>NC_090336.1:40312310-40640562 GCF_035084215.1 Heptranchias perlo
TCGAGAGCGGAGAGGAGCGTACCGAGAGCGGGGGGGAGCGTACCGAGAGCGGGGGGGAGCGTACCGAGAGCGGGGGGGAGCGTACCGAGAGCGGGGGGGGAGCGTACCGAGAGCGGGGGGGAGCGTACCGAGAGGCGGGGGGGAGCGTACGAGAGCGGGGGGGAGCGTACCGAGAGCGGGGGGAGCGTACCGAGAGCGGGGGGGAGCGTACCGAGAGCGGAGAGGAGCGTACCGAGAGCGGGGGGGAGCGTACCGAGAGCGGGGGGGAGCGTACCGAGAGCGGGGGGAGCGTACCGAGAGCGGAGGGGAGCGTACCGAGAGCGGGGGAGAGCGTACCGAGAGCGGAGAGGAGCGTACCGAGAGCGGGGGGGAGCGTACCGAGAGGGGCGGGGCGGGGAGGACGGGGGAGCGTACCGAGAGCGGGGGGGAGCGTACCGAGAGCGGGGGGGGAGCGTACCGAGAGCGGGGGGGGGAGCGGAGGCGGGGGGGGCGTACCGAGAGCGGGAGGGGAGCGTACCGAGAGCGGGGCGACGAGAGCGTACCGAGAGCGGAGAGGAGCGTACCGAGAGCGGGGGGGAGCGTACCGAGAGCGGGGGGGAGCGTTCCGAGAGCGGGGGGGAGCGTACCGAGAGCGGGGGGGAGCGTACCGAGAGCGGGGGGGGAGCGTACCGAGAGCGGAGAGGAGCGTACCGAGAGCGGAGAGGAGCGTACCGAGAGCGGGGGGGGGGGAGCGTACCGAGAGCGGGGGGGAGCGTACCGAGAGCGGAGAGGAGCGTACCGAGAGCGGAGAGGAGCGTACCGAGAGCGGAGAGGAGCGTACCGAGAGCGGGAGAGGAGCGTACCGAGAGCGAGAGAGCGACTGAGAGCGAGGAGCGTACCGAGAGCGGAGAGGAGCGTACCGAGAGCGGAGAGGAGCGTACCGAGAGCGGAGGAGGAGCGTACCGAGAGCGGGGGGGAGGGAGCGTACCGAGAGCGGAGAGGAGCGTACCGAGAGCGGAGAGGAGCGACCGAGAGCGGAGAGGAGCGTACCGAGAGCGGGGGGGGAGCGTACCGAGAGCGGAGAGGAGCGTACTGAGAGCGGAGAGGAGCGTACCGAGAGCGGGGGGGAGCGTACCGAGAGCGGGGGGGAGCGTACCGAGAGCGGGGGGAGCGTACCGAGAGCGGGGGGGAGCGTACCGAGAGCGGGGGGAGCGTACCGAGAGCGGAGGGAGCGTACCGAGAGCGGAGGAGCGTACCGAGAGCGGGGGGGACGTACCGAGAGCGGAGGGGAGCGTACCGAGAGCGGAGGGGGAGCGTACCGAGAGCGGAGGGGAGCGTACCGAGAGCGGGGGAGCGTACCGAAGCGGAGAGGAGCGTACCGAGAGCGGAGAGGAGCGTACCGAGGGCGGGGGGGAGCGTACCGAGAGCGGAGGGGGAGCGTACCGAGAGCGGAGGGGGAGCGTACCGAGAGCGGGGGGAGCGTACCGAAAGCGGAGAGGAGCGTACCGAGGGCGGAGAGGAGCGGACCGAGAGCGGAGGGGGAGCGTACCGAGCGGGGGGGAGCGTACCGAGAGGCGGAGAGGAGCGTACCGAGAGCGGAGAGGAGCGTACCGAGAGCGGAGGGGGAGCGTACCGAGAGCGGGGGGAGCGTACCGAGAGCGGGGGGGAGCGTACCGAGAGCGGAGGGAGCGTACCGAGAGCGGAGGGAGCGTACCGAGAGCGGGGGGGGGAGCGTACCGAGAGCGGGGGGGGAGCGTACCGAGAGCGGGGGGGGAGCGTACCGAGAGCGGAGAGGAGTGTACCGAGAGCGGGGGGGGGGAGCGTACCGAGAGCGTGGTGGGAGCGTACCGAGAGCGGGGGGGGGGAGCGTACCGAGAGCGGGGGGGAGCGTACCGAGAGCGGGGGGGGAGCGTACCGAGAGCGGGGGGGAGCGTACCGAGAGCGGAGGGGAGCGTACCGAGAGCGGGGGGGAGCGTACCGAGAGCGGAGGGGAGCGTACCGAGAGCGGGGGAGAGCGTACCGAGAGCGGGGGGGAGCGTTCCGAGAGCGGGGGGGGAGCGTACCGAGAGCGGGGGGGGAGCGTACCGAGAGCGGGGGGGAGCGTACCGAGAGCGGGGAGAGAGCGTACCGAGAGCGGAGAGGAGCGTACCGAGAGCGGGGGGGAGCGTTCCGAGAGCGGGGGGGGAGCGTACCGAGAGCGGGGGGGGAGCGTACCGAGAGCGGAGAGGAGCGTACCGAGAGCGGAGAGGAGCGTACCGAGAGCGGAGGGAGCGTACCGAGAGCGGAGGGAGCGTACCGAGAGCGGGGGGAGCGTACCGAGAGCGGGGGGGGAGCGTACCGAGAGCGGAGAGGAGCGTACCGAGAGCGGAGAGGAGCGTACCGAGAGCGGGGGGGAGCGTACCGAGAGCGGAGAGGAGCGTACCGAGAGCGGAGGGGGAGCGTACCGAGAGCGGAGGGGAGCGTACCGAGAGCGGAGGGGGAGCGTACCGAGAGCGGGGGGAGCGTACGAAAGCGGAGAGGAGCGTACCGAGAGCGGAGAGGAGCGTACCGAGGGCGGAGAGGAGCGTACCGAGAGCGGAGAGGAGCGTACCGAGAGCGGAGAGGAGCGTACCGAGAGCAGGGGGGGAGCGTACCGAGAGCGGGGGGGAGCGTACCGAGGGCGGAGAGGAGCGTACCGAGAGCGGAGAGGAGCGTACCGAGAGCAGGGGGGGGAGCGTACCGAGAGCAGGGGGGGGAGCGTACCGAGGGCGGAGAGGAGCGTACCGAGAGCGGAGAGGAGCGTACCGAGTGCGGGGGGGGGAGCGTACCGAGAGCGGAGAGGAGCGTACCGAAAGCGGGGGGGGGAGCGTACCGAGGGCGGAGAGGAGCGTACCGAGGGCGGAGAGGAGCGTACCGAAAGCGGAGAGGAGCGTACCGAGAGCGGGGGGGGGAGCGTACCGAGGGCGGAGAGGAGCGTACCGAGAGCGGAGAGGAGCGTACCGAAAGCGGAGAGGAGCGTACCGAGAGCGGAGAGGAGCGTACCGAGAGCAGGGGGGGGAGCGTACCGAGAGCGGAGAGGAGCGTACCGAGAGCGGAGAGGAGCGTACCGAGAGCGGAGAGGAGCGTACCGAGAGCAGGGGGGGGAGCGTACCGAGAGCGGAGAGGAGCGTACCGAAAGGCGGAGAGGAGCGTACCGAGAGCGGGGGGAGCGTACCGAGAGCAGGGGGGGGAGCGTACCGAGAGCGGAGAGGAGCGTACCGAAAGCGGAGAGGAGCGTACCGAAAGCGGAGAGGAGCGTACCGAAAGCGGAGAGGAGCGTACCGAGAGCAGGGGGGGGAGCGTACCGAGAGCGGAGAGGAGCGTACCGAGAGCGGAGAGGAGCGTACCGAAAGCGGAGAGGAGCGTACCGAGAGCAGGGGGGGGAGCGTACCGAGAGCGGAGAGGAGCGTACCGAGAGCGGGGGGGAGCGTACCGAGAGCGGAGAGGAGCGTACCGAGAGCGGAGAGGAGCGTACCGAAAGCGGAGAGGAGCGTTACCGAGAGCGGGGGGGGGGAGCCTACCGAGAGCGGGGAGGAGCGTACCGAAAGCGGAGAGGAGCGTACTGAGAGCGGAGAGGAGCGTACCGAAAGCGGAGAGGAGCGTACCGAAGCGGAGAGGAGCGTACCGAAAGCGGAGAGGAGCGTACCGAGAGCGGAGAGGAGCGTACCGAGAGCGGGGGGGGGAGCGTACCGAGAGCGGGGGGGGGAGCGTACCGAGAGCGGGGAGGAGCGTACCGAGAGCGGGGGGGAGCGTACCGAAAGCGGAGAGGAGCGTACCGAAAGCGGAGAGGAGCGTACCGAGAGCGGGGGGGAGCGTACCGAGAGCGGGGGGGAGCGTACCGAGAGCGGGGCGGGGGGAGCGTACCGATGAGGAGCGTACCGAAAGCGGAGAGGAGCGTACCGAGAGCGGGGGGGAGCGTACCGAGAGCGGGGGGGAGCGTACCGAGAGCGGGGCGGGGGGAGCGTACCGAGAGCGGCGTGGGGAGCGTACCGAGAGCGGGGGGGGAGCGTACCGAGAGCGGGGGGGGGGAGCGTACCGAGAGCGGGGGGGGAGCGTACCGAGAGCGGAGAGGAGCGTACCGAGGGCGGGGGGGAGCGTACCGAGGGCGGGGGGGAGCGTACCGAGAGCGGGGGGGGAGCGTACCGAGAGCGGGGGGGAGCGTACCGAAAGCGGGGGGGAGCGTACCGAAAGCGGAGAGGAGCGTACCGAGAGCGGGGGGGAGCGTACCGAGAGCGGGGGGGAGCGTACCGAGAGCGGAGGGGAGCGTACCGAGAGCGGGGGGGAGCGTACCGAGAGCGGGGGGGAGCGTACCGAGAGCGGTGGGGAGCGTACCGAGAGCGGGGGGGGGAGCGTACCGAGAGCGGGGGGGGGGGGGAGCGTACCGAGAGCGGGGGGGAGCGTACCGAGAGCGGAGAGGAGCGTACCGAGAGCGGAGAGGAGCGTACCGAAAGCGGAGAGGAGCGTACCGAGAGCAGGGGGGGGAGCGTACCGAGAGCGGAGAGGAGCGTACCGAGAGCGGAGAGGAGCGTACCGAGAGCGGAGGGGAGCGTACCGAAAGCGGAGAGGAGCGTACCGAGAGCGGGGGGGAGCGTACCGAGAGCGGGGGGGGGAGCGTACCGAGAGCGGAGAGGAGCGTACCGAGAGCGGAGGGGAGCGTACCGAAAGCGGAGAGGAGCGTACCGAGAGCGGAGAGGAGCGTACCGAGAGCGGAGAGGAGCGTACCGAAAGCGGAGAGGAGCGTACCGAAAGCGGAGAGGAGCGTACCGAGAGCGGGGGGGGGGAGCGTACCGAGAGCGGGGAGGAGCGTACCGAAAGCGGAGAGGAGCGTACCGAGAGCGGAGAGGAGCGTACCGAAAGCGGAGAGGAGCGTACCGAAAGCGGAGAGGAGCGTACCGAAAGCGGAGAGGAGCGTACCGAGAGCGGGGGGGAGCGTACCGAGAGCGGGGGGGAGCGTACCGAGAGCGGGGGGGAGCGTACCGAGAGCGGGGGGGAGCGTACCGAGAGCGGGGGGCGGGGAGCGTACCGAGAGCGGTGTGGGGAGCGTACCGAGAGCGGGGGGGGGAGCGTACCGAGAGCGGGGGGGGGAGCGTACCGAGAGCGGGGGGGGGAGCGTACCGAGAGCGGGGGGGGGAGCGTACCGAGAGCGGGGGGGAGCGTACCGAGAGCGGAGAGGAGCGTACCGAGAGCGGGGGGGTGAGCGTACCGAGAGCGGGGGGGAGCGTACCGAGAGCGGGGGGGAGCGTACCGAGAGCGGAGGGGAGCGTACCGAGAGCGGGGGGGGGGAGCGTACCGAGAGCGGAGGGGAGCGTACCGAGAGCGGGGGGGAGCGTACCGAGAGCGGGGGGGGGGGGAGCGTACCGAGTGCGGGGGGGGGGGGGGAGCGTACTGAGAGCGGAGGGGAGCGTACCGAGAGCTGGGGGGGGGGAGCGTACCGAGAGCGGGGTGGGAGCGTACCGTGAGCGGGGGGGGGGGGGAGCGTACTGAGAGCGGAGGGGAGCGTACCGAGAGCGGAGGGGAGCGTACCGAGAGCGGAGGGGAGCGTACCGAGAGCGGAGGGGAGCGTACCGAGAGCGGAGAGGAGCGTACCGAGAGCGGGGGGGGAGCGTACCGAGAGCGGGGGGAGCGTACCGAGAGCGGAGGGGAGCGTACCGAGAGCGGAGGGGAGCGTACCGAGAGCGGAGAGGAGCGTACCGAGAGCGGAGAGGAGCGTACCGAGAGCGGGGGGGAGCGTACCGAGAGCGGAGAGGAGCGTACCGAGAGCGGAGGGGAGCGTACCGAGAGCGGGGGGGAGCGTACCGAGGGCGGGGGGGAGCGTACCGAGAGCGGAGGGGAGCGTACCGAGAGCGGAGGGGAGCGTACCGAGAGCGGAGAGGAGCGTACCGAGAGCGGAGAGGAGCGTACCGAGAGCGGAGAGGAGCGTACCGAGAGCGGGGGGGGGGGGGAGCGGACCGAGTGCGGGGGGAGCGTACCGAGAGCGGGGGGAGCGTACCGAGAGCGGAGGGGAGCGTACCGAGAGCGGGGGGGTGAGCGTACCGAGAGCGGGGGGGTGAGCGTACCGAGAGCGGGGGGGGTGAGCGTACCGAGAGCGGGGGGGTGAGCGTACCGAGAGCGGGGGGGGTGAGCGTACCGAGAGCGGGGGGGGTGAGCGTACCGAGAGCGGGGGGAGCGTACCGAGAGCGGGGGGAGCGTACCGAGAGCGGGGGGGGGAGCGTACCGAGAGCGGAGAGGAGCGTCCCGAGAGCGGGGGGGAGCGTACCGAGAGCGGGGGGGAGCGTACCGAGAGCGGGAGGGAGCGTACCGAGAGCGGAGGGGAGCGTACCGAGAGCGGGGGGGGAGCGTACCGAGAGCGGGGGGGGGAGCGTACCGAGAGCGGGGGGGAGCGTACCGAGAGCGGGAGGGAGCGTACCGAGAGCGGGGGGGAGCGTACCGAGAGCAGGGGGGGGGAGCGTACCGAGAGCGGGGGGGAGCGTACCGAGAGCAGGGGGGGGGAGCGTACCGAGAGCGGGGGGGAGCGTACCGAGAGCGGGGGGGGAGCGTACCGAGAGCGGGGGGGGGAGCGTACCGAGAGCAGGGGGGGGAGCGTACCGAGAGCGGGGGGGGAGCGTACCGAGAGCGGGGGGGAGCGTACCGAGAGCGGGGGGGGGGAGCGTACCGAGAGCGGGGGGGAGCGTACCGAGAGCGGGGGGGGAGCGTACCGAGAGCGGGGGGGAGCGTACCGAGAGCGGGGGGGGGGGAGCGTACCGAGAGCGGGGGGGAGCGTACCGAGAGCGGAGGGGAGCGTACCGAGAGCGGAGGGGAGCGTACCGAGAGCCGGGGGGGGGAGCGTACCGAGAGCGGGGGGGGGAGCGTACCGAGAGCGGGGGGGAGCGTACCGAGAGCGGAGGGGAGCGTACCGAGAGCGGAGGGGAGCGTACCGAGAGCGGGGGGGGGAGCGTACCGAGAGCGGGGGGGAGCGTACCGAGAGCGGGGGGGGGAGCGTACCGAGGGCGGGGGGGGGGAGCGTACCGAGAGCGGGGGGGGGAGCGTACCGAGAGCGGGGGGGAGCGTACCGAGAGCGGGGGGGAGCGTACCGAGAGCGGAGAGGAGCGTACCGAGAGCGGGGGGGAGCGTACCGAGAGCGGAGGGGAGCGTACCGAGAGCGGGGGGGAGCGTACCGAGAGCGGAGAGGAGCGTACCGAGAGCGGGGGGGGAGCGTACCGAGAGCGGGGGGAGAGCGTACCGAGAGCGGAGAGGAGCGTACCGAGAGCGGGGGGGAGCGTACCGAGAGCGGGGGGGGGGAGCGTTCCGAGAGCGGGGGGGGAGCGTACCGAGAGCGGGGGGGAGCGTACCGAGAGCGGAGGGGAGCGTACCGAGAGCGGGGGAGAGCGTACCGAGAGCGGAGAGGAGCGTACCGAGAGCGGGGGGGAGCGTACCGAGAGCGGGGGGGGAGCGTACCGAGAGCGGGGGGGGAGCGTACCGAGAGCGGGGGGGGAGCGTACCGAGAGCGGAGAGGAGCGTACCGAGAGCGGAGAGGAGCGTACCGAGAGCGGGGGGGAGCGTACCGAGAGCGGGGGGGGAGCGTACCGAGAGCGGGGGGGAGCGTACCGAGAGCGGAGAGGAGCGTACCGAGAGCGGGGGGGGAGCGTACCGAGAGCGGGGGGGAGCGTACCGAGAGCGGGGGGGAGCGTACCGAGAGCGGGGGGAGCGTACCGAGAGCGGAGAGGAGCGTACCGAGAGCGGGGGGGAACGTACCGAGAGCGGAGGGGGAGCGTACCGAGAGCGGAGGGGGAGCGTACCGAGAGCGGAGGGGGAGCGTACCGAGAGCGGGGGGGGAGCGTACCGAAAGCGGAGAGGAGCGTACCGAGAGCGGAGAGGAGCGTACCGAGGGCGGGGGGGAGCGTACCGAGAGCGGAGGGGGAGCGTACCGAGAGCGGAGGGGGAGCGTACCGAGAGCGGGGGGAGCGTACCGAAAGCGGAGAGGAGCGTACCGAGGGCGGAGAGGAGCGTACCGAGAGCGGAGAGGAGCGTACCGAGAGCGGAGGGGGAGCGTACCGAGAGCGGGGGGGAGCGTACCGAGAGCGGGGGGGAGCGTACCGAGAGCGGAGGGGAGCGTACCGAGAGCGGAGGGGAGCGTACCGAGAGCGGGGGGGGGGAGCGTACCGAGAGCGGGGGGGGGAGGGGAGCGTACCGAGAGCGGGGGGGAGCGTACCGAGAGCGGAGAGGAGTGTACCGAGAGCGGGGGGGGGGAGCGTACCGAGAGCGTGGTGGGAGCGTACCGAGAGCGGGGGGGGGAGCGTACCGAGAGCGGGGGGGAGCGTACCGAGAGCGGGGGGGAGCGTACCGAGAGCGGGGGGGAGCGTACCGAGAGCGGAGGGGGAGCGTACCGAGAGCGGGGGGGAGCGTACCGAGAGCGGAGAGGAGCGTACCGAGAGCGGGGGAGAGCGTACCGAGAGCGGGGGGGAGCGTTCCGAGAGCGGGGGGGGGAGCGTACCGAGAGCGGGGGGGGAGCGTACCGAGAGCGGGGGGGAGCGTACCGAGAGCGGAGGGGAGCGTACCGAGAGCGGGGAGGAGCGTACCGAGAGTGGAGAGGAGCGTACCGAGAGCGGGGGGGAGCGTTCCGAGAGCGGGGGGGGAGCGTACCGAGAGCGGGGGGGGAGCGTACCGAGAGCGGAGAGGAGCGTACCGAGAGCGGAGAGGAGCGTACCGAGAGCGGAGAGGAGCGTACCGAGAGCGGAGGGGAGCGTACCGAGAGCGGAGGGGAGCGTACCGAGAGCGGGGGGGAGCGTACCGAGAGCGGGGGGGGAGCGTACCGAGAGCGGAGAGGAGCGTACCGAGAGCGGAGAGGAGCGTACCGAGAGCGGGGGGAGCGTACCGAGAGCGGAGAGGAGCGTACCGAGAGCGGAGGGGGAGCGTACCGAGAGCGGAGGGGGAGCGTACCGAGAGCGGGGGGAGCGTACCGAAAGCGGAGAGGAGCGTACCGAGAGCGGAGAGGAGCGTACCGAGGGCGGAGAGGAGCGTACCGAGAGCGGAGAGGAGCGTACCGAGAGCGGGGGGGGAGCGTACCGAGAGCGGGGGGGAGCGTACCGAGGGCGGAGAGGAGCGTACCGAGAGCGGAGAGGAGCGTACCGAGAGCAGGGGGGGGAGCGTACCGAGAGCAGGGGGGGGAGCGTACCGAGGGCGGAGAGGAGCGTACCGAGAGCGGAGAGGAGCGTACCGAGAGCGGGGGGGGGAGCGTACCGAGAGCGGAGAGGAGCGTACCGAAAGCGGGGGGGGGAGCGTACCGAGGGCGGAGAGGAGCGTACCGAGGGCGGAGAGGAGCGTACCGAAAGCGGAGAGGAGCGTACCGAGAGCGGGGGGGGGGAGCGTACCGAGGGCGGAGAGGAGCGTACCGAGAGCGGAGAGGAGCGTACCGAAAGCGGAGAGGAGCGTACCGAGAGCGGAGAGGAGCGTACCGAGAGCAGGGGGGGGGAGCGTACCGAGAGCGGAGAGGAGCGTACCGAGAGCGGAGGGGAGCGTACCGAGAGCAGGGGGGGGAGCGTACCGAGAGCGGAGAGGAGCGTACCGAAAGCGGAGAGGAGCGTACCGAGAGCGGGGGGGAGCGTACCGAGAGCGGAGAGGAGCGTACCGAGAGCAGGGGGGGGAGCGTACCGAGAGCGGAGAGGAGCGTAACGAGAGCGGGGGGGGGGGGGGGGGAGCGTACCGAGTGCGGAGAGGAGCGTACCGAGAGCAGGGGGGGGAGCGTACCGAGAGCGGAGAGGAGCGTACCGAGAGCGGGGGGGAGCGTACCGAGAGCGGAGAGGAGCGTACCGAGAGCGGAGAGGAGCGTACCGAGAGCGGAGAGGAGCGTACCGAAAGCGGAGAGGAGCGTACCGAAAGCGGAGAGGAGCGTACCGAGAGCGGGGGGGGGGAGCCTACCGAGCGGGGAGGAGCGTACCGAAAGCGGAGAGGAGCGTACTGAGAGCGGAGAGGAGCGTACCGAAAGCGGAGAGGAGCGTACCGAGAGCGGAGAGGAGCGTACCGAGAGCGGGGGGGGGAGCGTACCGAGAGCGGGGGGGGGAGCGTACCGAGAGCGGGGAGGAGCGTACCGAGAGCGGGGAGGAGCGTACCGAGAGCGGGGGGGAGCGTACCGAGAGCGGGGGGGAGCGTACCGAGAGCGGGGGGGAGCGTACCGAGAGCGGGGCGGGGGGAGCGTACCGAGAGCGGCGTGGGGAGCGTACCGAGAGCGGGGGGGGGGAGCGTACCGAGAGCGGGGGGGGGAGCGTACCGAGAGCGGGGGGGAGCGTACCGAGAGCGGAGAGGAGCGTACCGAGGGCGGGGGGGAGCGTACCGAGGGCGGGGGGGAGCGTACCGAGAGCGGGGGGGAGCGTACCGAGAGCGGGGGGGGGAGCGTACCGAGAGCGGAGAGGAGCGTACCGAGAGCGGGGGGGAGCGTACCGAGAGCGGGGGGGAGCGTACCGAGAGCGGAGGGGAGCGTACCGAGAGCGGGGGGGAGCGTACCGAGAGCGGGGGGGAGCGTACCGAGAGCGGTGGGGAGCGTACCGAGAGCGGGGGGGGGGGAGCGTACCGAGAGCGGGGGGGGGGGGGGAGCGTACCGAGAGCGGGAGGAGCGTACCGAGAGCGGAGAGGAGCGTACCGAAAGCGGAGAGGAGCGTACCGAAAGCGGAGAGGAGCGTACCGAGAGCAGGGGGGGGAGCGTACCGAGAGCGGAGAGGAGCGTACCGAGAGCGGAGAGGAGCGTACCGAGAGCGGAGAGGAGCGTACCGAAAGCGGAGAGGAGCGTACCGAGAGCAGGGGGGGGAGCGTACCGAGAGCGGAGAGGAGCGTACCGAGAGCGGAGAGGAGCGTACCGAGAGCGGAGAGGAGCGTACCGAGAGCGGAGGGGAGCGTACCGAAAGCGGAGAGGAGCGTACCGAGAGCGGAGAGGAGCGTACCGAGAGCGGAGAGGAGCGTACCGAAAGCGGAGAGGAGCGTACCGAAAGCGGAGAGGAGCGTACCGAGAGCGGAGAGGAGCGTACCGAAAGCGGAGAGGAGCGTACCGAGAGCGGAGAGGAGCGTACCGAAAGCGGAGAGGAGCGTACCGAAAGCGGAGAGGAGCGTACCGAGAGCGGGGGGGGGAGCGTACCGAGAGCGGGGAGGAGCGTACCGAGAGCGGGGGGGAGCGTACCGAAAGCGGAGAGGAGCGTACCGAGAGCGGGGGGGAGCGTACCGAGAGCGGGGGGGAGCGTACCGAGAGCGGGGGGGAGCGTACCGAGAGCGGGGGGCGGGGAGCGTACCGAGAGCGGCGTGGGGAGCGTACCGAGAGCGGCGTGGGGAGCGTACCGAGAGCGGGGGGGGGAGCGTACCGAGAGCGGGGGGGGGAGCGTACCGAGAGCGGGGGGGAGCGTACCGAGAGCGGGGGGGAGCGTACCGAGAGCGGAGGGGAGCGTACCGAGAGCGGGGGGGAGCGTACCGAGAGCGGGGGGGAGCGTACCGAGAGCGGGGGGGAGCGTACCGAGAGCGGGGGGGGGGGGGGGGAGCGTACGGAGAGCGGGGGGGGGGGGGGGGGGGGAGCGTACCGAGAGCGGGGGGGGTGGGGGAGCGTACCGAGAGCGGGGGGGGGTGGGGGGGGAGCGTACGGAGAGCGGGGGGGGGGGGGGGGGTCATAGCAACCACAAAACAAAACTGCAGTGTGACGTCACAGGTGAGGCAGGTAGGTGGTTGGTGGTGAGTGTCTCTTCTGTTTTTTTTTCTTAGGACCCTGGGCTCAGTAACTTATACATAAAACTAAATTTTAAAAAAAACTAAACTTAATTTAATAAATTAAACGAGGCCAGTACTTGGTTCAACCTAAAAATAATTTGATTGGCATTGCAGTAATCAATTAAATAAATAAAATAGTTATGACAGGGCAGGAGATGTGTTGCAGCTGCAATATGTGGGAGTTACTGGATAGTTTTGTCCAGGGCGACTACATCTGCGGTAAGTGTCTGCAGCTCGAGGAACTTCGGCTCCGAGTTGAGGAGCTGGAGTCCGAGCTGCAGACATTGCAAGGCATCAGGGAGGGAGAAAGTTACCTGGACACTTTGATCCAGGAGGCAGTCACGCCCCTTAGACTAAATACTGTAGAATTGGCACGTGGTCAGGGACAGGAGGGTGTGACTGCGAGTGAGGCAGGTACGGGGATCCAGGAGGTAGCAATGCAGGAGCCTCAGCCTCTGCACTTGTCCAATAGATACGAGCTTCTTGCAGCCCTTGTGGACGAGTGCAGGGACTGCAGGGAGGATGAGCAAACTGGCCACGGCACCGTGGTTCAGGGGGCCATTCAAGTGGGGGGAGTAAAAAGAAATGTGGTTGTAGTAGGCGACAGTATAGTTAGAGGGATAGACACTGTTCTCTGTAGCCAAGAGCGAGAGTCCTGGAGGCTGTGTTGCCTACCCGGTGCCAGGGTTAAGGAAATCTCCTCAGGGCTGGAGAGAAACTTGGAGTGGGAGGGGGAGGATCCAGTTGTCGTGGTCCACGTAGGTACCAACGACATAGGTAGAACTAAAAAAGAGATTCTGCTGAGGGAGTTTGAGCAACTAGGGACTAAATTAAAAAGCAGAACCACAAAGGTGATAATCTCCGGATTATTATGAGCAAATTGGCACAGGGTAAATCAGATCAGAGGGATGAATGCGTGGCTCAAAGATTGGTGTGGGAGAAGTGGGTTTTCATTCATGGGGCACTGGCACCAGTACTGGGGAAAGAGGGAGCTGTTCCATTGGGACGGGCTTCACCTGAACCATGCTGGGACCAGTGTTCTGGCAAACCGAATAACTAGGGCGGTGGAGAAGGCTTTAAACTAAATAGAGGGGAGGAGGGCTCATGCGGGGTGAAGTTTAGATTGATAAAGAGAAAAGACAAGGAAGTAGTACAGGAAAGTGATGGGGGTAATGTTAGACTGAGTGTGTCAGGAACGGGTGACGCAGGGATCAGTGCTGGGGCCTCAACTATTTACAATATATGAAGGAACAGAGTGTCTTGTGGCCAGATTTACTGATGATACAAAGATAGGTGGAAAAGCAAGGTGCGATGGGGACACAAAGTGTCTGCAAAGGGATAATGACAGGTTAAGTGAATGGGCAAAAATTTGGCAGATGGAATATAATGTGGGAAAAAGTGAAGTCATCCACTTTGGGAGGAAAAATAAAAAAGCAAAATATTATTTGAATGGAGAAATACTACAAAATGCTGTGATCAGAGGGATCTGGGTGACCTCGTACATGAAACACAAAAAGTCAACATACAGGTGCAGCAGGTAATACGGAAGGCAAACGGAATATTAGCCTTTATTTCTAGGGGAATGGAGTATAAAAGCGGGGAAGTCATGCTACAACTGTACAGGGTGCTGGTGAGACCACACCTGGAGCACTGCGTACAGTTCTCGTGCCCTTATTTAAGGAAAGACATACTTGCATTGGAGGCAGTTCAGAGAAGGTTCACTAGGCTGATTCCGGGTATGGGAAGGGTTGTCTTATGAGGAAAGATTGAACAGGTTGGGTCTATACTCATTGGAGTTTAGAAGAATGAGAGGAGATCTTATTGAAACATACAAGATTCTGAGGGGACTCGATAGGGTAGATGCTGAGAGGATGTTACCCCTCATGGAGGAATCTAAAACTCGGGGCATTGTCTCAGAATAAGGGGTCACCCATTTAAGACAGAAATGAGGAGGAATTTCTTCTCCCAGAGGGTCGTGAATCTTTGGAATTCTTTGCCCCAAAAAGCTGTGGAGGCTGAGTCATTGAATACATTCAAGGCTGAGTTAGACAAATTTTTGATCAGCATGGGCGTCAAAGGATATGGGGAAAGGGCAGGAAAGTGTAGTTGAGGTAAAAATCAGATCAGCAATGATCTCATTAAATGGCGGAGCAGGCTCGAGGGGCCGAATGGCCTACTCCTGCTCCTATCTCTTATGGTCTTATGGTTTTAAAGAGCACCTTTAAAGGAGGAGAGAGAGGTGAAGAGGTTTAGGGAAGAAATTCCAGAGCTTAGGGCCTAGGCAGTTGAAGGCACGGCCACCAATGGTAGGGAGATGGAAATTGGGGATGCACAAGAGGCCAGAATTGGAGGAGTTTAGAGATCTCGGAGGGTTGTAGTGCTGGAGGAGGTTACAGAGATAGGGAGGGGTGAGGCCATGGAGGGATTTTGAATACAAGGATGAGAATTTTAAATTCGAGGCATTGTTGGACCGGGAGCCAATGTAGGTCAGTGAGCACAGGGGTGATGGGTGAATGGGACTTGGTGCGAGTTAGGATACAGGCAGCAGAGTTTTGGATGAGCTGAAGTTTATTTAGGGTGGGAGGCCAGCCAGGAGAGCCTTAGAATAGTCAAGTCTGAAGGTAACAAAAGCATAAATGAGGGTTTCAGCAGCAGATGGGCTGAGGCAGGGGTGGAGATGGGCAATATTACGGAGTTGGAAGTAGGTGGTCTTGGTAATGGAGAGGACATGGGGTCGGAAGCTCAGCTCAGGGTCAAATAGGACGGTAGCTAGTGAGGAGAGTTGGAGTTGGTGGCTAGGGAATGGAGTTTATGACAGGAACCAAAGACAATGGGCTCAATTTTCCTGGGAAATTGTGGGTGGGTTGGGGGCTGGGGGGGCTCCGAAAATCAGGGAAATCCTATTCGGGTTCAGAGCCCGGCTCCAACTTGCCGGGTTCCCCATTGATGAGTCTGGGTGCGCGCGGAATGCGGAAGTCCCACTGGCAATTAAAGCCGGCGGGATGACACTTTACATGGTTGTTGAGCTAGTTTAAGTACTTGAAGTACTTAACTTTCTCCACATTTTGGCAGGGATACGATTTTGAAGCATCCTCAGCGTGTTTCCTGTGCTGTGGGAAACACTCCCTGTTGCAACAGACGTGTTTCAGCCAGCAGCCAGTGGGACATTCAAATGCTTATTTGACAGATGGGGAGAAAACGTCATTTATTGCAGCAGTGCACTCTGTCATTTCAGACAAAGTTTTGGCTGCAAGATCTTTGTGTCTTCACTGAAAATTCTTACTTGTCACTCAAAATTCTGCCGTTCAAACATATTTAACTACTTTGCGGACTCCCTCAAACTCATACCGTCAGGATGGGGGCGAAATGGCTGCATTCACCACTACATCCGAGGACAAGCAACATCACCAGCCTCGCCAGGCATGGCATCCATCTCTGCCACGTGGAGCTCCACAACACAGGGCTGCGCCACAGGCACCTGCAGAAGAGCACAGAGGGCAACAACAGAGAGAGCACCGTCGCAGGAGGCACTACCCTCGCCAGAGTGTCTACAGACCAAGGCTCAGCTTCCTGGACCTCTCTGAGGAGCAGTGCATACGGAGGCTCAGAGTCAGTCGCCAGGTAGTCACAGACATCGGCACCTCCTTCATGCCGAGCTGCTCCTGGTTGGGCCGAGCAGCACCTCCTTACCTGTCACTGTCAAAGTCACCATTGCCCTCAACTTCTTCGCCTCCAGATCATTCTGGGGTGCCAAGGAGGACATCGTCGGGGTCTCTGTCGTCCGCACACAAGTACATAAAGCAGGTCACCGACGGCTTGTTTTGCAGAGCACTGCAGTACGTCACCTTCCCCATGGATGACCTCAGCCAGATGGAGAGGGCAGTGGGATTCCACTCTGAGGCTGGCTTCCCTGTTAAGTGCAGGATGCAATCAATTGCACCCATATAGCAATATGAGCACCTCCACATGAGCCAGGACTGTTTATCAACAGGAAGGGGTATCACTCCATCAACACTCAGCTCATCTGTGACTGCCGCAAAAGATTCCTTCACGTGTGCACCAGATTCCTTCATCCTCCGGGAATCCAACATCCCGTCTCTCTTCCAGGCATCGAACACCCTTAAGGGCTGGCTCCTCAGGACAAGGGATACCCCCTGCACACGTGGCTCATGACACCTCTGAGGAACCCCATCACCGAGCAACAGCGTCGATATAATGACAGCCACATCGCCACCAGGTCTACAATTGAGCATGCAATAGGACTGCTTAAGATGCGATTTAGGTGCCTTGATCGTTCTGGGGGAGGGCTTCAATACGCACGAGACAGAGTGGGACGCATTATAGTCGTGTGTCGTGCCCTGCACAACATGGCTCAACAGAGAGGGGTGCCACTTGAGGAGGCCCCATCCATATCTGCCACTCACAATGAGGAAGAGGAGGAGGAAGAGGAGGAGCAGGAGGAACCCATGGGCAGAGCGGCGGCTCACCTGACTGCTCATGAGGCCAGGGAGTCACTGATATGTGAACGGTTCTCCTAAGATCAGAAAGTGTGAAGAGTCCAGTCCTCACACCACCTGGAAAGAGCAGCACCAACACCAGGACACCCCCCCCCCCCTCCCTGCATAAAACAGTCCTGCAACTACACATACACCCACTGTAAAGTGACCCAATGGGTGGCATCAAGTGTTGCCGTTCATGGTGTACGTCATAAAAAGGCCCTATTACAGAAGCTAATCAAGAATGGCCAAGACGTGGCAGTAGTGGTGACAATAATAATATTTAATGTGAGTTTAGCAAAAAGCAAATATGAATAAAATACATGACCAACCGTCAAACACCCTTTTGCATCCCCTTCATGCTAACAAAACCTTTGCCTTTCGCTTCCGACTACTTCCACATGGTGCATCCCCTGTGGCTGCAGCAGAGTTAGTGGCAGGTTGCTCTTGTTCATGCTTTGGGCCTACGCCCTCATCCGATTAGATGCCTTGCGCGGACGCCCTCTGGGTTTTGGAGTCCGTGAGGGCTCCTCCAAAGACTGCTCCACCTGCACCTGTGCAGGGGCAGACTCGGCCACCTAGAGAGGAGGAAGCATTGCGGGCACTGGTTGAGAGGGGGGCAAGGGGTGAGACGTGGGAGCGCCTTGAGTGGCGTCCCCACTTCCGTGTCCCCTTTTGCCATCATCCCTCTCCTGGGCCAGGCCCACATCACTCCTACCACCCTGCTGGACAACAGTTTGGAGGACATGGGTGAAGCCTTGTAAGGCCAGTGCTAGTGAATCTGCCTGCCTGTTTAAGATGGCAGAATGTTGTTCACCGTGAGTCCGAACAGCCGTTGTCAGGGCCTGAATGGACTCATTTGTGAGCCATGCTTGAAGCTCAATGGAGGCTAGCCTTCTCTCCATCGCTGACGTTCCCGCACTTACCCGTGACAGTATCTCAGAGTAGCTCACATCCCTGTGACACTATATCAGGAAGTTGCTCACGTCCCTGTTACACCATTCCACTCATGCAGGAATTGGACTCCTCCATCCTCTGCGCTATTGTGGAGAATATGCTGCTGTCCCTTGATCATTCTCCTTTTAAAGGATGGCCCCCAGGGTTCTGCATCTGCGTCCAGCTGAGCAGAGCCTGGAGAGGAGTGCACCCACCAATGCGGATTCTCCACAGCTGCCCCTGCCACCAGTGTCTGCTCGTGCTCATGTGTGTGGTAACTCACCAGGTGCCAACCCAACTAACTGAGGACTAGGACCCACCGAGGTGTGTGTATCTGCGCTGGTGGATGGCTTGCTCAAATGTGACGTGCACCCTCAGAGGCCGGCAGTTCCTTTGAGGTATCGCCCTCTGCCACCTCAGCGGTTACTGAAGGCCCTGTAAGAGAACAGAAGGCAATATTAAGAATCATCACAGATGTGTCATGTTGCGATAACTGTATTGAGGTGCTGAAAATGACAAGGCATGTTTACATCAATTCATATTGTGTGCTGAATGTTAAAGTTATGTCACCAGACCTTTGTCTGGTGCCAGTCTCTGTGTCCTGATGGACAGGCACTCGAGGGTACGGCTCAGCTCCAGCGCCTCCTGCTCCGTGTCTGTGAGGACGATGATTTGTTGTGGCCCCCCTCCGGTTCTCACCCTCTCTCCTGCATTCTGAGCTCTCTTCTCCAATAAGGGGAGGAAGTACAGACGCCTGAGTGAGTAATGGTGACGTGACCAACCGATGAATGCATTGGTTTGGGTGCAGCTGACCATGAAAGAGATGCATCAGAGGGTGAGCATGAGACAGAACCATGACATTGTATGAGGATTGGGTTGAGTGGTAGTGGTGGGGTGACTAATGGGGAGGTGAGGAAGTGCAGGTAGGTTGAGGATGAGCCTTAAGCAGGTGTGGGGAGTGATGTGATAGAGTAGTATTGGCAGTGCAGAATGAGTTGGGGGGTGGGGGTGGTGATGTGGAAGACAGAGTGTAGAAGAATGAGTAAGTCTACTCACTTTGGCTGACCTAGTTAGGTCATTGAAGCGCTTCCTGCACTGGACCCAGGTGCGGGAGATGTTACTGCTGCTGGTGACCTCCTCTGCCACCTCAAGTCTGGCCTTCTTGGTTTAAGAGACAGGCCACTTACTCCCGTCTGCCGGGTAGAACACATTCCTCCTCCTCATCACCCCATCCAGTAGCACCTGAAGTGAGGCATTGTTGAATCTTGGAGCAGCCTTGCCTCTGTGCTGCTGCACTGTGGTGTGTGGGTGTTTGCTCCAGTAGCAGCCGTTGGAGGACTGCCCCTTTAAATAGAGCTCCTCCTGCTGACAGCCTGTGATGCGGGTGCGCAGTCCACCCACTGCGCAGCTTTCGGACGGCAAACCCAGAAGCCCCGTTAAGTAGCTCCAATTGACTTGGGATCGCTTGTGAAACGGACATTTTTTATTGGGCGGGTTACCCACACGCCCAATCACCCCCCGCTGCCATCCCTCCTCCACGCTAATATCGGGGCCAATGGCCTTAGACAGATGGCAAAATGCACTGCCCACTGTGATGGAACTAATTACAAAGTCATCAACTCCATTTCCCCACATCGGCATGTGTTCCAGGATAATGAGCAGAGGGCTATAGAATCTTACA
This sequence comes from Heptranchias perlo, assembly GCF_035084215.1. NCBI lineage: Eukaryota > Metazoa > Chordata > Chondrichthyes > Hexanchiformes > Hexanchidae > Heptranchias > Heptranchias perlo. Next base: position 40,331,139 of record NC_090336.1, read on the forward strand.
GCACAGAAGGAGGCCATTCTGCCTATCGTGCCTATGCCAGCTCTTTGATATGTTTATGAGTAAATTAACAAAATATTTTATTTTTTGAATTTTTTTCTCCTTTTTTTTCTCTTCCTTCTCTGAAGAAGGTGCTGTTGCAATACTGTACCACCAATCTCACCAATCTCACCAATCAAAAGGGTGTACTAGGTACACCCACCTTTTGCGGCATGCAGACTTTTGGAGGCTAAGTTGATGAATGAGGATTAGTGGGACCAGAAATCCATGTTATTCTTGGCAAAATAGTGGCATAATGTAGCCACATTTCAATTTTCAGGGTTGGACTTTAGGATGGGACCCCGTTTCTGAGAAGTTTATACGCCGTTTTCATTTTGATGAAATTTCCAGTCCAGGTGACACAGACCATTTCTTTTTGCCCTTCCTCTCACCAGTGCACACATGCAAATGAGATGCATGACATAAGAGGTCCACATTCCAGTCATTTCATCCCCTAGTAGACATCATTTTCATCAATGTAACTTATGAATAGATAAAAGACGCTTCAGGGGCAGACCCACCTGGTGCGAGTGATTCATTTATGCTGCAGATTTGTGGACAATTTTTATTTTACTTTGGGGAGAGTGAGGAGCTCTCTGGTCACTAGCACATTCTCAGCCCTCATCCACAGTAGGCGATATTGTACAGCAGCACTGGTTTCATTATGGGGATTCAATATGTGACAAATGACATTAGGTCAAGATGATGTGAGTACTCATCTACTGATGAAGATCTTAAGGTGCTGTGGCACTTGCTGTAATGAAGTCCTATTTTTATATTATACTATTATATTATCAGTGATTTGTTTTGGGAACAAAGTCTAGAAATAACTGTTGCAGTCATTGTTTGAAATAAATGAATTAACACCTGTGTTGAAATAGCGAACAGAGGAATATTGCCAACAATAGGGAGCCTAGCAGCTTGGCTTCAGTTGTGCCAATATTAAGTTGGAGGAAGTTCTGGCTTGATGTTAGACTTGCAGAAACATGAGCCAAGAAATACATACGTTATTTTCAGGTCCACTGATTTTAAGTGATTAAGCTAAATACTGTTCTTTTTACGTGGGATTCAGAATTTATTAATGTTGTTTTGGGCATCAAATTGCATGTTTCAGTCCACTTTACGATGAAAACCTAAACAGTGGCCTTGATTTTTTGCTAATAATAGAATTCTACGATACACATAGCTTTCTTATTCTCATTGGTTTATTTTTATTTACAACATAACAATAAGCAAATAGATTGCATTGACAAAATACACCAAGCATTTACATTTTTTATGCTAAGTAGCACTGATGATATACATGGGCAAATTATTGGAATCAATTCTGAGGGACAGGATAAACCATCACTTAGAAAGGCATGGAGTAATCAAGGACAGTCAGCATGGATTTGTTAAAGGAAGGTCGTGTCTGACTAACTTGATTGAATTTTTTGAGGAGGTAACAAGGAGGGTCGATGAGGCTAGAGCATTTGATGTAGTCTACATGGATTTTAGCAAGGCTTTTGACAAGGTCCCAAGTGGCAGATTGGTCAAAAAAGTACAAGCTTATGGGATCCAAGGGAAAGCGGCTAGTTGGATCCAAAATTGGGTCAGTGGCAGGAAGCAAAGGGTAATGGTTGACGGGTGTTGTTGTATCTGGAAGGCTGTTTCCAGTGGGGTTCCGTAGGGCTCAGGACTAGGTCCCTTGCTTTTTGTGGTATAAATGATTTGGACTAAAATGTAGGGGGCATGATTAAGAAGTTTGCAGATAATACAAAAATTAGTCGTGTGGTTGATAGTGAGGAGGAAAGCTGTAGACTTCAGGAAGATATCAATGGACTGGTCAAGTGGGCAGGAAAGTGGCAAATGGAATTCAATCCGGAGAAGTTTGGGGTAATGCATTTGGAGGGAGCAAACAATGCAAGGGAGTACACAATAAACGGGAGGATACTGAAAGGTGTCGAGGAAGTGAGGGACCTTGGAGTGCATGTCCACAGATCCCTGAAGGTAGCAGGACAGGTAGATAAGGTGGTTAAGAAGGCATATGGAATACTTTCCTTTATTAGCTGAGGCATAAAATATAATAGCAGGTAGGTTATGCTAGAACTGTATAAAACACTAGTTAGGCCACAGCTTGAGTACTTCGTACAGTTCTGGTCACCGCATTACAGGAAGGATGTAATTACACTAGAGAGGGTACAGAGGAGATTTACGAGGATGTTGCCAGGACTGGAGAATTTTAGCTATGAGGTAAGATTGGATAAGCTGGAGTTGTTTTCTTTGGAACACAGGAGGCTGAGGGGAGATTTAATTGAGGTATATAAAATTATGAGGGGCCTAGATAGCGTGGCTAGGAAGGACCTATTTCCCTTAGTAGAGAGGTCAATAACCAGGGGGCATAGATTTAAAGTAATTGGTAGAAGGATTAGAGGGGAGCTGAGGAAAAATGTTTTCACTCAGAGGGTGGTAGGGGTCTGGAACTCACTGCCTGAAAGGGTGGTAGAGGCAGAAACCTTCATCTCATTTAAAAAAATACCTGGATATGCAACTGAAGCCCTATGACCTACAAGGATATGGACCAAGTCCTGGAAAGTGGGATTAGGCTGGATGGCTCATTTTCGGCCGGCACGGACACGATGGGCCGAATGGCCTCCTTCTGTACCGTAAATTTTCTATGATTTCTATGATTTTGAAATAGCTATAGGTTTAAGATTCCTATATCAGTTTTAGATAGTAGAAAATGCTGTGTTGAACTGCCATCTTGTGGACACATTTGCAATAGTTAACTGAAGGTTGGATAAGCAGCTTACACGCTATCTTAGGCACTGCCTCTTAGTAAACTGGCTTGCAAGCCACTTTATCATTATCATTAAAAAGAAAAATTGCAAATGCTGTAAATCTGGGATATATTTTTCTGGATTTACAAATTTTAGTAAAAAAGTAGACGCGAGCATAAAGTGGTCTTTCCTGCCCGAAACTGAAAGTCTAGTTTTTTGCTAAATATAGCAAACACAGCAAAAGGTATATTCCTTATTCTTTATATCTGTTTTGTGTACAAGGACATCCAAATCCCTCTGAGCAGCAACATTTATTGGTCTCTCACCATTTAAAAATATTCTGCTTTTCTGTTCTTCCTACCAAAGTGAATTACCTCATATTTCCCTGGCTGTCGGACCAGCCAGCCTGTCAATCAGGCTAGCTGCCGGGCACGAAGCCCGGAAGTAAAATTTATTAGCCTCAATAAGGTTGTGATCTGCGCACCTTCCGGTTTTTGCACCTGAAAATATATCCTCCGCACCCTCCCCCCCCCCCCCCCCCCCACCCCACCTCGACCCACCCTGTTCCCTTCCCGGCTCGGTGAAAATTCTGCCCATAAGAACATAAGAAATAGGAGCAGGAGTAGGCCATACGGCCCCTCAAGCCTGCTCCACTATTCAATAAAATCACAGCTGATCTTCTACCTCAACTCCACTTTCCTGCCCGATCCCCATATCCCTTGATTCCCTTAGAGTCCACAAATCTATCGATCTCAGCCTTGAATATACTCAACGACTGAGCATCCACAGCCCTCTGGGCTAGAGAATTCCAAAGATTCACAATTCTCTGAGTGAAGAAATTCCTCCTCGTCTTTGTCTTAAATGGCCGACCCTTTATCCTGAGGCTATGCCCCATAGTTCTAGACTCTCCAGCCAGGGGAAACTGCCTCTCAGCATCTACCCTGTCGAGCCCCCTCAGAATCTTAAATGTTTCAATTAAATCACCTCTCATTCTTCTAAACTCCAGAGAGTATAGGCCCATTCTATTCAACCTCTCCTCATAGGACAACCCCCTCATCCCAGGTATCAATCTAGTGAACGTTCGATGCACTGCCTCTAAGGCAAGTATATCCTTCCTTAGATAAGGAGACCAAAACTGTATGCAGTACTCCAGGTGTGGTCTCACCAAAGCCCTGTACAATTGCAGCAAGACTTCCTTACTCGTGTACTCCAACCCCCTTGCAATAAAGGACAACATTTGCCTTCCTAATTGCTTGCTGTACCTGCATGTTAACTTTCTGTGTTTCGTGTACAAGGACACCCAAATGTCTCTGAACACCAACATTTAATAGTTTCTCACCATTTAAAAAATATTCTGCTTTTCTATTCTTCCTATCAAAGTGAATAACCTTACATTTCCCCACATTATACTCCATCTGCCACCTTCTTGCCCACTCACTTAACCTGTCTATATCCCTTTGCAGATGCTTTATGTCTTTCTCACAGCTTACTTTCCCACCTAGCTTTGTATCGTCAGCAAACTTGGATGCATTACACTCGGTCTCTTAATCTAAGTCATTAATATAGATTGTAAATAGCTGAGGCCCAAGCATTGATCCTTGTGGCACCCCACTGGTTACAGCCTGCCAATCCGAAAATGACCTGTTTATTCCTACTTTCTATTTTCTGTCTGTTAATCAATCCAATATCCATGCTAACATATTACACACAACCCCATTAGCCCATATCTTGTGTAACAACCTTTTGTGTGGCACCTTATTGAATGCCTTTTGAAAATCCAAATATACTACATCCACTGGTTCCCTTTTATCTACCCTGCTAGTTACATCCTCAAAAAACTCCAATAGATTTGTCAAACACGATTTCCCTTTCATAAAACCATGTTGACTCTGCCTAATCATATTATGATTTTCTAAGTGCTCTGTGACCATGTCCTTAATAACAGATTCCAGCATTTTCCCGACGACTGATGTCAGGCTAACTGACCTGTAGTTCCCTGTTTTTTCTCTCCCTCCTTTCTCGAAGAGCGGTGTTACATTTACTACCTTCCAATCCACTAGAATCTAGGCAATTTTGGAAGATCAAAACCAATGCATCCACTATCTCTGTAGCCACCTCTTTTAGAACCCTAGAATGTAGGCCACCAGGTCCAGGGGATTTGTCAGCTTTTAGTCACATTAATTTCTCCAGTACTTTTTCTTTACTAATATTAATTAATATTAGTTCTCCACTATTTCTGATATGCTTTTTGTGTCTTCTACTGTGAAGACAGATACAAAATATTTGTTTAACATCTCTGCCATTTCCTTATTCCCCATTATAATTTCTCCTGTTTCAGCCTCTAAGGGACCCATGTTTACTTTTGCTACTCTCTTCCTTTTCACGTACTTGTAGAAGCTCTTACAATCTGTTTTATATTTCTTGCTAGTTTACTCTCTCATTCTATTTTCTCCCTTTTTTACTAATTTTATGGTCATCCTTTGCTGGTTTCTAAAACTCTCCCAATCCTCAGGCTTACTACTCTTCTTGGCAACATTATAAGCCTCTTCTTTTAATCACTACTATCCTTAACTTCTTTAGTTAGCAACGGATGGATCACTTTTCCCGTGGGGTTTTTATTTCTCAATGGAATGTATATTCATTGAGAATCATGAAATATTTCTTTAAATGTTTGCCATTGCTTATCTACTGTCAGATCTTTTAAACTAATTTCCCAATCTACCTTAACCAACTTGCCCCTCGTACTTATGTCCCCTAACTAAATTTTAATTATAGGGAGGAGGAAGCATCATAAAACTTTGTGTGTAACAAATGCAGTTTAGTCTAGTGATTATTCCGACAGTAAGCTGATCCTGGCTTTGGCAGGACTAAAGGGTGCTTGAGAAATGCTACAGTATGGCAACAACACATTTAGATGTTTGTGTTTACATTTTAAAATCATCACCAGTAGAAAAAAAGTTCTCCCAGAAGTCTGAGCTTAATTTTCACTGATTCCATGCATCAACACACAATTAGATTTCAGTATGACAATTATGGATTGAAATAACTGTCCCTAGGCCAACACTGAAGCATACATAGACAAGCACCCAACATAATGTCATTTACAATTAGGCTAAATTATATTTCTCATCTCAGCTTCATTCAACTCAAGATTTTATCACAAAAATTTGCTGGGTGATGCTGGCTTTAGAAAGTGACAATTTAGCCTATTATTAATCTATTGCGTATTTCTGCATGTGATAATAATTCAGCTGCAAATCGTAACAGTAAGACAAAATTAAAAGTCCTGGGGTGCGGTTGGTTGGAGCAGGCTACCGTGGGGTGGGGTGGTGATTGTGACGTCAGGGGAGCACACCTGCACCTCCTGGTTCCACAGAAAGGGTTTTTTAAAAAAAAAGTAAATCCATACTTACTTTTAGTTGATGGCTGCAAGGAACGGCCAGTTGGTTGGGGGCAGTATGCTTCAAAAAGAGTTTGAGGTAAGTTTGCTGGGTGAGCCTGGGGAGCAGTACTCTGACAAAAGGACTTGGGATGAGTGTTCATGAGCAAAGTTAGGGGCTTACTCTGCCAAAGGGTTTGGTCTGAGCTTGCTGGAACAGACCCAGTAGGAAGTTTATCTGGGCCAAAAGGGTTTTGGGTGAGCACAGTGGAACAGGCCCAGGGGGTGGGTGCTGGTCAATGTGATAAAACAGTTTGGAGTGAGGGCAGAGTAGCACATAGAAGCAACATGAAGTTTGAGGAAGGCAGAGGGGGAGCATTTGGGACAGAAACAGGGGGGATGAAATGCCACAGAATGGGAGAACAATAGGGGAAAGCAGCACTGCAAGAGAAGACCTACTGTGGGGGGAATGTAAGTCTGTACCCTTGCTCATAGTACAGTGGGCAAGTGAGATCACTATAATGGTGTCTGTATGTGTACCTTTTTATATGATTTTGTGTGACTAAATACGCTGGTGCTGGATATGTGAACCACGCAGGACTAGTATCAGAGCAGGGAGCTCTTAGATCACATCAGCTTGCATGAAAGTCAGCCTTAGCATTCTGCCGCCTGGCTTGTTTACAGGAACAAATTAAAAGATGAAACAAGCAAACATTCTTGACTTAATTAAGACTGGGACCCTTATCAGATACTGGGTAGCCATAAACAATGGAGCCTATGAGGCTGGTCCATGAAACCTGGCTTGGAATTTGAAGGAGTGAAGGGAAGGCCTGGAGAACAATGGACTCCCAGCCTTGACACAAAGACAAGACTAGATAAGATGAGGCAAAACAGTCTTGAGCTACTGTCCTTACGGTCATGATTGGTTAAGACCTAAGGTGGGATACAAGCTGCTTCTGCAGACCCATGAAAAGTGGAAGATAAAGGGGAGGCTGACCCTTTTTCCTTAAAGGAACTAAGAACTCAAAGCTCCATTGGGCACCTCACCCAATAGGGCAGGGGCCCATGTTAATAGCTAACCCTGGATCCACCCCCAAAAGTGGCATAAAAGGAGCATCCTGCACTGGTATTAGGTTGTAGAGACTTGGCAGGAGTAACAACTGGTAGCATTGGAGACCAGCCAAACAGCTATTCGACATTTCGACGAACGATCCAGATCAATAGAAGTGGCTCCAGGCGGAGCAGGACTGATGACACGGGCTCAAAGAGGTCACCCCAGGTGGGGCAGAAGATGTGAGAGATAACCAATCAATGAAGGTACCCCAGGTGGGGTGGAAAGCCCTTTCTTCAAGGCTCCTGAGGCAAACACAACTCTACCCAGTGTGGAATGGGTGATATGATCTCTTGGTCTGCGTTGTAAACCACTGACCAAACACTGCATGTGTTGGTTCTTGTGTGAAGTTCAAGAAAGCACCTTTTTGCCAAATTGGAGTCACATCAATTACCGGCAACTGAGAGTAAAGCCTCTGCAGGAGGAAAGGCAAGGGGAATGCCAATGGGCAGCAAAGAGGGGCTGGTGTCAGGACAGGGATGAAGTGAGGCAGCAAAGTGAGAGAACAGTGCATAAAGTAGTGGTGAACCACTGTTGAGAAGGGAAATAAAAGCATATGGTATGATGGGGTGTCAGTGTGTGGGCTACAAGGTAACAGGACAAAGGATACAAGACAGTGTGCAACAGGCCTCCTCCCTGTTCTTCCCTAAGTCATTGGTTCCAACATGGACCACAACAACTAGTTCTTTCCCGTTCCCTTCCAAGTTCCTTTCCAGCTGCTTCGAAATATCCCTTAACCCTGGCACCGGGGTAGGCAAATCACCCTCCTGGCTTTTCTTCCTTGAATTGCCTCCTGCTCCATGGTAACATGGTAAGCATTCTGGCCATCCTCCCCACAGCCTTCCTCCTTATCACCACAGGTAGCAAGTACAATATAGCTGTTGGACATAACTGTTCCTCCTTCTCTGCCTCCGCTAGGTTCCCCCTAAGCTCCTGATTGTCAAGTCACATGCTCCTCTTATATAAATATAAGTATTAAATAGTCGCTAATAAATCCAATAGAGAATTCAGGTGAAAATTCTTTACCCAAAGAGTCGTTAGAATGTGGCACTTGCTACCACAAAAAGAAGTTGAGGCAAATAGCATAGATGCATTTAAGGGGAAGCTAGATAAGCACATGAGGGAGAAAGGAATAGAAGGGCATCCTGATAGGGTTACATGAAGTAGGGAGGGAGGAGGCTTGTGCGGAGCATAAAAGCCAGCATAGACCAATTGGGCTGAATGGCCTGTTTCTGTGCTGTAGTTTCGATGTAACTCAATGTAAGTCTTCCTGAATCTATATCTCTCTATGTGGTGTGACTGTGTTCTGAAGTAAACTGTCTACATATTCCTCTTCTTCCCTTATGTGTCGGAGTGTCTCTTTTTCACGCTCCAGCTCTGAGCCAGAGTGATTCAAGACATTGACATTTCCCACAGGTATGTTCATCTGGGAGAGTCTCATTGTCCATAAATTCTCACATTCTGCAGTCCCGAAACACTGCCTGCGCTGCCATTATTTGCTTTACGTATTTATTTACTGCACAGCTGTTGTTTATTTATTTATTTCTAAAGCTAACTGATTTGCCTTTAATACTAATTTGTGTTTAGCAAATGGATTTAAGTTGATTTCTATTACTTCTCTTCTCAGTTTAGTTTATTTAATCTATTACTTCTATTGGTGACATCCTGATTTACCAGCAAGCACTTCTAACTCTTAGTGACATTGTATGCAAATTCCTGGCTTATGATTATGTGACTGGGGTTATAATAAACCAAAAACGGTTACCTTTTCAACTGAAAAAAGATGACCATTGAATCCAGGTGAAAATGAAAGATCCAACTTAGAATTAATTTAAAATGCTTCAGCATACATGTCGTCTTCTTCTTCTTCTTCCTATTTTGTTTTCCTTTCAGGTAACTTACCAACTGGACAGAGGGACAAGGGTGTGGCTGGGTCCAGATCTTTACCGTAATTATCGACAACAGGCATGATTCAATTGGGGTGAATTGGCCAACATCAATCTCCCTTCCCCCCTACCCCAGATGGAATGGCTGTTCCATGTGATAGCCTGACATTTCTCTTACGACATTTCTCTTACAGGGTTTGAGGAATGTGCTTATGTGTTATCTAGTGGGTTCACCCCAAAACATTCAGTTGAATTCATGATTTGCCACACTCTCATAGATGGGTTACTGGTAATGCACTAATTGGATCAGATTAGTAATGATTTGTGTTATCTTTACTTGGTGTTAGGCGGGTAAAAAAGTAGATAGCCATCTCCTTACTGAAAATCTTTTCAAAGTTCTTGTAACTGTGCCATCTGCATATAAATAGACTTGGAAAGAAGTAGAGACCTTTAGCATGTCATTAATATAGCACAAGAACAGTAAAGGACACAGTACAGAGACTTGAAGAACACCAAGGTCAATCACGTTTGTGGCACACATTAAAACAGCTTTTGATTGCTTGTCTATAAGATTGAAGCAATTTCACTATAATATTTGAGAAGCTAGTTTCTTATAGAATGTTACAGTGAGTAGTAATATTAAATCAAGAACCACATTGCTGTTTCATAAAAGTTACTTATCATAGTAGGTACAGCATAGGAGGAGGCCATTCAGCCCATCGTGCCTGTGCCGGCTCTTTGAAAGAGCTATCCAATTAGTCCCATTCCCCTGCTCTTTCCCCATAGCCCTGTAATTTTTTTTCCTTCAAGTATTTATCCAATTCCCTTTTGAAAGTTACTACTGAATCTGCTTCCACCACCGTTTCAGGCAGTGCATTCCAGATCATTATAACTTGCTGTGTAAAAAAAATGTTTTCTCATGTCGCCTCTGGCACTTTTGCCGATCACCTTAAATCTGTGTGCTCTGATTACTGATTCATCTGCCATGGAAACAGTTTCTCCTTATTCACTCTGTGAAAACCGTTCATGATTTTGAACACCACTATCAAATTGGGCAATAAATACTTCGACAGCACCTCCCAAACCCGCGACCTCTACCACCTAGAAGGACAAGGGCAGCAGGCACATGGGAACAACACCACCTGCACGTTCCCCTCCAAGTCACACACATCCCGACTTGGAAATATATCGCCGTTCCTTCATCATCGCTGGGTCAAAATCCTGGAACTCCCTTCCTAACAGCACTGTGGGAGAACCTTCACCACACGGACTGCAGCGGTTCAAGAAGGCGACTCACCACCACCTTCTCAAGGGTAATTAGGGATGGGCAATAAATGCTGGCCTTGCTAGCGACGCCCACATCCCGTGAACGAATAAAAAAAAAATCTCCCCATAACCTTCTCTGTTCTAAGAAGAACAACCCTAACTTTTCCAGTCTCTCCACATAACTAAAGTCCCTTATCCCTGGCACCATACTAGTAAATCTCTTCTGCACCCTCTCTAAGGCCTTGACTTCTTCCTAAAGTGTGGTGGCCAGAATTGAACATAATACTCCAGTTGAGGCCTAACCAATGTTTTATAAAGGTTTAGCATAACTTCCTTGCTTTTGTACTCTATGCCTCTATTAATAAAGTCCAGGATCCCATATGCTTTTTTAACAGCCTTCTCAACTTGTCCTGCTACCTTCAAAGAGTTGTATACGTGCATCCCCAGGTTTCTCTATTTCTGCGCCCACTTTAAAATTGTACCATTTAGTTTATATTGCCTCTCCTCATTCTTCCTACCCAAATGCATCACTTCAGACTTTACTGCATTAAATTTCATCTGCCTTGTTTCTACCCATTTCATCAGCCTGCCTATATCCCCCTGAAGTCTGTTACTATCCTTCACATTGTTTACTACATTTCCAAGTTTCGTGTCATCTGCAAATGTTGAAATTATACTCTCTATACCCAAGTCCAGGTTATTAATATATATCAAAAAGACCAGTGGTCCTAATACTGACCCCTGGGGAACACCACTATATACTTCCCTCCAGTCTGAAAATCAACTGTTCACCACTACTCTGCTTTCTGTTTCCTAGCCAATTTTGTATTCACGCTGCCACTGTCCCTTTAATCCATGGGGCTTTAATTTTGCTAACAAGCCTATTATATGGTACTTTATCAAATGCCTTTTGGAAGTCCATGTACACAACATCAACCACACTACCCTTATTAACCCTCTCCGTTACTTCATCAAAGAACTCAACCAAATTAGTCAAACATGCTTTTCCTTTAACAAATCTGTGCTGACTTTTATTTATTAGCCCATACTTTTCCAAGTGCCAATTTATTATTGTCTCTAAAAGTTTCCCCATCACTGACGTTAGGCTGACTGGCCTGTAACTGTCGGGTTTATCCCTCTCCTCTTTTTTGAACAGGGGGTGTAACATTTGCAATCCTCCGGCACCATCCCCATATCTAAGGAGGATTAGAAGATTGTGGCCAGAGCCTCCACAATTTCCACCTTTACTTCCCTCAGTAACCTAGGATGCAGCCCATCTGGACTGGGTGACTTTTCTACTTTGAGTACTGCCAATCTTTTAAGTACCCCATCTTTATTTTTATCCTATCCAATATCGCTACTACCTCCTCCTTTACTGCTACAATGGCAATATCCTCTTCACTAGTGAAGACCGATGCGAAATATTCATTGTGCCCTCTGCCTCCACAAGAAGATTGATTTTTTTTGTCCCTAATCGGTCCCACACTTCCTTTGACTAACCTTTTACTATTTATGTGTTTATAAAAGACTTTTGGTTTTCCTTTTATATTAGCCGCTAATTTATTCTCATATGCTCTCTTTGCCCCTCTTATTCCCTTTTTTAGATCTCCTCTGTGCATTCTGTATTCAGCCTGTTTCTCTACTGTATTATGAACCTTACATTCATCATAAGCTTCCTTTTTCTGTTTCATTTTAATCTCTATATCTTTACTCATCCAGGGAGCTCTAGCTTTGGATGCCCTTCCTTTCCCCCTCATAGGGATGTGGCTTCCCATTGTTTTGCCTACTAATTTTTGATTCTAATCCACCTGGGCAAGATCCCTTTTTAACTCACCGAAATTTGCCCTCAACCAGTTAAGCATTTTCACATTTGATTGTTCCTTGACTTTTTCTATAACTATTCTAAACCTAATGATATTATGATCACTGTTCCCCAAATGGTCCCCCATTGAAACATGCTCCACCTGCCCCACACCTTCCCCAGAACTAGATCCAGCACTGTTTCCTACGTGGTTGGGCTGGAAACACACTGTTCCAGAAAGTTCTCTTGAGCACATTCCAGGAATTCCTCCCTCTCGTTGCCCTTTACACTGTTACTGTCCTGGACCATATTGGGATAATTGAAGTCCCCCATTATTGCTACTCTATAGTTCTTGCATCTTTCTGTAATTTGCCTGCAAATGTTGTCCTCTATCTCCTTTCCACTATTTGGAGGCCTATAGTATACACCCAGTACCGTATTAGCTTCTCTATTGTTCCTTACTTCCAACCAAATAGATTCTGTCTTTGACCCCAAAACTACATCATCCCTTTCCAGTGCTATAATAGTTTCTTTGATCAATAATGCTCCGCTTTCTTTCCTTCCCTAGCCAGGAACATTAAGTACGCAATCCTCCCCTTCTTTGAGTCAGGTCTCTGTTATTGCCACTATATCATAGTCCCATATGGTGACTTGAGCCTGCAGCTCGCCAACCTTATTTACCACGCTACGTGCATTTACGCACATGCACTCCAATCTCATCTTAGACTGCCTCGCATTTGCCCCTGTCTGATCCCTCCTATTTCTGAACTACTCTTTACTCTAATGCTACTTGTTCTTCGCAGTACTCTGCACCTTTTTTCTCCTCTTTAATATTTCCTCCTAGTGCTCATCCCCCTGCCAAATTAGTTTAAACCCTGCCCCACAACACTAGTTAACCTCTCCACGAGGACATTGTCCCAGCTCTGTTGAGGTGCAACCTGCCCATCTTGAATCACAAAAAGTTAGTATGCAGGTACAGCAAGTGATTAGTAAAGCAAATGGAATGTTGTCATTTATTGCAAGGGGAATGGAATATAAAAGTAGAGATGTTTTCTTACAGTTGTACAGGGCATTGGTGAGACCACATCTAGAATGCTGTGTGCAGTTTTGGTCTCCTTATTTAAGAAAGGACATAATTGCTTTGGAGGCGGTTCAGAGAAGGTTCACTTAACTGATTCCTGGGATGAGGGGGTTATCTTGTGAGGAAAGGTTGGACAAGTTGGGCCTGTATACATTGGCGTTTAGAAGAATGAGAGGTGATCTTATTGAAACATATAAGATCCTGAGGGGACTAGGAGAGGTAGATACTGAGAAGATGTTTCCCCTTGTGGGAGAGACTAGAACTGGGGGCCACAATTTAAAAATAAGGGGTCTCCCATTTAAGATGGAGATGAGGAGAATTTTTTCTCTGAGGGTCATGAGTCTGTGGAACTCCCTTCCCCTAAGAGCGGTAGAGGCAGGGTCATTGAATATTTTTAAGGCTGAGTTAGATAGATTCCTGATTAACAAGGGAGTCAAAGGTTATAGTAGGTAGACGGGAAAGTAGGGTTGAGATCACAACCAGATCAGCCATGATCTTATCAAATGGCAGGGCAGGCTCGAGGGGCTCCTGCTCTTAGTTCATATGTTCGTATGCTAGCCACGAGACTCTCAGCTTCCCATATGCACTGTAGTGACGCCAGCCACCCCTCAACTAAGAAACTCTGAGCTTGAACTCGAAGAGTTGGAGGCACTTCCTGTACATGTGGTTTTCCAGGACACATGAAGTGTTCATCAGTTGTTTGATAAATTCAAGCAAAGATGTATAGGTAAGTTATACCTATTGGCACATTGTTAGTGTGCTATTTCACCATAAGATCGAGTTTGCTCCTTAGCTGGGCCATTGACAATAGGGTGGAGGTGAAGAAGCATTGATGAGAGGTGAGGCATTTCCCCACAGAGAGGGAGAAAATAATTAGAGTGGTGAGTCAGCTCACATGCTCTTGCAAACTGGTGCAGAGTGACATTTTTAAAAATTCATTCATGGGATGTGGGCGTCGCTGGCAAGGCCAGCATTTTCTGCCCATCCCTAATTGCCCTTGAGAAGGTGGTGGTGAGCCGCCTTCTTGAACCACTGCAGTCCGTGCAGAGGCCTGGGAGTTTGTCACCCGCTTGATCTGTTGTGTCGGGAGTGATGCATGGCAGAGGCCTAGGAGCTTGTTACCTGCATAGCCAATTGTTTAGGAAGTGACTGGATGACACCCAAACAAAAGAAAGGAAACTGAGGAAAAAAATGAATGTTATGGCTGGAAACCGGAGTCACAGTTCAATAAAATTTGAGCAGTGTTTGATAATAAGGTGCTGATTTCTCAACTACTGGGGAGTTAGGGCAAGTGATTTGGTACAGCTTGACATCCTATGACAAATCGGGCAAATTTTTACACTTACCATAGGTAGTTTGCTTTGCTGCCTAACTACTGCAATTTTGCATAAGAAAGTGAAAATGCTGGTTTCTGAACGGATTTGAGCAATAATGAATCACCTGGCACAATAAATCACTTGCCCTGATAATTGGGAACACTGACACGAGGTAGCAATGATACCATATAAGAGATACTAGTTAAAAAGTATCACTCATACCAAGTAGCAGATAGTAATGAAACTTGGTGGAGGAGTTTTCAACATTCTTAAAGTGATAGTAACAATTATGCTAGAAATTACATGCACATCTGGCTAGGGCAGAACATTTGAGCCAATTTTAAAAAAAAACTTAAATAAATAACAAAAAACACACTCCCTCCTTTTCTATGTAAATGTAATTTTTTTCTGTTTTGTTCTTCAATCTGTCTGGCATAACACTTTGCAACTGAAAGGATGGGTACACAGGCTTCTCTCAGGCTAACATTAGTTCTCCTGTAACTGGCCACAAAGAGGTTCCATCCGGGCTGAGTCTCCAGTCTAATTTTCTGTGCCTCTTGTTGGGAGAGACAACAGTCTCCACTCAGCACCACTGACTTGACACAACTGAGATCAGAAGCTGAGCAGAAGAGGTCTTGAATCTATGTCCATTCCTGCTCCATGGTGCTGATTGTTCGGCGCTAATGCTGAGCACCACCTCACTGCTCCTGACCTGACCCCAATTTAAAGAAAACATCCAGTGTGTTAAGCCCAGTAGGTGCTGAAAGAAAAATGATACATGGTGGCTATTACTTATCGTCTGGTGCTAATGAAGGAAAAAAGATCACTGCCCACCTGAAATCAGCTCCTAAATATTTCTATGGGGAATGCAGAAACAGCCTTTAATTTTTATTTAGTATTTTTTGTTAAAAAACTTTGTTGCTCATTTTAATTTAAATGATTCATGAAGTGGAATAAATTATGACTATAATTAATTATATACTGAAAGTACTACAACTGTTAACGGTACTTGTCCATTATGTTCATTGGTACTTCAAGTATTTTTGTAAAGTTTATATTATTTTTTAAAATATTCATTTTATCTCTATGGGCAATATGTAAAACTCTACAGTGGAATTTTGGCAGTGGACATTTGATGGGTTTCCCAGCTGTAAAGGGCCATATCATACTAACAGTTTGGGATACTGTATACCATGCCTATTTTTGGCAGTGATACTAGCTCTCCATGCTAGTCCTTATTAGGGAGACCACATTTGAACTTCACAGCACTGTTTCTGAGGGTCACTTCAGCTCTGTCTACATTAACACAAACACCACTTCAGCTGTACCGATCTCCTATAACCACAGCACAAGGAAAACCAAGGAAATGGGTAAGTGCAGAAAAAAAAGGAATAGGAGTTCAATATTTGATTCAGAGGCACAGCCAAGAGTGGGGATTTTGCATGTACTGAATCCTTTAGTCATTAGTCCCGATTTTAATCCTGCCCACCCGGCAGGAGCGGTGCATGTGGGGGGTTTAAAATCGAGTTTGGGAACTTACCCCACCGTTCCCGAACCGTTTACACCGGCCGTTGTTTTAACTGATGTTTTCTCCTTTGGGACAGGTGCCTGCTCAAGCAAGTGGGAGCCTAATTACAATGTCAAAGTCATGCTCCGTTGACGTCATCTGGACCCTCGCGCTATTTTAACTGAAGGTTGACGAAGCCCCGCCCAGTCCAGGACCTGCCAGTAAAAGCTGGCAGCAGGCAGGATCCTGGCCAGAAGAAGCCGAGGTAAGTTTCATTTTTTGTTTTTTTAGAGGTTTCTTTGTGGGCCATGAAGAGCAGGAGAGTTCCTCTAGGCCCCACAAGGATACCTTGGTCTTTCCCTGCCCTGGGATTCCCTCCCTCTCCACCAAAGGTGATCTCCTCAGGTTCCCCCCCCCCCCCCCCCCCCCCCGATCGATTGACCTGACTGCTGGAGGAGCGTCCCCTCGGGTCCCCAGTGGGGTGGCCTACCGCCGCCCAAAATCCTGCTCCTCTCCACCAGCCTCCACGTCATTTCCACTGGCTTCCAGTGGAAGTCCCATTTAAATCATTTAAATGAATTCCAGAAGTTAAAATCTCCCGGGCCTCAAGCTGCGGTGGGTCAGATGAATTTCTGCCTGTGTTGATCCCCGCATGCCGCACTCCTGCCCCAGGTTAAAATTGGGGCTATTGAGTTCACACTATGAATTGATCTAGCAGTTTCTTGTTCTCTGAGAATTATTGGTACCTTCCCTACTTGCAGCACCGACACTTCACACATGTGAAATAACAGGCAGCAGCAGCTGGAATTCATTGGAAGATGTGCTAAAAGTCATTCTGGAAACTGTGTATCAGTAGAATAAAGAGAATTTTCACCTGATGACTATGACTTGCAGGTTCTTTCACTCTTGTGAAATGCCATCATTACTCATGCATTCCTGCAATGAGCTGTTTGTTTGTATTCTTGATAATGAATTGCCATAAAACTGAATTTTACTGGTATGATAGCAAATATTCTTGAAGCAGTCAAAATCAGTTCTATTTCTACAACTTGACCAGTCAGGGTATTGGGTATTAATAAACTTTGTTGAAACCACTGGCTTTTTTTAGAAGATTAATTTGCTATTGGGTCAGTTGGGTAAATGTAGCTCGGTGTGCGTGGGGGACATAGTGTTAGTAGTATGTAATACACTTAATCCCTGCCATGTCTTGCAGATTTCTAATGTCATAGCTGCAAGGAAATGACTGGGTGGCAAGTGATGACTTTTATTTATCTTTCCCTATCTGTTAAGTTTCCTTGCCACTGTCCACCTCTGTTTTATGTAGTATTCCAGTGGGGACACATCTCTCTGTCTAAGTTTCCTGACATTCTGGCACATCCAATGTGTTTCAGTTTCTTTGGTGAGCTAAAAGATCTCATGCACTCAACTCCTTTGGTTGTGAGCTCCCATGGTGGCTCAGTTGGTGAATGTATTGTCCATAGAACTGAAGCACATAGACCAAAAAGAGGCCAGATTCTGCTCCCAGTTTCTGCTGAGCTAGTTCATATCGTCCAGGGCAATGGTAGGAGTGCTATAACGGGCCTCCGGACCTCTTTGCTAGCAAAGGAAAACAAAAGCAGTCAGTTGTGATTTCTGATCATTATCCAATAACTCCAGCTGGAAAGTTTGTATGCATGCACATCAAATGAGAGGATTAAGCATAGCTGTGATGCCTGTGGAACAATATTGTAAAATGAGGCGGCACTTTCAGGAGGGGATAAAATAGGTGGAGGAATTTGGGGGAGGAGCGGCAGAAAAAATTCCTGGTGGTCTAAAGTACTTGATGTGTGTGAAGTCCCTGGAGATCCAACAGGTTCAATGAGCACAAGTTTCTTGGTCGTCTTTAGTGAAATTTTTCATTTAAATAAGATATGCTTCAAAGCAATAGAACAGTGTCAATGAGAATGTAATGGCTATATCAACACGAAACTCTGCACGCCACAATAGAGAGGAAATGCTCATTCCCTTTGTTCACGCTGGACTTTAAGGCAAGCCTCAGAACAGGATGGAAAATCAACCCAATTTTATTTTGCACTCGGGAGAAAAAAATATAAGTTTTTAAAAAGTTACATTTTTAAAAATTAATTTTGTAGGTGCTGATGGTGCATAAAAAACAAAGCTGGCATTTAATCCTTTTTCAAGTTATTTAATTTCTAAAAACATATTTATAAAAATATAAAGCTTCTGTTAACTGTGGCCAAGAGTAAAATGTTTGATCTTGAGGGGAAATTTTAACTCTCCCCAATCACCGGGAAAGGAATGAGGGAGCAATTAAAATGGAGTGGCTCCATTTCCTGCTCCCTTCCTGCCGATTCCCCATACACAGGACCCCGATGGCATTTCAACCCTCTCCTGACCGGGACACTTGCTGTCGTTGACCCACCAGGTAAAGTTGTCGGGAAGCCAGTGAGGCCACAGAAGGTAACTTAAAAAACTTTTCTTATTATGGCCAGGATGAGCATGAACGCTCCTCTGGGCTTCACAATGAAAGTCAGGCCCTCTGCAGCCCTGTCTACTCCTTTCTTCAGCTGCAAAATCATAACAACACTCCTCCCCGGACTGTTGGCAGCCTTCTCTCCGAAACGGGTGAGCATCTGACCAGCAGCATTCAAATGAGGCTCGGCAGTTATACATATAAAAACTTAAAAAGGATAAACATGATGGCAGGGGTGACTTGGAATTAATGTTCCATAATTTATCGCACTGCATTCCTCATTAATGCTGGAGAAAACATTATGGCTTTGGCACAAAAATGATTGAAAACTGATTTAGCGTAGAATTTAAATGTTGTAATAAAGAATAATTCCTAGGAACTATGGTTTACTTCATATCATTTTTTTATTATACCATCAAATGTGATGGTTAGTCTGGGGTATGGAGCACTGCTGTTATGTTTAGCTGCTAACCTGACCTGTCTCTTTATGGGCACCACTCAAGAACTGCCAATGCGAGAGTTGTATTAATCACCAAATCCAGCTAATTTCAGTTGCTTGTCAGCTGCTATGGTTAATCAGAGGATAATTGTAACTGCTTGTAAATTTCAGTTTCTAGATCAATGACTAGCTTTCTGTCTTTTTTTTAAAGACTGTTTAGCATCTGTAACAAAGTTAATATTAGAGTGGCATTTGGAGTATGGCATTTGAAGTGTGATGGACACAAGCTAGACACAAAACTAGTAATATCCTGTGGTAAGTCAAAGGATGTGCTGTTTTATAAAGTCATGAAAGTTATATCATGTCAAGTGTAGGTGTGTCCCCCTAAGCCACAAAGACTAATTGCTGTAAACACTGGTTGCGTTCATAACGAGGTGAACATCTTAACTCTAGTATTTTGTGTTCCTGTAGAGTTTCTTTGTTTCTTTACACTTGAAGTGAGCTAGGGCATGGGAGGGGTAGAGCAGGATTGAAGTGTAGAATATTGTGAAGAGCGATCCTTCAGTCTGGAAATAATAGGGGTGGGAGGGGGCGCGGAGTTTCTAGGATCTGGGAGTAGTGGATGTGGTGAGAGAGAATGGGAGCACTGAGATGATGGTGGTATGGTTTGGGAGCATTGGAAAAGGGATTTCTGGGTGTGAGATTGCTGGGAGGAACAATGGTATCGGAGGTTCAGGAGCTCTGGGAGCAGAGCGTTGGAGGTTAGGGAGTGAAAATTAAAACCAAACTAAATGAAGAAAGTAAAACCAAATATGTTTACTTGTACTTTTGTCTTCTGTTTAGATATTTGAAATACAGAAACATAGATGAAAAAGACTCAATATACACACCAGCGAACATAATGTGAAGAAAGGAAGGGAAGACCACCAAGGTGAAGAATATGCTGGGAAGTTCAGAGTCCTTTTGGTCCAGTGACACAATTCCAGATCCATCTGGTTCAAATATCCCTCTGGTCAGAACTGACAAGAGTTGCACTTTTAATGCAAAGACGCCACATAGGGTCTCATTTACCACTGACATTCCTTATTTTCACCGCATAGATAACCACAATGAAGAAAAATTGCTTGGATATGAAAGAAAGGTATCTGAGCTAACTTTACCAGTTTCATATAATTTAAAGAAATTATTCCGACGAGCTTTTCCTTTCTTTAGATGGTTTCCTAGGTACAGAGTAAAGACATGGTTTATAGGAGACCTGCTGTCTGGAATTAGCGTGGGCCTACTGACCATTCCTTTGTCTCTTGCTTTTGCAGTCTGTGCTGGACAGCCACCTATTAATGGTCTCTACACAAGTTTAATTACCACAGTCTTATATTGCTTGCTTGGTACAACACAACACCTGTCCTATGGAGCATCTGCATTCACTGTACTGCTCATTGCCAAGAGCACAGGCCATATTGAAACTCAGGAACCTGCTCCTGACAGCGACTGTTCTCCAAAATGTTCAAGAGAACTTCACGTGGTTACTCTTACCTGTGTTTCTGGAATTATTTTAATTTCTATGGGAATTTTTCGCCTCAGTTTCCTAAGAACTTACATCTCCAAGCCTGTTATGAATGGCTTCAAAGCTGGAACAGCATTGCATTTATTAGTCATCCTACTGACTGTATTACTTGGTATTGATGGGCCAATTCATCATGGTCCTTTATCACTTGTCTATATTTTCAAGGCCATAATTGAAAATATTAATAAAATACATGTTGCCTCAGTGATTACTGGCTTAGCCACACTGGCATTTCTCGTGCCTTTTAAAGTAATAAACTGTATTTATAGTAGGCACCTCATACCTATAGAGTTTATTGCACTAGCTGTTTCCATTTGGTTGTCATTCTGGTTGGAACTAGAGGATAGCTATGATCTCAGGCTGATAAATAATTATCCATTTACTTTACCAAAACCTGTTCTTCCTTCTTTCTCCTTAATATCCAGTGTTGCTGTAGATGCTGTTGCTGTTGCATTGGTGACCTTTGCAGTTAGCATTTCACTAGGGAGTGAATACTCCAAAAAACACAATCAAAGTTATCACCCACATCAAGAGACCATTGTTTTAGGGTTTTGTGACCTGGTGCTCTCCTTTCTGGGTATTTTTGCTGCGTCTGGGGTTTGGGAACAAACTGTGGTACAAGAAAAAGCCTGGGGTCAAACCCAAGCTGCAGGGTTAGTAGCAGCAAGCCTTAGTCTTATAGCTCTATTTTGTGCAGAAACTCTACTTCCGCTGGTGCCCAAAGCAGTTCTCGGTGCTATTGTGATTTCAAACCTGGGGTGTTACTTTGAGTTCTTCTGGAAGTACTGTTTTGCATGTAAGAAGAACAAATATGATTTTGTGGCTGGAATTATTACATTTGCAGCAGTTTGCCTCCTAGGAATAGACATTGGTTTAGGAGTTGGCATATTTTTCTCAATTTTGCTTACTCTACACAGACTTCAGAGGCCTTCAATTGCCATTTTAGGCCATATTCCCAATACAGAAAACTATACAAACTTGTCCATTGAGAAAACGGCCAAAGAAATAGTTGGAATTAAAATTGTAAAAACATTTGATTCTATTTATTATGGGAATGTTGATTTTTTATTGTCCTGGATGAAACTTAAAGTGAATTGTAATCTTCGGTCTGGTGGGAGTTCAGGAAGTGATAATGAATTGTACAGTGAGGAAGATAAATATAATATGTTATGGGAATCCACACAGTTCCTTGCACTGGATGAAAATGCTTTGAGACGATTAAATCATACTGCATTGTATAGACGTAGAATATCCAAACAAACTGCAGATGTGCACACTGTTATTTTGGATTGTGGGTCAGTTAGTTTTGTGGATGATGAAGGGGCCAATGCTTTAATTTACCTGTTTGAGCAATACCAAAGTAAAGGAGTAGGCTTTATTCTTGCAAGTTGTTCAAGCGCAGTTTTGAAGAATCTACAAGAACAGGGTTACTTCAAATCTGCCAGCCGAACCTTCACTTTCAGCAGCATCCATGATGCTGTTTTAGTTGCCCTGCAACAAACAGCAGAGAGAAACCAAAGCCTACGAGGATCTGAATGCATTCTTGAGACAAACGGTGAAATACTACCTGAATGTGACACGGTTGAAATTAATACAGATACTAATAACAGCACAAATGAAGGACATTGGCAAAGGGAGAGAGGTGAAAATTTTTCGGATCAAAGGACTGGTTTTACATCAGCAAATCAAAGAATCATCGAATATGAGACAGCCTTATAACAAATATCCGTTTATTCTTTCAAACCATCACAAAAACTCTATTGGAACTGTGATCAAAATCTGATGCTGCATTTCTGCTGCAAATTTTGTTGGTCCTATTTTCCTTTTAATATAGTAATAATATCAATGGACACATTCAGAATAAAACACTTGCTTTTTCTGACAAACACTATTTGTATGTACATGGATATACCGGTCATCAAGAAGTATCCATGGATAGAAAACACAACACAGAAAGGGAGAGAAGAAAGAATGAAGAAAGTAACTTACCACTTCAGTGTAGATGATTACACAGAATTTTCTGCATCTTGATGGTTCTAAATGCTGGCTGGAGTTTGATGTCTACTGTCTTCAGAGATATTTTTGCCTACTCATTAGTGCTTCAGAAAGATATACACCGTGATTCCTAAAAGTCTGGAGATCAAGGATCAATGGTTACAATGAGATACGATTTCCCACATTTCCTACTTGGAAGCAACCGGGCTCTGACTTGGCCCCTTCCCACAGTAGCTCAGGTGAGATTCGGAACTCAGCCATTTAGGAGATCATGGGTATGAACCCGCACTTCACCACTCCATGACACAGCACATTGGTGGCAACTGCTATTTCTGCAAAAGTTTTAAACACATGCAGCTTTTCATGCAATTACCCTGTTTTGAAAAGTAACATGGGTACAGCATATTATTTAAATATTTTGCTAATATTTTAATAACGATTTTCAATTTTCCTGCTCGTGGCCAGCCTTCTTCAGCCAGAATTACCAAATTCTTCTGAACTAAAACTCCAAAGCTGCTTTATCCCTTGTTTAGAGCACAGACAACCATGGCTGTCCAAGATTACTTCTGTCACTTTTTTCATCCATCTAGTGCCCTGACTTGGAAGTAAAGGATAATTTTATTTGAATTCTTAATGTGTGTGAACTGTTGTTTAGTTTTTCTTTGTGTCCTTTTGAACAATTTTGCTAGTTTGAGGAACTGCATGTAGACTGCATGTTGTTGAAAACATGATCACAGCAGTAACGGATTGTCCTTGTATTTGGTGTTGTACATGTGGACATGAAGTCTGTGTTCCTAGCATTTGTGAACCCAGTGAAGACTCTGGTTGAAGTGGCTTACTCATTGTTATATAGTGACAAAGTAGAATACAATGAATATTGTATCAACAAGCATTTGGGATGCAGGAACCATGCTTAAGAATTGTTGTAAAAAAATCATGTTACCGAATTGTCATCAACCAAATTAAATTCATGCGTTAATTTCTCCAGTTACATATTTATTTAAGAACATTTGTCCACTTCTTATACTATCCAAGAATAACAGTTTATCTGTAGTATAACTTGTAGATCAGCATCAACATCTATTTTGTACAGTAGTCCTCAATCACATTATTATATATCAACATAAAGTGTGACATATATTGTTTATGTAAATGCATTTTGATCAGGATTTATTACAAATCAGAGAATTTTCATCAGAGCCTCATTTTGTTATCTTAGCAAGGAATTAAATCCCTCAGAAGAGAAAGGAAAGCAAAAATATTAGTGAATAAAACCAGGGAGAATAAAATAACAGGTGGTCACCAAAGGTTGCTCTTGAGTACCTCCTAGTAGCTGGCTACAGAGCAGCGTTGGCAGAAGCCTTCCTGGCTTGGATAGGGACTGACATGCAGAGTAATACTCGACCGTGTGTGGTACAAGAAGCCCTAGTAAAACTGAAATCAGTGGGATGGGGGGAAATCTTTCCAGTGGCTGGAGTCATATCTGGCATAAAGGAAGATAGTTGTGGTTGTTGGAGGCCAATCATCTCAGTCCCAGGACATCGCTGCAGGAGTTCCTCAAGACGATGTCCTAGGCCCAATTATCTTTAGGTCCTTGATCATTGACCTTCCCTGCATCATAAGTTCAGAAGCGGGGCTGTCCAATCATAATTCCTCAGATAATGAAGTAGTCCATGCCCACATGCAGCAAAACCTGGACACCATCCAGGCTTGGGCTGATAAGTGGCAAGTACACACAAGTATCAGGTAGTGATCATCTCTGACAAGAGAGAGCCTAACCACATCCCTTGACATTCAATGGCATTACCAGCATTGAATTCCCCCATCATCAACATCCTGGGGGTCTGGAAAAAGGTAGGTGGGAGGGTTATTTGCTGAGAGGGGGGAGTCCATTCCGGCAGTGGCGGAATGTGCACACTCCACCCACTTCTGTCCCAAAATGGCAATCGGGGTCCTATGTACGTCATAGGACCCGATTTGCATATTAAAAGAGCCTACCGCCTGAAACAGGTGGGTGCTTCGGCTGCCTGCCGGTAGGCCCCTTCGAAGGTGGCGGCTGGCGTAAATTGGGCAGTAAGCCATTTTCGTGTCGCTACCACCCCATTTACACTGGGCAGCCTAAGTTAAAATCTAACCCTTGGTCTCTCTGTTTTGCCTCAATTAGTCTCTGACACTCTGTTCTTTGATATCTTCTCTCCATCTTGCTCTTGGCTGTTTCTTGACAACGAGCCCTGCTAAGCTGACTCTTCCCTCCTGTTTCAGATCTTGGACCCTGCTCCCCTCCCTCCTTGCTCCAGTTTAAGATCTTTAGGATGACACGTACTAGTTCCCTCCTTTGTATTTTTGGGGATTGCCGTTCCCTATCAAAAATCTCCATTACAGCAGTGACTAGGGAATGGTCCGTAAAACGAGTTTGCAAATTTAGTGCTGATCCACTTCTCTCGAAAATTGTTTGTACCACAGGTGGATAAATGAATTTTAACATGTACACCAATTAAGTTGTTTGCCAGCTACTTGAAAGTGTTTTGTGATTGTTTTTTTGTTTTTGTTCCGACTATCAAAATCTCATTCAACAAAACTGCATGTCTCTAAACTATGTGGTCCTGCAATTTCATTTATGGATCAGGTTAGATGAAAAATGAGCATTTCTCACCCTTAATGTGAGGCACTGTATGTATGGGTTAATCTAGTAGGCTAATTGTTTACTGACAGGAAGAATGTTAAGTCTGCTAGGGGCAATAAAATTAATATTAAATCTAGGATGCCATCAAAAATGAAAGTAAATTATATGGTATGATGTGGTATAAGCTAAAAATCCTTCCAGAACATTCTGTAATATAACTAGCACTTTTCTCCCACTACAGGCTATGTTCTGTTGTGTTCTGAACTACTTCTATGTAAAATATGTACAATCTTAAAGGGCATTTAGCAGAAGAAAGACTACTGTTACTCCATTGTGAAACCATACATGACTCGGACTGTGAGTATGAAATAAATCTTGTTCATCCACCTATCTCTTTCTGCTGACACCTTCGACAGTGCATCACTCCCTCAGTACGGCACTGAAGTATCAGCCTGGATTATGTGCTCAAATGCTGGAATGGAGCTTTAACCCATGACCTTCTGACTTAGAGGTAAGAGTACTACAATTGAGAATGCCTTCAGGAGAGAAGAAAGGGAGGAGCAAAATCGATGGGAAAAGGAGGGAAAACATTATCAAAAATGATTGAGAATTCCATTGAAATATGGTGTGTCCTATCAGGTAAATGTAAAAGATCCTATAGCACTATTCAAAGAACAGAAGAGTTCTCCCAGTGACCTGGCCACCATTTATCCTTCAGTTACCTTGAGCTAGGGGAAATACTTGCTTCAAGCTACACTGATGGATAAATGCACAGGGTAGTGCGGTACTGAACCATGTAGACCAGGTAGTTTTAACTTGATTCCTGGTCTGTGCAGAATTCTTAGGTGGGGTGACAATAGCGATACATAATTCAGTGTCCTTGGGCTAGGGAAAGAATAAAAACATGTTTCCACTCCAGAATCCTATACAGCATCCTCTGTTGAAATTGTGTTCATTTGACTTCACCCTCTAGGTGATGCAATGAGGGACTTGTTTAAATCTTTGTCAGAGAACGCAGCTAGTCAGTGATACCACCAGAATTAGTATTTTTCACATGGTGTTAAGTAGACAGCTTTACTGTGTAACTGAGACATCCCCCCCCACCCCGACCCCATTTTTTACTCCAATGAAATAAAGCTTCAATTCTCTTCGGTAAACGGGATTTTATCGTGAACAGTGACCTGCAGTGGCCACACAAAGCACTGCAGATCAACAAGAACAAGCGTCTTACCCATTAATTGTCTCTGCCTCAACAATTCCTTGTGGAAAGGCATTTTATAGTCCAATGACTCTCTGCGTAAAGAAATTTCTCCTAATCTCTCTCCTCACACTCGGTGAAAATTTAAAAATGATGACCCCCTCATCACTGACTCTCCAACCCGAGGAAATAATCTTTACCATAATATTTAAAAATTCTATTAACTCTCATCTTACACTTCTCTACAATGGAAATAGTCCCAATATCTCAAGTCTCTCATCATCCTGGTGAATCAATGCTGACTGATCTCTTTGAGTTTGATATCCTTTCTATAATTCTTTTTACTACCGGCTTTAACTATCGGCACTCACACTTTTAGGAAATTATATATTTGAACTCCCAGGTTTCTCTACACCCTCCAGGTTCTTTCCATTAAGTGAATACTCCGATTTCTTGTTCTTCCTCTCAAAATGTATTAACTGACAACTCTCCACATTAAATTGCATTTGCCATCTGCCTGCCTATTCTACTAACCTCCCTATGTCTTCCTGAAGTCTTCTACCGTGCTCCTCCAAACCACCTTTTATATCATCAACAAATTTTGATATTCGATATATGCCCATGTATAGTGAGAAAAGAGAACCCAGCACTAGATACAATATCCACCCCTCCACCATCTGTGGCTGCAATATGTACTATCTAATGCATGCACTGCAGCAACTCACCAAGCTTACTTCATCAGCACCTTCCTCCCCTGCAACCTCTACCATTGATTAAAAAGAGCAGCAATGTTGTAGGAATACCTTTATCCCCAAATTGCCCCTCCAAGTGATACATGATCCTGACTTGGACACATATCCCCTTTCCTTCATTGTTACTGGGTCAATATCCTATGTAACGTCACTGTGGGAGCGCCATCATTTCAAAGACTGCAGTGGTTCAAAGACAAGGCAATTAGGAATGGGCAATAAATGCAGCCTTACCATTGTTTTTCAGATCCTGAGAACAAATTTTAAAAATGCATTCTTATTACTTTGTTTGCTTTAGTAACAGAGGTATTCACCCCTTTCAGCAGTCAGTTGAATTAGAAGGTAGTTCATACAAATCTCTTCCTTATAAATATTCCACGGCATAATTTTAATCTCATTATACCATAATCTAAAAGGCAGTGCCTTACTATCATAAAACCTCTAATGCTTCTGCATTGTAACCTTTCTTGTTTTCCATTTCAAAACGAGCCATTCTCAACCGTTTCAGGAAGGCGCCTGCATGAGTACAGCCTCAAAATTTCAGCACCACTGAGTGATTCAGATAACCCAGTGATTAACACCAACTTAAAAAAAAATATAGACCACCCATTGGGGGATCCAGACAACTAACTCAATTATTGCATCTGAAACACGCTTAGAAACATTTTTTTTGTAAGGCTTTAATCTTCCAATGTATAAAATTAAGGAAATATTTTTTTTTAATGTTTGGAGAAAAGGTTAAACTATCAGAAATGCAAGGAATCTTACAACACCAGGTTATAGTCCAACTGTTTTATTTGAACACTCGCTCACCTGACGAAGGAGAAAGCCTCCGAAAACAGTTGGACTATAACCTGGTGTTGTAAGATTCCTTACATTTGTCAACCCCAGTCCATCACCGGCATCTCCACATCATGCCTACTATCAGAAATGTGATATCGGTGAGTGCCAGCAGCGAGCTGCTATGAGCAGATAGAATAACATAAAGACACATATCCGACACGTCACAGAGGGCCAAGTGATTGACACGTTCTAATAACAAACAATCGCCGACGTGTAGAACCAATGAGCTGGCGGGAGGGGCGGGACATGTACAGTTTACTCAAGGGCAAGTCTGGCAGAGTGGGAATGTCAAGAACATACAGACTTACAGCTGGGTTTGACACTCGGGCTCCAAGCGGCCACAGCCATGCAGCAGTTCGCTTTACAAAGCGTCCACGGGCATGTAACAGTTTGCTGTAGAAAAGCGTCCACAGCCGTGCAGCTGTGGATTTACACAGTGTGCACTCCCTCCCATTGCCACCCGCTGTAAAGCACATGCTTTACAGATCATTTGTACGAGGTAAATATTTATTTAAGGGCGGGTTTCGGCTCTGGTCGCAGCCAATGACAGAGGGAGCTGTGGGGGTTGGTCTCAGCCGCGGGGTTACAACTGAAGTTCCACTTTTCATAAACATCGGCGATCGGACCGGGAGAGGGTTTGAAGGAGCTGGTGGGTAAGTGTGGATCTCCCCTGATTAATAATCCTGTTTATTTTTGTTACTAATGAGGGAGGGAAGAAAGCTGCACTGAGCTGTAATAATATTGACGGATTTTAGCTACAGGCACTGACCAGATCCCGTAAAGCAGGAACATAGGGAAGTACAGGACTTTAATCCATCCAGCCAGTCCCTGAAACTGGTGGCCCCAATGCCCACTCCTATCCAATTCTCCCTTATTTTTTCCCATCCTGTCTGACTTCCTGTGCACACGTTCACCATCTTCAGTGTAAAGTCGTTAAATTTCCATTTCCTGGGCATTCCCCCTGTTCTAAGCATTGATGTGCCCTGGTTCCTGGGTTTGTGGCAATCTCGAACATATTATCAGGGTTCAATTTACTTATTCTTATAATGACCTTGAATATTTCTCCGGAGCTTTCTCTTGTCCAGAGTAAACAATTGCAGGATTACAGGTATCAGCTGGCTCAGTTGGTAGCACTCGCGCCTCTAAGTCAGATGGTTGTAGGTTCAAGTCCTACTTCAGAGACAGTGCAGTACTGAGGGAGTGCTGCACTGTCCGAGGTGCCATCTTTAAGATGAGACGTTAAATCGTCACCCTACCTTCTCAAAGGCAATTAGGGATGGGCAATAAATGCTGGCCTCGCCAGTGATGTTCACATCCCATGAACGAATAAAAAAAAACCCCATCTGCCCTCTTAGGTGGATGTTAAAGATCCCATGGCACTACTTTGAAGAAAAGCAGGGGAGTTCTCCCTGGTGTCCTGGGCAATACTTATCCCTCAATCAACATCACTAAAACAGATTATCTGATCATTATCACATTGGTGTTTGTGGGATTTAGTTGTGTGCAAATTGGCTGCCCTGTTTCCTACACTAAAATAGTGACTACACTTCAAAAAGTACTTAATTGGCTGTAAAGTGTGGGATGTCCTGAGGTCATGAAAGGCATTATATAAATCCAAGTCTTTCTTTCTTTGACCTCTTATAACCTTACGGTAGAAACCAGTTTGGTCACCCATTTCTGCACTGCTCCAAAGCCTGGATCTCCTTGCTGTAGTACGGTGACCAGAATTGTACAAGCTATTTTGGGTGTGGCCGTACCATTATCACCTATTCATATCTGTTTAATATTTGGAAGCGCATTTTTTTACTGCATTAAAGGCGCTATATAAATGCAAGTTGTTGTTTGTCTCTTTCCGTTGTTTGAACTGACACTCTCAATTTGTTGATAACTGCAAATTTAGACAGTTTTGTTGCTGTCTCCAGATCCAAATCATGCATATAGGGAAATAATATACAAATTAAATTTATCATGGGTGATATATTGACAATGCAAATATCTTTTATAAATGTTGATAGTTTATACAGAATATGCTAAGAAGGTTTGGTTTTATGTACCAGGGAGCGATTAATGGGATTTGAAATCAAGCAAGAAACTGTGGCATGAGGTATTTAAAAGAGGGCAACAGAACAATTATAGTCACCAGTTAATTTAAACCAAGAATAACCTGGCAATGAGAGTTTAGCAAAAGCTATTAATTTATAGAATCATTGTTCTAATTTTCTTGAACATGTTGGAATATGATGTTTATTCTCAATTGTTGAGTTTTGCTATTGTACATAATAAAACAATTAGAAAGAATTATGATTAAAGGGAGAGGGTTAGTTCATTGTTAGGAAGGGAACAAGAATTATACAAAATTTTCATCTTGATGCAACATGCAAGCGATATGATGAGTTTTTTTGTAATGCAGTGATGTGCATTGATCTGACTTATATAACTGCATCTGATGCCTGGTGAAGAAACAATCAGGTTTGCCAAACCATAATATTGAAAACTAGTAGATCTCCCAGGGCATTAATGAAGGTAAATTGATGACCTGCTGTTTTATCAGGACAAGAACTTTGTGCCATACTTTGGGCTACATGTTGGGCCAGATTTTGCTGTAGCACAGACTAAGCTGTAGCAGGGAATCTAATAGCGTCTGCTGTTAGTTAGATTTGCCCTTTGCACCCTTGAGCTCAAAACATTTTTGCCCACTAAGTTGCTGAAAGTGGGAGCTGATAACGTGCAGTGAGGGAAACAGGGCATCGGGGACCTGAGTGATCAGGGCAAGTAACAGGGTATCTCCTTAACCAATTAGATTGAAGGATTGAAAAATAAACAGCGGACGGGCTAAGAAGGAAGTGTAAATTAGAGTGGGTGAATTCAATGTCAAATCAAATACAGAAAGAGAAATAAAGAGAGGGAAAGAAAGATTGGATTAAGAGAGAGAGAAAAAAGAGACAGAAAGGAAAAGTAAAATTTTGTGAAAAAAAATTAAAGTTTGACATTTTAAAAATCTCGAACAACAATTTATACCTGAAGCAGTGAGACTCCACAATTGTAATAGTTAATTTTCAGTGCCAGAGAGGTTGATTGACAGTAATTAATAATTATCATGTCGTTAAAAGGGTAATGACAAAACTTAACTTTCGGTGGCAAGTTCAGTTCGTATCTGTTGCGCAAATACAGCAACTTCACAATATTCAACGAATGTCAATGGTGAGGCAGGTAACGAGATGCCATTTTCGTGAAGCTAATGGTGGAGTGGCACAACTCGGACAGCAACTTTTGGATATTCGCATTTAACCGCATATCTGCCCCTCGCCTGAGGTTGCTGTACCAATTACATAGATAACGACAAGCGCCATTAGCCTCACCATTATTTTGACAGCAGAATCTCGCCCATCATTCTGCTTCTAAGTTCATCTTTTAAGGTATAAAGGTCTGATTGCTCTAAATAAGAGATATCTTGAGGTCAGTTAAAAGCTAACTGGTTTCTCCCACGGTCATAAGACCAGGAAATGACAGTCTTTTTCTTTTTAAAATTGTTTTGTATCTATAACAAAGTTTGACAGTTTGAGGTAGTTTGCCTGAAGTGTAATGGATTCAAAACTTTTATGTACACTAGCTGACATCACACAGCATTACTTACAGATAGCCGGGGATCTAGAGCATGATTGTGATGTATATATTCTAAGATGGAGCTGTGTTTAATTTGCCAGTTCTTTAAGGGCATTGTTCAGGAACACCCTGGATGAAAGTAATATAAGCAGGCACATCCTAAGGTCAACAAGAGGTTAATTATTGAGGGGAACATCTATCATCTATATGTTGGCAGATGCTTGTAAATCCCTGGCCCTTATCCTCGGGGAAGGGCAATCAGAAATGAATAGCCTTAGTTCTCTGTTTTTAATATTTTTGACACTTTGAAGAGTAATATCTGAAGTAGGATATCTGAAGTATGATGGATGTATGCTGTAGGCAAGACTTTATATATATGCCTGGGAAATGAGCACAGTGCCAGGCTAATAGTTGAAAACGGGTTGAGTGCTTAGATAGACCCAAGTGCTAGGTTTGAGGCCAACTCAGTACTATTGAGGTAACAGGATAGACAGGTAATTAGTAAGCTAAGGCTTAGAATCGGGTGGCAGGAGACAAGTCACTTGGGTAGGTGGGCACACAGGTGCCCTGAAAATCAGGTTAAACGCATAGAAATAGGTAAAAATCTGAAAATTGGATGAAAAATCAAAATGACAGGCAGAACTGTGTAACTGCAGGGTGGGCAAATAATGGTTTTCCCATCGCAAGATGATAACATATAGAGTTTTACAGGTGTGAATCAAAAATCATGACACAGGAAGTAAGGTTACTGTGAATTGAAAGTGGATGCTATACACAAGACTTTTAATATGTAGATATATAAAGCTTACCTTTAATGTAATTTTATTTCTGACTTTCTGTTGAATTTTTTATTATAAACAGCAAGTGCATAACAGACATGATGGGGCAACAAAAATTGATTTGAACTTGTTACTTACCCTCAAAGGGCAAAAGGGATTGAATGATCACCAGCATATATGATTGTTCAGCGTGGTACAGAATTATATATGTAAGGAATCTTACAACACCAGGTTATAGTCCAACTGTTTTATTTAAAAATCACAAGCTTTCGGAGGCTTTCTCCTTCGTCAGGTGAGCGAGTGTGGGATTCCATGGAAGGTTACCGCATTTATATTCAGAGAACAATACCTGGTGATTACAGATAATCTTTCCAACTGCCCGTTGTCAAGGCAATCAAAGTGTTCAGGGAGAGTGATGTCACCTACAGGACCACCGAATACACAAACGGCCAGAACACAAAACAGAGAGAGAGAGGGAGAGAAACATCCGAAAGGAAAAGAAAGACAGAGAATGACCCGTTGTGTTAAAAACAGATAACTTTTTTTCGCTGGTGGGGTTACGTGTAGCGTGACATCCCTCACCGGCATCTCCACATCAGAATTATATAGACCAGGAAGGTCCCACGATCAATCCTGGCCTGTTCGGTTAGCTGATCACAGACAGAATTCTAATTGGTACATTACAATAGGTTTTATCACCCCTGGGAGATGTTTGAGAAAAAATCAGCTGCTTCTTGTTTCTGATCATTATCTGGTGATCACTGCCCAGAAACTATGCATGTGGGACAGGGCTGGGCTGTGGTAAAATAGCCTGGAAAGATTTACCAGCTAAGCTAGCTTGGGTGAAATACTGGAGGGCTTCTGTCGGTACTCTATACAGTGAGTTTCACCATTACAACTCCTTTTAAAACACATTTTAGGAAAAATGACTGTTTTGAGTGCTAAATAGGATATTGACATCCCATTTTTGTTTTTAAATCATCAATTATATTTTCTGTTATGTATTGGTCCCAATTCTAGAGTAATCTGAACATGTAGAACAGCTAGTAGCTCTTTATCTGCACTTTATGAAAGTAAACACACAAGCTGTTTTTTTAAAATTTAAATTTCAGTGAGGGATTTGATAATACCTAAAACCAGTTACATGTGCTGCAGGATAAACTGTGTCATAACCCATTCTAAATAACCCTTGGTTACACAGGAATAGTCTGCTAATCATCAGTGTGGGACAACACAATGAAACACATTCACTCCAATTCTTGAATATAAAATACGTTTATAGAGCGTGACAATTATTGATGTGAAACGTAAAACAACCTACAGCTTGGATTTGCTGTCTGCAGTACTATGTATTTACTATCAATGTGAACTACTTCATGTATATAATCTCCCATGGCATTGCACATGGGAAGTCAATACCAAGTATAATCTTCAAATAATCTAGAGGGCAAGGGATAATTGAGCCAGTTGTAGAGACATTATTCAGACCCCATTTTAAAGTCAGACATTTTGTCCTTATTTTTATATAATACATTGATTTGACATTGTTTACTGAGAGTTGTAGAGAGTAAGCTGGGTTGGCAGCTCCCTATGGAGCTCTTTCGCTGTGCAACTCTATCCTACGTCATCCGTTGCTATCCTTTGCCCTTTCTCCCCCAATCATCTCTCTTCCACTGTTTACGTTCCCCTGGCTCTAATAGTATGTCACGCTCTATAAACGTATTTTATATTCAAGAATTGGAGTGAATGTGTTTCATTGTGTTGTCCCACACTGATGATTAGCAGACTATTCCTGTGTAACCAAGGGTTATTTAGAATGGGTTATGACACAGTTTATCCTGCAGCACATGTAACTGGTTTTAGGTATTATCAAATCTCTCACTGAAATTTAAATTAAAAAAAAACAGCTTGTGTGTTTACTTTCATAAAGTGCAGATAAAGAGCTACTAGCTGTTCTACATGTTCAGATTACTCCAGAATTGGGACCAATACATAACGGAAAATATAACTGATGATTTAAAAGCATTTTAGCCCTATCTACGAGTTCAAGCTGCAAATTTAAAGTTACCTGGACCCACTGCCCATCCCCCGACCATGCCTGCTCTTTGTTTTCATCAGTGAGCACTGGATCTTTGCTCAAATTTGGCTTCCAAATTCCTGGACTTCCCTGCCGTCAAGATTGTGTCATCAACGCTACACTACTCCACTGCAAGACTCAGTTGGTGTGACTCTGATCTGCTATTCAGTTGCTTAAATTTTAAGGTAACTTTGTCTACTCTACAGCCCATCCCCCACCGCTGCTGTTACCTGCTGAGCTTATGACTGTCCTACTGGTCCTATTGGTTTTACAGCTGTTTTTTGCTACATTGCCGTTCCTGGCCAGAAACTCACTCTCCTGGGCCGTAGTCCGTTTCTCCGCCACATTTGGATCTTAAAGCGACCTCCAACTGTGCCACCATTTTTTTGCCCCGTGTTTGATTCTACACACCTCCTGACTCTTCATTCCCCCGGATATACCTCCAGCAGTGTGCCCTCCGATATTCTACCCTTCAATTAACTTCTGGATTTACTTGCCCTGTACACCTGTCTTTGAACCTGGACGTAAGTTTGTTGATTCTCTAAATGACTCCACTCTATCTACGTCAACTTTATCCCACTACGGGACCTCTGATTTTAACTTTGGACTCCCTCCTATTGTCTCCTCTCTATTCCCTGTTTATTACCAGGACATAGACAAACTGGTGAAATGGGCAGACACATGGCAGATGAAATTTAACGCAGAGAAGTGTGAATTTATACATTTTGGTAGGAAGAATGAGGAGAGGCAATATAAACTAAATGGCACAATTTTAAAGGGGGTGCAGGAACAGAGAGACCTGGGGATGCACATACACAAATCTTTGAAGGTGGCAGGACAACATGAGGAGGCTGTTAAAAAAGTATATGGGATCGTGGGCTTTATTAATAGAGACATAGAGTACAAAAGCAAGGAAGTTATGCTAAACATTTATAAAACATTGGTTAGGCCTCAGCTGGAGTATTGTGTTCAATTCTGTGCACCACACTTTGGGAACGATGTCAAGACCTTAGAGAGAATGCTTAAGAGATTTACTAGAATGGTACCAGGGATGAGGGACTTCAGTAATGTGGAGAGATTGGGGAAGCTGGGGCTGTTCTCCTTAGAACAGAGAAGGTTAAATGGAGATTTGATAGAGGTGTTCAAAATCATGAACGGTTTTGATAGAGTAAATAAGGAGAAAGGGTTTCCAGTGGCGTAAGGGTCGGTAACCAGAAGACACAGAATTAAGGTGATCTGCAAAAGAACCAGAGGCGACATGAGGAAATTTTTTTTTACGCAGTGAGTTGTAATGATCTGGAATGCACGGCTTGAAAGGGTATTGGAAGCAGATTCAACAGTAACTTTCAAAAGGGAATTGCATAAACACTTGAAGGGAAAAAAATTAGAAGGCTATGGGGAAAGAGTAGGGGAATGGGACTAATTGGATAGCTCTTGTGAAGAGCCAGCACAGGCACGATGGGCCGAATGGCCTACTCCTGTGCTGTACCTACTATGATATGATAGAGAAAAGTGCCCCAGCCTGTTCAATCTTTCCTGGTGAGTATAACCATACCACTCAGTTCTGGTATCATCCTAGCAAATCTTTTTTGCACTTTCTCCAGTGTCTCCATATCCTTTTTATAATATGGACACCAGAACTGTTCACATTACTCCGTATGGCCTAACCAAGGTTCTATACAAGTTTAACATAACTTCTCTGCTTTTCAATTCTATGCCTCTAAAGATGAACCCCAGTGCTTGGTTTGCTTTTTTAATGGCTTTATTAACCTGCATCGAAACTTTCAGTGATTTGTGCATCTGTACCCTCAGATCCCTCTGCTCCTTTACTCCATTTAGACTCCTATTTTCCAAGCAGTATGTGGCCTCCTTATTCTTCCTACCAAAATGTATCACCTGACACTTATCTATATTGAATTTCATTTGCCAATTACACGCACATTCTGCAAGTTTATTAATGTCTTCCTGTATTTTGTCACACTCCTCCTCGGTATTAACTATACCCCCTAATTTGGTGCCGTCCACAAATTTTGAAACTGTACTTCTGATTCCCTAGTCCAAATCATTTATGTAAATGGTGAACAACAGTGGTCCCAGCACCTATCCTTGTGGAACACCACTTCCCACCTTTTGCCAGTCTGAGTAACTATCTTTAACCCATACTCTTTGTTTTCTGTTTTGTAGCCAGCTTGCTATCCATTTTGCTACTTGTCCCCTGACTCCACATGCTCAGTCCTTAGTCATGAGTCTACTATGCAGTACCTTATTGGCCCTTTGAAAATTTAAATATATTACATTAGATCTACTTCATTACCCTTGTCTACCCTTTCGGTTACTTCTTCAAAGAATTCAATAAGGTTGGTCAAGCATGACCTTCCCATTTGAAATCCATGCTGACTATTCTTTATTATATTTTCAGTTACTAGATGTTTTTCTATTACATCTTTGAGTAAAGATGCCATTATCTTTCCTAACATCGACGTTAAGCTAATTGGTCTACAATTCCCTGGACTTGTTCTATCTTCCTTTTTAAATAAAGGAATCACATTAGCTGTCTGCCAGTCCTCTGGTACAATTCCCTTTTCTAATGAGTTTTTATATATATGTAATAGTGCCTCTGCTATCTCTTCCCTAACTTCTTTTAATATGCGCGGTTGCAATCCACCTGGACCAGGTGTTTTATCCTCTCTCAGTTCGATTAGTTTAAGTTATCTCCCCCCTTTCAATCTTAAATGTCTTATTTTTTTTTTATCTCTTCTTCTAATGTCATGCCCACCATGTTATTCTTCCTGGTAAATACTGAGGCAAAATAATTATTTAATATTTCTGCCATTACCCTGTCATTACCTGTGAGTTTATTGTGTGCATCCCTTAGTGGCCCTATCTCTATCCTGATTTTTCTTTTGCTATTTATGTGTCTGTAGAATCCTATTTCTTTTTATATTCCTCGATAATTTTATTTAGTAGTTTCTCTTTGCCTTCTTTCCTAACCTTTTCATATTCCCTTTTGTCATCCTCTCCTTTGTTGTCTATGTACTTAGTGTATGCCTTTTTCTTAAGTTTCAATTTTGCCCTTATTTCTTTATTCATCTCTGTTGTGTCATTACTGGCTAGTTTGTTCTTGTTTTTTTTAAGTGGGATATATTTCTCCTGGACTCTGTTGATCACCATTTTAAATGTTTCTCACTGCTGTTCTAATTCTTTGTCAGTAAATTTTTCCAGTTTATTTTCCCTAGTTCCGTTCTCATCTCCTTAAAATCAGCTTTTTTTCCAATTTATTACTTTGGTCTTTGTCTTACTTAAGTCTTTCTCAATCTTTATCTCAAACCTTATTATGTTGCGATTGCTATTGCCTAGATGCTCCCCTATGCTTATCCGTTCTGGTTCATTTCCCATTATTAGATCCAGCAGTGCTTCCTCTCTTGTTGGGCTTTTTACATACTGGGTAAGAAAGGAGTCCTGCACACATTGTAAAAATTCCATTCCCTGTACCACTTTACCTATCTCTTCTTGCCAGTTTATTTGGGGACAGTTAAAATCTCCCATTATTATTCTATGCCCTTTACTCATTTCACATGTTTACTTATATATTTCTTCCTCCACCTTCTTTCCACTATTAGGTGGTCTGTAGTATACCGTGTCACAGGGTACTACCATCTTGCAACCTTCTTTGTACAATAAACGATAATCTTGACCAATTCGTACTTCAAAACACTTTTAATTCACTCCACACAAAGCCACTACACAGTACCTTTGGCAATACCTAGTACACCTACCCATTACACAGTACCTTTGGCAATACCTAGTACACTTTCCCAGTCCCAGGCTCTTTCAGCTGTTGGCAGCTGCCCTTCAGCTCATCAGCTTCTTTCAGGTCACAGAACCCAGGCCTCAGAGCCCAGGCCCCCAACCACCAGCTCCCCCAGCCTCACCCCCAACACCCCCAGCCCCCCCAGTCCCCCAAGTGAGGTTTCTTAAAAGGGCCATACGCTTATTCGAGGATCAGGGCCTTCATCAACCTATGGATGACCTACCGGCCCTCAGTGGAGGATGTAGAGTATTGTGAATATGGAGTATTCTGGGCACCGCACTTTAGGAAGGATGTCAAGGCCTTAGAGTGGGTGCTGAAAAGATTTACTAGAATGGTTCCAGGGACGAGGGACTTCAGTTACGTGGATAGATTGGAGAAGCTGTGGTTGTTCTCCTTAGAGCAGAGAAGGTTAAGAGGAGCTTTGATAGAAGTGTTCAAGATCATGAAGGGTTTAGATAAAGTAAATAAAGAGAAACTGTTTCCATTGGTGGAAGGGTCAAGAACTAGAGGACATAGTTTTAGGGTGTCTGGCAAAAGAACCAAAGGCGACATGAGGAAGAACTTTTTTACGCAGCGAGTAGTTATGATCTGGAATGCGCTGCCTGAAAGGAGGGTGGAAGCAGATTCAATCGTGGCTTTCAAAAAGGAATTAGATAAATACTTGAAAGGAAAATGTTTGCAGGGCTACGGGGAATGGGACTAGCTGGATTTCTCTTACAAAGAGCTAGCACGGGCTCGCCTGTCCTAATATCTCCTTTTGTGGCTCGGTGTTAAATTTTGTTTGATAATGCTCCTGTGAAGCACCTTGGGACGTTTTACTATGTTAAAAAACTATGTTTCTATACAAGGCTACGGACCAAGTGCTGGAAAGTGGGATTAGGCTGGGTAGCTCTTTTTAGACCAGCGCGGACACAATGGGCCGAATGGCCTCCTTCTGTGCCGTAAATTTTCTATGTTAAAGGCACTGAATAAATGCAAGTTGTTGTTGTTGTTAAACAGTAAAACTTACAGCAATTTAGGAAACAGAGTAGAGTTTCTCTGCAGTACAGGCTGAGGAGCTACAAAACTGAGACAACACAGCACCTTGGTGTAATAAACGTGGACATTAAAATAAAGAAAGACTTACACTTATGTAGTGCATTTCATGACATCAGTACGTCCCAAAGCGCTTTACAGCCAATGAAGTACTTTTGAAGTGTAGTCACTGTTGTAAAGTAGGAAATGGAAATTTATAATAGAAAAAGTTGACACAAAAGTGTGACAAAAATGAAAACAGGAAATAAGATTTTGTAGACAGGAATCTGGTAAATCTGGCAACAGATAAAATGATGATGGAAGTTGCCGGATTGTTGTAAAAACCCAACTGGTTCGCTAATGTCCCTCAAGGAAGGGAACCTGCCAGCCCCACCCAGTCTGGCCTATTGGTGACTCCAACTGTGCTGTTGACTTTAAATGCATTCAGGGCAACTAGTGATGGACAGTAAATACTGCTTTGCCAATGTCATCCACATCTCAAGAACAAATAATTTTAAAAAATCAAATTGAAAAATTGTAAAAAGAACAGAATGTATAACTTTAAAATGGGGACTGAATTATGTCTGTGTGCACTGGTCTAGTTATCCTCGCCCCCTAACCCTGCTTCACCTGAAGACTACACTTGGTCGTGACTCCGTGTAGACAATGCCACGTGAAAATCGACTCGAATATATATAAAGTTACTGGCATTATTCTAGTATTTTAGGCCGAAGTTATGTTACAGATATCGGGCTAGTGTGATGTGCAGTCAGTAGTCCCGAGTTCAAATGCTACCCTCCCCAGCAGTTGAGAGCACTGTGCATGACTGCTCTGATGCACATGCGGAGCTCTGTTTCCTGGAAAAATAACTTTCCAGAAGGGAGTGTCTGCTTTCTCCCAACATTAACAAACCCATAGTAAGTTTAAGGAGAGAAGTCCAATCAATGTAAGACTTTTTTAAAATTTCAAAATATACTTTATTTCATAGAATTTAAAGATACACACAGTTCAATGTAAATATCACAATTCCAAACCAGTACAATTCAAACCAAAACACTACAGATCGTACACAAAGCAATCTCATTATTACAGTTCAAACACAGTATTTCTTTTGACTCATGGTGCACAATACAAGGTGGGCTGGCCTTTCCCCATAGGGCCTCTGTGCAGGCCGCACTTCGCTTCAGTGCGTCCTGCAGCACCTACTTTTTGACCTTGGAGTGTGCCAGTCGGCAACACTCGGTCGTGGACAGCTCCTTCAGCTGGAAGACCAGCAAGTTTTGGGCGGACCAAAGGGCCTCCTTCACCGAGTTGATGGTCTTCCAGCCGCAGGTGATATCTGTCTTGGTGTGCGTCCCAGGGAACAGCCCTTAGAGCACATCATCTTGTGTTACCGAATTGTTTGAGATGAACCGGAACAGATACAAACACATCTCTCTCCACACTCTCTGTACGAAGAGGCAGCCCTTCAGGAGGTGGACGACGGTCTC
The DNA here is from genome assembly GCF_035084215.1 of Heptranchias perlo. Lineage (NCBI taxonomy): Eukaryota > Metazoa > Chordata > Chondrichthyes > Hexanchiformes > Hexanchidae > Heptranchias > Heptranchias perlo. Next base: position 40,371,939 of record NC_090336.1, read on the forward strand.
CTCCCTGCCACAGCCTCGAGGGCAGCTCGCGATGGCGCTGAGATTCCATGCATGTTGGAAGGACCGCACTGGGAGGGCCCTTCTCACCACCATCCAGGCTACATCCTGGTGCCTGTTGGTCAGTTCTGAGGATGGGACGTTCTGCCAAATGGCATCGACCATCTGGTCGGGGAAGAACCCGATCGAGTCCACCCTCTCCTTTCCTTGCAGGACTCTCAGAAGGTTTCATGTCCACCGCTGTCTGACGTCCTTGTGGTCGAAGGGATTCCTCCTCAGGAACTTCTTCACCTGGGACAGGTTGGGGGGACGGTTCAGATGGATGGGGCGTTCTGCGCCTGCTCGGACAGCGTGGCCAGACCCAGCCTTCTCAGTGTGTTGGACAGGTAGAAACCCTGCACGTGGTGACACTTGGTGTTTGCGTACCGGGGCTCTACACACATCCTGAGGCAGCCACACATAAAGGTGGCCATCAGGATCAGAGCAGCATTGGAGTCACTCTTCCCCATTTGTCTGGGGGCTTGTACATGGTGACCCTGCAGATGCGTTCTACCTTAAACCTCCAGACAAAGTGGAAGATAGCTCGGAGTGACGGCGGAGCTGTGGGGAAGTGGCCAGACCCTTGCCACGTGGAGCAACACCGCGAGTACCTCGCATCTTATCGCCAGGTTCCCACCGGTTATGGAGAGTGATCGCCCCACATACCAATCTTCTATTTAGCATTGGTGATCCGCTCTTCCCACTTCTTCGTGCAGGCCAGGGCCCCCCAAGACAGATCCCAAGCACCTTCAAGTAGTTGGTGCTGACGGTGAAGGGGACACAGGATCGGGTCTCCTGCCTGCCAAAGAACATGACCTTGCTCTTACTTTGGTTCACTCTGGACCCTAAAGCCAGTTCGAAACAGTCAGAGATGCCTATCAGTGTGTGGACCGATTGCTGATCGGAGCAGAAGACGGTGACATCGTCCATGTATAGGGAAGCCTTAACCTGAGAGCCTCCGCTGCCTTGGATCGTCACCCCCCCCCACCCTTGATACCTGCGTCCTTCCTGATGGACGCGGCAAACATAGAAACATAGAAAATTGGACAGGCTTGATAAAACATATGAACAAGACCGCGGAGAGAGGACAGCCCTGCCTGACTCCAGATCTGATCGGAAAGCTCTCCGACTCCCACCCACTGATTAGGACTGTACTACGGATGTCCGCGTAGAGTCAGATCCAATCGCTGATTCCCTCCCCAAAACCCATTTTGGAGAGCATGTCCTTCATGTATGTGTGGGGTATTCTGCCAAAGGCTTTCTCCTGGTCCAGGCTGATGAGGCAGGTGTTCACCCCCCTGTCCTGCACGTAGGCGATCTTATCTCTGAGCAGTGCAAGGCTATCAGAGGTCTTCCTGCCGGGTACAGTACAGGTCTGATCTGGGTGGATCACTCGCTCCGGAGCAGACTTGAGCCTGTTGGCGATGGCCTTAGGCAGAATCTTGTAGTCGACATTTAGCAAGAAAATGGGTCACCAATTTCTGATTTCTTCCCTCTTCCCCTTTTGCTTGTAGATGAGGGTGATGATGCCTTTCCTCATGGACTCTGACATGCTGCCCGCCCGAAGTATATCCCCGTACATTTCCAGGAGGTCTGGGCCTATCTAGTCCCACAGAGCCGAGTACAACTCAACCGGTAAGCCATCGCTTCCTGGAGTTCTACTCTTATCGATGGACCGGGCAGCCTTTGTCAGCTCGTCCAAGGTCAGTGGCCAATCCGTGCTGTCCCGCTCGCTGTCCACTAAGATCTCCGTGATAGAGGACATGAAGGACTGGGAAGCTGTGCTGTGTAAGACTACCCATGAGAGGTGGCCTCATATCTCCTGACTTCAGTGTGCTTCGGAGTCAAATCCAGACCTGATTTCGAAGTTATACTGCTAATGTCATATTGATGCGCACCTGAAATCATTTTGTATTGAAGCAAAAATGGCAGCAAAGTGGCAGGTGAAATGCCTGAAATGTTGAATAATTTCAGCTTAAAGGGGAGAAAGGGACATCCAGGCCAACAGCAAAGTGCAGGCTAAATTAAAAATACATCAAATGGGTTTAATATCCTTTGTGCTCTATTTTTCAATTCACTTCTAATTTAGCTCATTTACTGCACTTTAAGGTACAAATTGTTATTAAATTGATTGTAAAAATAGAGCCTTATTGTAATTTGTTTCTGTTTATGCCTTTAGATAGACAATGCAGTATCCCTGTCTACCTCAATCCGTCTCAGGTGGCTATGTTGAGGAATGCTGGGAGTGGGACATTAATGCCAAGTCACCAGCAGTGCAACTTTCTCCTTGTCGGAGAGCAGTTTACTTCCATATTGACCCCATCTTACAAAGTGAAGGTACAGCTGGAGTGAGAGGAACAAAAGGTGGCGTCATAATAGACTATTTTATGTTCCATTTTTTTGTGTTTGAGGGAAGCTTTATTTCAGATGTGGGGGGAAATCACAGCTTTTTAGATCGCGACCGCAGCCCGGCTCCAACGCGCCCACTTCCAGGTTTAACGTGGGCGCGTTTGGATGCGTGCGAGGAACGCACTGGCCAACTAACGCCGGTGAGCGGTTCGTTATCGGGGCAATTAAAGTCGTCCGGAGATGTCAAGTATCTTTTTTTCAATCGAATTTAACCTGACTTCAAATTTAACTTCTCCAGCACGGGTTTCCTGGGGCTTCTGAATCTCGCCAGTGAAAAGGAGGCGAGAAGGGCCCGATCATCGGGTAAGTGCTTTTATTGCACTGCTTGCGGGCCAGGAGGAGCAGGAGTGTTTCCTCAGGTGGCCCAACAAACTCACCTGCCGTGATCGGACCCCTGTGATTGGCCGATTTCCCTCCCCCCACCCCGATGTCCAAGAGCCATCCCGATGTCCACGACCCCTCTCCCAATTTCCGAACCCCTCCCCACCCCTGATGTCCAAGAAGCACCCAAATGTCTGAGACCCGTCGCTACATCTGATCACCAATTCTTCTCCCGACCCGATCACCTCCCCCCTGATCTTCTCCACGGCCCACGATCTCTCCCTCCCCCACTCCTCTCTGACCCTAGCTGCGGTCTGCTAGCACAGGCCTTCCTGCCTGACAGCCAGCCAGCCTGTCAATCAGATTGGCTGCCGGGCGCAAAAGCCGGAAGTAAAATTTTTATTCTTCAAATAGGTCGTGATCGCAGATTTACTTCCGGCTTTTGCGTCCAATAAACTTCTCTCCCGCGCTTCATGTTAAAATCCAAGTCCAGTGTTTCACGTTAACTACCACACTTCTTCTGGTGTATCAGTGGTAGCCAGTTGCCTTAGTTTATGGCCATCTTGGGGATTTTAGCCTACATGTGATGCTGACATCCATTGCAGCGTTGTAGTAGGTGGACCAGATCTTTTTATTTTACTGGGACAGTCTTGAGCTTTAGATTTATGCCCCATTATCCTGTTTCAACAGAAAGAATATCAGCAGTTGCTCATTTCTTACAGTCACCATACAGGGACAGAAGAGAAAGGGTGGGGGAGGAGAGAGAGAGGGACTTTCAGTTCATGAGTCAGTCGTGGTCTCAGCGGTACAACAACGGAATGCTGACTCACTGCCACCACCCAGTCTCCCACCTTAGCCATCGGAAAAGAAAATTAAGCGGGGTGTAAAATGGGTGGTTGATTCATTATTGCCCATTTTTCATCTGGCAATAAAAGTTAAAATTACCCCTAAAGTGACTCTGAATATTGTTCAGCTGCCAAGCTTTCACTTACTGTTTGGAATTCATTCACATTATATTTAGTATTTAGTCTTTATGTTTCATGGATAATGCGGGTAACAGATATAATGTAGATAATGTGTGTTCTTTGATTTTTCTGACAGTCTTTCTCTTCTCTTTTGCTGGCTCACATCATTTCACTAAACATTCTCATTAGCCCCATTGCCTGTTAACATTTTACATCTATCCTCCCTATATGAAGAGTATTAGATCATTTTTGGATCCAATCATTGTAGCAGCCATTCTTTCCAGCAGTGCCAGCTCAGGTCAATTTATATCCTATTTTCTCTGCTCCTTCGGCCTTCCAGTTTTATAGTTATTTCATCCAGCAAAACAAAATGCAGAAAACCACTACTTTGTAGCAGTACTTTTTTTTAAACTACTATATGTAGCCTAGAAATGACTGTTGACAATATTAACTGACGGAAGTTTAGTGTGTGTGCATGATATTCCTCCGTTTGCTGTTGCAGCATAGAATCATAGAATCATAGAAGTTACAACATGGAAACAGGCCCTTCGGCCTAACATGTCCATGCCGCCCAGTTTATACCACTAAGCTAGTCCCAATTGCCTGCACTTGGCCCATATCCCTCTATACCCATCTTACCCATGTAACTGTCCAAATGCTTTTTAAAAGACAAAATTGTACCCGCCTCTACTACTGCCTCTGGCAGCTCGTTCCAGACACTCACCACCCTTTGAGTGAAAAAATTGCCCCTCTGGACCCTTTTGTATCTCTCCCCTCTCACCTTAAATCTATGCCCCCTCGTTATAGACTCCCCTACCTTTGGGAAAAGATTTTGACTATCTACCTTATCTATGCCCCTCATTATTTTATAGACTTCTATAAGATCACCCCTTAACCTCCTACTCTCCAGGGAAAAAAGTCCCAGTCTGTCTAACCTCTCCCTGTAAGTCAAACCATCAAGTCCCGGTAGCATCCTAGTAAATCTTTTCTGCACTCTTTCTAGTTTAATAATATCCTTTCTATAATAGGGTGACCAGAACTGTACACAGTACTCCAAGTGTGGCCTCACCAATGCCCTGTACAACTTCAACAAGACATCCCAACTCCTGCATTCAATGTTCTGACCAATGAAACCAAGCATGCCGAATGCCTTCTTCACCACCCTATCCACCTGTGACTCCACTTTCAAGGAGCTATGAATCTGTACTCCTAGATCTCTTTGTTCTATAACTCTCCCCAACGCCCTACCATTAACGGAGTAGGTCCTGGCCCGATTCGATCTACCAAAATGCATCACCTCACATTTATCTAAATTAAACTCCATCTGCCATTCATCGGCCCACTGGCCCAATTGATCAAGATCCCGTTGCAATCCCAGATAACCTTCTTCACTGTCCACAATGCCACCAATCTTGGTGTCATCTGCAAACTTACTAACCATGCCTCATAAATTCTCATCCAAATCATTAATATAAATAACAAATAACAGCGGACCCAGCACCGATCCCTGAGGCACACCGCTGGACACAGGCATCCAGTTTGAAAAACAACCCTCTATAACCACCCTCTGTTTTCTGTCGTCAAGCCAATTTTGTATCCAATTGGCTACCTCACCTTGGATCCCATGAGATTTAACCTTATGTAACAACCTACCATGCGGTACCTTGTCAAATGCTTTGCTGAAGTCCATGTAGACCACGTCTACTGCACAGCCCTCATCTATCTTCTTGGTTACCCCTTCAAAAAACTCAATCAAATTCGTGAGACATGATTTTCCTCTCACAAAACCATGCTGACTGTTCCTAATTAGTCCCTGCCTCTCCAAATGCCTGTAGATCCTGTCCCTCAGAATACCCTCTAACAACTTACCCACTACAGATGTCAGGCTCACTGGTCTGTAGTTCCCAGGCTTTTCCCTGCCGCCCTTCTTAAACAAAGGCACAACATTTGCTACCCTCCAATCTTCAGGCACCTCACCTGTAGTGGTGGATGATTCAAATATCTCTGCTAGGGGACCCGCAATTTCCTCCCTAACCTCCCATAACGTCCTGGGATACATTTCATCAGGTCCCGGAGATTTATCTACCTTGATGCGCGTTAAGACTTCCAGCACCTCCCTCTCTGTAATATGTACACTCCTCAAGACGTCACTATTTATTTCCCCAAGTTCCCTAACATCCATGCCTTTCTCAACCGTAAATACCGATGTGAAATATTCATTCAGGATCTCACCCATTTCTTGTGGTTCCGCACATAGATGACCTTGTTGATCCTTAAGAGGCCCTACTCTCTCCCTAGTTACCCTTTTGCCCTTTACGTATTTGTAGAAGCTCTTTGGATTCACCTTTGCCTGATCTGCCAAAGCAATCTCATATCCCCTTTTTGCCCTCCTGATTTCTCTCTTAACTCTACTCCGGCAATCTCTATACTCTTCAAGGGATCCACTTGATCCCAGCTGCCTATGCATGTCATATGCCTCCTTCTTCTTTTTGACTAGTGCCTCAATCTCCCGAGTCATCCAAGGTTCCCTACTTCTACCAGCCTTGCCCTTCACTTTATAAGGAATGTGCTTACCCTGAACCCTGGTTAACACACTTTTGAAAGCCTCTCACTTACCAGACGTCCCTTTGCCTGCCAACAGACTCTCCCAATCAACTTCTGAAAGTTCCTGTCTAATACCATCAAAATTGGCCTTTCCCCAATTTAGAATTTTAACTTTTGGGCCAGACCTATCCTTCTCCATAGCTATCTTAAAACTAATGGAATTATGATCACTTGTCCCAAAGTGATCCCTCACCAACACTTCTGTCACCTGCCCTCCCTTATTTCCCAAGAGGAGGTCAAGTTTTGCCCCCTCTCTAGTCGGGCCATCCACATACTGAATGAGAAATTCCTCCTGAATACACTCAACAAATTTCTCTCCATCCAAGCCCCTAATGCTATGGCTGTCCCAGTCAATGTTGGGAAAGTTAAAGTCCCCTACTATTACCACCCTATTTTTCTTGCAGCTGTCTGTAATCTCCTTACATATTTGCTCCTCAATTTCCCGTTGACTATTTGGGGGTCTGTAGTACAATCCTATCAAAGTGATCTCTCCCTTCTTATTTTTCAGTTCTACCCATATAGACTCAGTGGGCGAACCCTCGGATATATCCCCTCTCACTACTGCCGTGATGTTCTCCCTAATCAAGAACGCAACTCCCCCTCCTCTCTTACCTCCTGCTCTATCTTTCCTATAGCATCTGTACCCTGGAACATTGAGCTGCCAGTCCTGCCCCTCCCTTATCCATGTTTCAGTAATAGCTATAACATCCCAGTCCCATGTACCCATCCATGCCCTGAGTTCATCTGCCTTGCCCATCAGACTTCTTGCATTGAAATAAATGCAGTTTAATCTAGACTTCCCTTGGTCTTTGCCCTGCTTTCTCAGACCATCTGTCCGGTCATGTTCTGTACACTCTCCCTTACTGCCTTTTGTTTCTGTCACCATTTTATTTCCCACTGACTTCCTGCATCGGTTCCCATCCCCCTGCCACATTAGTTTAAACCCTCCCCAACAGCACTGGCAAACACTCCCCCTAGGACATTGGTTCCAGTCCTGCCCAGATGCAGACCGTCCAATTTGTACTGGTCCCACCTCCCCCAGAACCGGTTCCAATGGCCCAGGAATTTGAATCCCTCCCTCTTGCACCATCTCTCAAGCCACGTATTCATCTTAGCTATCCTGTCATTCCTACTCTGACTTGCCCGTGGCACTGGTAGCAATCCTGAGATTACTACCTTTGAGGTCCTACTCTTTAGTTTAACTCCTAACTCCCTAAATTCAGCTTGTAGGACCTCATCCTGTTTTTTACCTATATCGTTGGTGCCTATATGCACCACGACAACTGGCTGTTCACCCTCCCCCTCCAGAATGTCCTGCAGCCGCTCCGAGACATCCTTGACCCTTGCACCAGGGAGGCAACATACCATCCTGGAGTCTCGGTTGCGTCCGCAGAAACGCCTGTCTATTCCCCTTACAATCGAGTCCCCTATCACTATAGCTCTGCCACTCTTTTTCCTGCCCTCCTGTGCAGCAGAGCCAGCCACGATGCCATGAACCTGGCCACTGCCACCTTCCCCTGGTGAGCCATCTCCCCCAACAGTATCCAAAACGGTATACCTGTTTTGGAGGGAGATGACCGCAGGGGACCCCTGCACTGCCTTCCTACTCTTCCTCTGTCTGTTGGTCACCCATTCACTATCTCCCTCAGTAATTTTTATCTGCGGTGTGACCAACTCACTGAACGTGCTATCCACGACTTTCTCAGCATCGCGGATGCTCCAAAGTGAGTCCATCCGCAGCTCCAGAGCCGTCAAGCGGTCAAACAATAGCTGCAGCTGGACACACTTCCCGCAGGTGAAGGAATCAGGGATACAGGAAGGAGCCCTGAATTCCCACATCTCACAAGAGGAACATGACACGGCTCTGGGATCTCCTGCCATGACTTAACCCTTAAGTTAGCTTAACAACAACTGCAATGTCAAGAGAAAAAAAAGGAAAGAAAAACTACTTACCACTCCCTTTAAGGAGTTTACTCCTTTAAATTGTTCTCAATTTAGAGAATGTTAACTACACTAGGGACCTTGATTCACTAAAAAATAAACGCTACTTCCTATAAGACCTGCAGACCTTCCCTTTCCTTTTACTTCAGTTACTGTCGATAAGTAGAAATACTCACCTGAACCTACTCATCAATCAGGTGCCTCCCCTGTGTCGCGTCCCGATCTGATTCCTGACGTCACTTCGAACTCGGTCGCAGCTCCGCTCGGCTCGGCTCCTCTCAGCTGTTCTCAGCGCTCTGAAATCCCGCCTTTTATCGGACGCTCCCTCAAATTAAATGAATCCCGCCAATTTCACTTCAATTAAAAAGGTATACTCAAGGGCCCTTGCTGAACAGCAGTCCCCCACTACACAACAGAGACCAGAGAATCCACAAACTCTAACCTTAGACAAATTCAGCAGGAAAATACTCACCAGCCAATCACTTACCTCTTCTTTGGTGACGTCCCACTTGGATTACTTTTTGCTTCTTATTTATCTTAGGTCCAGGAGTTAAGTCCCTGTGATGTCGCACAGTAGTTGTCTCTTGTTGCAGGTCTGCTGCTGCTTTTATTCCACAATCTCAGTCTTCTACTCTCAGGTCCACTACCGCTCTGCAGGAAAAGCAAGGCAAAGCAGCACCTCCTTCCCCCACTTCACCAAACTTCCACACTTACCGAACTCTCAGCACACTGTGTTGTCCTCACACCGTGCTGTCCGCACTGACAGGCCCCTGTATTTCTACAGTTGAGACTCAGATGAGTCAGGCCTGCCCCACCTTCAGGGACCAATTGAATCTAGCTAACCAATTAACTTGCTACAGCAGCTCTCTGCTGAAGCCTGACAGAAACTTAGAAATTTAAACTTTTAAATTGACCTTAAACAGTTGAAGCAATATGCACTAGATTTAAAGAGATTAACCCTTCAACTCCCACACTTACCGAACTCTCAGCACACTGTGTTGTCCTCAGCAGCAGCTGTGTTAACTCATTTAAAATAAATTCATTAATGCCTACATTAAAATAGCACATAGAGGAATACTATTTGAATGCAGTAAGCATTTTGACGACTAATATTGCCAGCAGTAATTTCTAGACTTATATGTTTCTTCAGAAAATACTCCGATGAAGAAGTGAAAAATGAAAAGAGCACATCTCAAAATGTTCAAGCACAAAGAAACATTGCTGTAGCTTTGTTGCAACAGAAATATAAATCTGCACATTGCGTAGAGTCAGAGGTTTAACATATTGATCCATTGTTTGTGTATATAATTTTAGTAAATGCATCTTTTTATTCACCATCGTGCTGTTTGTATAGGCTTTATCCATGGAGAACACTTTTGGGAAGTTAACTTTCTTGAACCTCCATATGGTACGTCTGTGATGGTGGGTGCTGGAACAAAACAAGCACTTCTGCATCTTGGGAATTATCAGTTTATAAACATGCTAGGTAAGTAACTTTTAAAAATATGTAAGAATTTTGTCAGTATATTGCAGTCTTTATGTGCCAGACTAGTTCAGGTCAGCATATGTGAACATAACCCTGCTACCTCAGGTCAGACTCCAGTCATTCCCTCCACTTGCTTTAGGACAGTCCACCCTCAGTTTGTCAAATCCAGTTATATTGGTAGAAAGGAGTTCTCTTAAAATAATATGCACCATAAATAAAAATAGGTTATTAACTCAGACATTTTTAAGCTGGTAAATCTATCAGTTTGCAAAATTTAATGTGTGGTTTGCGCCCACATATGTTAATGTTCTGGCTTTCTTAGCATTTGTTAAACTTAATCTTTTTTTCCTTTTTCAATGTTATTTAACAGAAAATCTAAATAAAAATACAATTTAGGCAAAACTGTAATCTCTAATTTTTCTATCTGCACATTCCTGCTGGCCCACATTCGTTCACCAAATACTTTCAGTAGCTCTGCTATCGCTGATCATTTTACATTGATTCTTCCCCCAGTGTATTAGACCAGTTTTAGATCCATTCTGTATATACAACGCCCTCTGGTCATTGCAGCAGCCACTCTCCCAAACACTGTTAGCTGTGGTTCATGCCTGCCAACATTTTTGTCGTAATCTCATCCAACAGTCCCAACCTTTACTAAAAGGTCCTAAAATTAATGTTATTATGTTTAAATTTCTTGCAGCTTATTTGTGAGGTGAAAGGTGAGCTTTCTGTCAGCCTTTCACTGAGCCCTTGACTGGATTATCTTGAGGCCTGCCGTGCCACATTTAAAATATTTGTTTGCATCGTCGACAGATCTCTGACTTCTGCTCTGCTGCACCCCACTGGCCCCATCCTGGGGCAGGTTCAGCAGTTTGCTCTCTGAGCAGCTTGACAAGGCCATAAAATGTTCAGCACGTGTGCCTAACTGCTCGAGAATTCTCCATCTCTCATTAACCAAATAGATTCTTAAATCATCTGGTGCTATCTCTAGAAATGCATTTAAGGGGCAGTTAAATAAGTACATGAGGGAGAAATGAATAGAAGGATATGCAGACGAGGCTTGATGGGTGGGAGGAGGCTGATGTGGAGCATAAACACCGGCATGGATCAGTTGGACCGAATGGTCTGTTTCTGTTCTGTAAATTCTATGTAAATCGCCCCTTTAACACTAAGTGATAAAAACTCACATAGTCTGTTACACCTGCCCTTTCCAGCCACATCTGCCATGTGTCTTCAAGGTGTACACCCACATATGCCTCAGCCGTTATATCATAAACCCTGAGTATAGCATGCTTTGAAACATCATAGTCTGTACTATCAGTGGGATCAACACAAGAAAATACCACCAGCGCTTTTCAGCTTGATGGCATCATAAATTTGCTGGCCCATTCATTTTTGCCCCACTTGTGATGACCAGCTAACAATTCAAATGACCAGATAAAACTATTAAAATCATCCCTGCATTAAAATTTGGAATGGGACTTAATAAAATGATGGACCCCAAGTTCCTGACCCCACTTACCGGATTCATTGCTGAAGCAGGTTTCTCTTGTAATCTGCATTCCTTTTCTTCCTGCTTCCAACACTCTCAGCCTCTAAATTCAACATTTCTAGCTATAAAACCTTTTTTTTGTCTTCCTCTTTGTGTGGCCCAACTAAGAGTTCCATACACAAATGCACGGAGTATAAGGAATAAATTGAATGAACTACAGGTTCAAATTCAAATTGGAGGGTATGACATGATAGCTATTACTGAGACATGTGCTGCAGGATGGTCAGGATTGGGAACTAAATATACCGGGTTATAAGGTCTACAGAAGAGACAGGAAAAATGGAAGTGGGGGAGGAGTAGCCTTAGTGATTAGAGATGAAATCAATTCAATGATAAAGGAGGATATAACGAGAGGTAAGCAGCCAACAGAGACCTAATGGGTTGAATTGAGAAATAGGAAAGGATCTAAGACCATAGTGGGAGTTGTATATAGGACGCCTGGCAGCAGCTCTGAAGTGCTAGATTGTATAAATGCAGAGATTAGACATGCGTGTAAGAAAGGCATAGTGGTCTTAATGGGGGACTTTAACCTTCACATAGATTGGGGAAAGCAGACTAGCAACTGTCAGAAAGGGAGTGAATTTCTTGAGTGTGTCCGGGATAGTTTTCTATAGCAGTATTTTCCGAGAGGCAACAAGGGGGCAAGCCATACTAGATTTAGTAATGAGTAATGAACCAGATTTAGTTAACAGCTTAACTGTGCGTGAACATCTATCCAATAGCGATCATAACATGATCAAGTTCAATGTAGTGTTTGAAAGGGAAAAAAGTGAGTCAGCTGCTAAGATTCTAGACTTGGGCAAGGCCGACTTCAATGGGATGAGACAGAGACTGTCCACAGTAAACTGGGCAAATCTGTTAATGGGTAAAACGACTGATGATCAGTGGGAAATGTTTAAAGAAACATTTAATGAGATACAGAATCGGTTTATACCCCTGAGGGGCAAGAACTCTACTTGCCAAAAAAACAGCCATGGACAACTAAAGAGGTAAGGGACAGTATAAGACATAAGGAAAGGGCATACAAAAAGGCAAAAAATGGCACAGATCCTGGCGAATGGGAAAGATATAAAGATCAACAAAGGGTCACAAAACAGATAGTAAGGGCTACAATAAGAGAGTATGAAAAGAAACTTGCAAGGGATATCAAAACCAATACAAAGAACTTTTATAGTTATATTAGGAAAAAGAGGGTGGTCAGGAGCAGTGTTGGCCCCTTAAAAGCTGAAAGTGGGGATATTGTCATTGACAATGGGAAAATGGCGGACATGTTGCGTCAATATTTACAGTAGAAAAAGAGGATAGCATGCCGGAAATCCCAAGAAAACTAATATTGAATTGGGGACAGGGACTCGATAAAATTAACATAAGTAAAGCAACAGTAATGAAGAAAATAATAGCACTAAAGAGTGACAAATCCCCAGGACCAGATGGTTTCCATCCCAGGGTTTTAAAGGAAGTAGGTGAGCAGATTGGAGATGCCCTAACTATAATCTTTCAAAGTTCTCTAGGTTCAGGAATTGTCCCTCTGGATTGGAAAATTGCACATGTCACTGCTTTTTAAAAAAGGAGCGAGAAGGAAACCAGGGAATTATAGACCAGTTAGCCTAACATCTGTTGTGGGGAAATTGCTGGAGTCTATAATTAAGGATAGGGTGACCGAGCACCTCGAGAATTTTCAGTTAATCAGAGAGAGCCAGCATGGATTTGTGAAAGATAGGTCGTGCCTGACAAACCCAATTGAAATTTTTGAAGAGGTGACTAAAGTAGTGGACAGGGGAATGTCAATGGATGTTATTTATATGGACTTCCAGAAGGCATTTGATAAGGTCCCACATAAGAGACTGTTAGCTAAGTTAGAAGCCCAGGGAATCGAGGGAAAAGTATGGACTTGGTTAGGAAGTTGGCTGAGCGAAAGGCGACAGAGAGTAGGGATAATGGGTAGGTACTCACATTGGCAGGATGTGACTAGTGGAGTCCCGCAGGGATCTGTCTTGGGGCTTCAATTATTCACAATATTTATTAACGACTTAGATGAAGGCATAGAAAGTCTCATATCTAAGTTTGCCGATGACACAAAGATTGGTGGCATTGTAAGCAGTGTAGATGAAAACATAAAATTACAAAGGGATATTGATAGATTAGGTGAATGGGCAAAACTGTGGCAAATAGGAACATAGGAACAGGAGTAGGCCATTCAGGCCCTCGTGCCTGCTCCGCCATTTGATAAGATCGTGGCTGATCTGTGATCCAACTCCATATACCTGCCTTTGGCCCATATCCCTTAATACCTTTGGTTGCCAAAAAGCTATCTATCTCACATTTAAATTTAGCAATTGAGCTAGTATCAATTGCCGTTTGCGGAAGAGAGTTCCAAACTTCTACCACCCTTTGTAGAAATGTTTTCTAATCTCGCTCCTGAAAGGTCTGGCTCTAATTTTTAAACTGTGCCCCCTACTCCTAAAATCCCCAACCAGCGGAAATAGTTTCTCTCTATCGATCCTATCTGTTCCCCTTAATATCTTATAAACTTCGATCAGATCACCCCTTAACCTTCGAAACTCGAGAGAATACAACCCCAATTTGTGTAATCTCTCCTCGTAACTTAACCCTTGAAGTCTGGGTATCATTCTAGTAAACCTATGCTGCACTCCCTCCAAGGCCAATATGTCCTTCCGAAGGTGAGGTGGCCAGAACTGCTCACAGTACTCCAGGTGCGGTCTAACCAGGGTTTTGTATAGCTGCAGCATAACTTCTGCCCCCTTGTACTCTAGTCCTCTAGATATAAAGGCCAGCATTCCATTTTCCTTCTTGATTATTTTCTGCACCTGTTCATGACACTTCAATGATCTATGTACCTGAACCCCTAAGTCCCTTTGGACAGTCACTGTTTTTAACTTTTTTCCATTTAGAAAGTACCCTGTTCTATCCTTTTTTTGATCCAAAGTGTATGACCTCACATTTGTCTACATTGAATTCCATTTGCCACAGTTTTGCCCATTCACCTAATCTATCAATATCGCTTTGTAATTTTATGTTTTCATCTACACTGCTTACAATGCCACCAATCTTTGTGTCATCGGCAAACTTAGATATGAGACGTTCTATGCCTTCATCTAAGTCGTTAATAAATATTGTGAATAATTGAGGCCCCAAGACAGATCCCTGTGGGACTCCACTAGTCACATCCTGGCAATGTGAGTACTTAACCATTATCCCTACTGTCTGTCGCCTTTCGCTCAGCCAACCTCCTAACCAAGTCCGTACTTTTCCCTCGATTCCATGGGCTTCTATCTTAGCTAACAGTCTCTTATGTGGGACCTTATCAAATGCCTTCTGGAAGTCCATATAAATAACATCCATTGACATTCCCCTGTCCACTACTTTAGTCACCTCTTCAAAAAATTCAATCAGGTTTCTCAGGCACGACCTACCTTTCACAAATCCATGCTGGCTCTCTCTGATTAACTGAAAATTCTCGAGGAATTCAATGTAGACAAATGTGAGGTCATCCACTTTGGATCAAAAAAGGATTGAACAGGGTACTTTCTAAATGGTAAAAAGTTAAAAACAGTGGATGTCCAAAGGGACTTAGGGGTTCAGGTAGATAGATCATTGAGGTGTCATGAACAGGTGCAGAAAATAATCAAGAAGGCTAATGGAATGCTGGCCTTTATATCTAGAGGACTGGAGTACAAGGGGGCAGAAGTTATGCTGCAGCTATACAAAACCTTGGTTAGACCGCACCTGGAGTACTGTGAGCAGTTCTGGGCACCGCACCTTCGGAAGGACATATTGACCTTGGAGGGAGTGCAGCGTAGGTTTACTAGAATGATACCCGGACTTCAAGGGTTAAGTTACGAGGAGAGATTACACAAATTGGGGTTGTATTCTCTCGAGTTTCGAAGGTTAAGGGGTGATCTGATCGAAGTTTATAAGATATTAAGGGGAACGGATAGGGTGGATAGAGAGAAACTATTTCCGCTGGTTGGGGATTCTAGGAAACTACTTCAATGATCAAACCAAAAAAAAAAGAGCAGTTATGTTCAGGGCTAGTAATTCAATATTACATATCCCAAATGTGACAAATCCCACAAATTTCTATGCTAAACGCATGTAGTAAGATTTGCTGCACAAAAATCGCAATTTTGTATAAATTGTGCAAGACAGTGAAAATGCTGGTTTCTGAACAGATCTGAGTGATAACAAATCACTTAGCTTAGTTACATTTAGAATCGTTCTGACCAGAAATTAGTTTATGCAGGAGGGGGCACGGTCTAAAAATTAGAGCCAGACCTTTCCGGAGTGAGATTAGAAAACATTTCTACACACACAAAGGGTGGTAGAAGTTTGGAACTCTCTTCCGCAAACGGCAATTGATACTAGCTCAATTACTAAATTTAAATGTGAGATAGATAGCTTTTTGGCAACCAAAGGTATTAAGGGATATGGGCCAAAGGCAGGTATATGGAGTTAGATCACAGATCAGCCACGATCTTATCAAATGGCGGAGCAGGCACGAGGGGCTGAATGGCCTACTCCTGTTCCTATGTCCCTATGCTAGTGCTGTTTCTTCTTGATTTAATGTTGCGATTTCCATACATAAACTAATTTCTGGTCAAAACGATTCTAAATGTAACTAAGCTAAGTGATTTGTTATCACTCAGATCTGTTCAGAAACCAGCATTTTCACTGTCTTGGGCAATTTATACAAAATTGCGATTTTTGCGCAGCAAATCTTACTACATGCGTTTAGTATAGAAATTTGTGGGATTTGTCACATTTGGGATATGTAGTATTGAATTACTAGCCCTGAACATAACTGCTCTTTTTTTTTGGTTTGATCATTGAAGTAGTTCTTGTTCTTAATAACTGTTCAAATTTGGGATAATGCTAGAACAAAAATGGAATGGATTAATTGCCAGTTACTTGACTCAATCAGATTAAACAAATTTTTTTTTGGATTGATCAGTTATCTAACCTGAGGTTACTTCCTTCTCACAGGAATGGATTCTGAAAGCTGGGGATTATCTTACAAAGGTACAATCTGGCATGGTGGACAAAGCAGGCAGTACACTGAACCGTTCTATGAGAAAGCCACAATCATAGCCGTTGACTTAAACCTGTATGATGGTACTATTGCCTTTTATAAGAATGGACACAATTTGGGTGTGGCATTTACAGGCCTCAATAAGGTAATTAGTACTGACAGCCATAGAGAATACTTGGTGTTTATTATATTGTGAGTAAAAGGGACAGATAATGAAATGTTTTGTTTTATATTCAATTTTAGTAGAAAGATGTTTTATCATGTAGATCGCCTACAATACTCTGTTTTACCACATTGACTTGATAAAATAGGGTATCTCAGAGAACTTGGTGGCACAGTGGATTATAAAGTTGTCCTTTTACCCCTGGGATTAGGATTTGAATCCAGTCTAGACCAATGGAGTGAAATTCTTCTCTTTGTGCTGCAGTAAGGGCCCAGTGTGAAGAAACTGGGCCACTGAATCAGTTTGTAATTGGTGCAAGTGCCTATATTGACAATATACCAATGGCCTCAGAGCAGCAACAAAAATGGGAAGTTGAAATTTTCAAAATGGCCTAGTGAGGAGTTCTCTTCTGAGGTGGTATGGAGGGTGCAATGTTGAGCATTTTAAACTGCATTTGACTGTGAATTGGGAATTTTAGGCTTACTGGGTGCCAGAGGTTGTTCTGTTTCTCAGGGTCAACATCCCTCACATTGATGAGCAAAAAATGTCACCAAAAAATAATGAGTTCATCTATCAGGTTAAAGATTACAATCCAATAAAACATTCCAGGTTTCAGACTAGCAAAAATGCTCCATCTATGTCTAACATGAAATGTTGATTAATCATCCATCCTTATTAGACTGAGATACCTTGAAGAATGTTGCACTTTTATTCTTTTAAACGAGATTATAATTATGCAGATACTTTAATTACCGTACTCTGGTGTGTCACTGATCCTACTTTCATTTGAATCCCCACAGGTTGGAGTACCCCTGTATCCCATTGTCAGTTCCACAACTGCAGAAACAGAACTTCAGCTTGGGATGAGAAGCTGCCGCTTCATGTCACTGCAGGAACAGTGTTTGTACACAGTCCTGCAGCACCTAGTGGACAAAGTCCACATAGACTCGCTGCCACTGCCTGGATTCATTAGAGGACAACTTAAAGAATTCTGAAAGTGGCAAAGGTTTTCAATAACTGCTTATCATTAAATGGATTTAATCATTTTAGTGACAAAGGTTTTCTTGCTCCATAAAATGGTTTCCTGCAGTCTACTTTAATGTTTTCATGTCACAGGGAAAAAATGAAGTATGGTCCCCAACACTTGTGAAGTTGGTAATGTCACTTTATAAAAAAAAATGAAGATCTTTGTCTTAATATTTGAAAGAGTTTAAACTTGGAGTGCGGCTTAGAATATGAACTTGATATGCTTCTTCATTATTACTGGACTTCATTGCACTGATGTTTTCAAGTCAAACCAAAGATAACTGACAGGGTTATAATTTTCAGTGATTTACTAAGCAACAATTGTTTAGTACCTGACAATCAGCATTATAGGATGCCATGAACGTAGTATTTCAAAGTATCCAAGGAAAAGGAATATTGAAGACTCCAAGTACAAGAGCGGAAGGCTTTAACCGAGTTCCTGTAGAATCCGGGGATCGGATCCTGTAATGCTTATGCAATACAAGGACAATCCAAGAGACCACAGAAGTGTTAACTCAAGGAGCAAACTCAGTAGGGACCAGTGTTTCAGTTTTTTATGGTTATATGCTTTCCATTATCCGTCAGGAAAACAAAGTAAAACCAACGTTATTCACTGACAGAATTCTTAGTTCTAAAATAGACTGGGTGCATCATAAAACTACATCACAAAGACACTGGGAGTGCTCAATCCTGCGAGGTTATTTTGCATAACACTTTTACTGGTTAGTCTGATCAAGCAGATGCACTTGTTCAGGCTATTATTTAATTAACTCTGAAGGTCACTTTTGTCTTTTTGTTATTTATTATTGTATTCATAAAATTACACATTTGTTTGTATTTAATTTTAATGTTTAAAAATAATACAGTTAATGACTCAGAAATGAAATCTAAGTTAATACCTTCTGGTGCTCAGTTTTTCAAACTTAAATATGATTGTATTAGTGAAAGAGCTATGCTGTATTCATAAGAAGCAAACAGAAGCTAAATGTTAAATCATTTTACTGTAATATACAATTTCAAAATTGCATCAACTTTGTTTGCTATGATAGGTTGTGAGTTTATGTCTGCATTTCACCTCAAGATGAGTTCCCAATCTCATTTGTGCTGTAAAGCGGAGATGTGATACGAAGTTCCCACAGCGAGGATTAATGTGTTTGTTGTCACTGCAGCTCATTCTTACATAGCCATATATCATCAGCACAAGAGCAGCGGTGGTAGAGCCTGGGGGCAGGCCACCTTCCTGGTCAGAGAATGGTGTATGGCAGGAGGCATACTAAAAGGAGAGGAGGGAAAGAAAGAAGGGGCAGTGTTTTTTTTTTAAAAAAGAATCTGTGTGAAAAGGACTGCTTGGGACATTACAGCTTTAAAGCAAGTGCCACTTACTATATGACAGCAGTTTGACATGGGAAATAAGATGTAAATAATTGTAATTATTACTGAGAATGGAACAAGAAAGAAAGCACCTTGAAGCACTGTTTTGAAAATTTGAAGTATGTGTTGAATAAGTGAAGATGTTTACCCAAGTAGATACCTATGTTTGGGTGGCACTCTGTGTCTTACAGGGAAATCTTCATAACAGCCATGAAAACACAGTGATTACTTTCACCTCTTGTTACAGCTTAAATAAATAATCTGTTTGCTAACGAAATAGATCTATTTCACTAAAGAATTTTCCCATCTTCTCATTGCTTCTCCTGCCCTTGCCATCCCAAATTAGTACAGCAATTTGCCCAAGCACAAAGGACTGAAAGGCAAAAGGTGAGTCTAAATGGAATTGGGAGGCTGGGGAGATTGCTCGGTCGGGAGGCTAGCACATCTGGATACACACACCAGTAGAACAGCACAGCTGACTGAAATGAAACATCATGAAACACCATCTCCACATCATGAAATGAAACAGGCAGCGATAAAAACAAAGCGAATTCCACTGTTATAATGGAAAGTAAATTGAGTTGCTGCCTTTCATTCAATTGCATTATTCAATTTGTAATGTGCAGGTCTTTTGGAATCAAAAGAAAAGGATTTCTGCAGTGTTATTTCATTTTCTTAAGAGGGCAATTCATTTGGGCTACCTTGCATATACAAGTATTGAAAAAGTCAGTGGTGTGTGCAAGATCTCAGCAGAAAGGAGCAGTAGGTGTTAAAATATTAATTTCTCACTGTTTTAAATTGATATTTCAGAGATCTCAGATGCACTCTCATGAGGAAAATATTATGAAATGTTATTTGAGTGTTTGACTCATTGGGCTCGATTTTTGGACGTCCGAGCGGGTGGGTACGTGGTGGGGGGGCTCTGAAAATAGGGGATTCCCAGGCGGGTCCAGAGCCCGGCTCCAACCCGCCCACTTCCGGGTTCCCCATTGACGCGTTTAGATGCACGCGTAACCCCCGCATGCGGGACTCCCACCTGCAATTAAAGCTGGCGGGATCCCACTTAAACCAATTAATTTCATAGTTCAGGTCATTAGCAGACCTGATTTGTAGGATATTTTAGGAGGGGTGGGATTTTCTTCTAAACTGAGAGTGTTTCCCCTACTGGACGTGTTGCAGCCACCAGCCTGTGGCAGCTGCAAAGGTCCATTTGACAGGTGTGGGGGGGGGAGACCCTCACTCATTGCAGGAGGCCACTCTGTCACTTTGGACAAAGTTTGGTCTCCACCACCCTCCTCCTAACAATAAAATTCACAAACTTGCAACCTCAACCCCTGTGTGCAGACACATTTACCTACCTTGTGGACCCCCTCAAACGTACATCTTCCGGATGGGGGCCGCCGTAGCTGCAGTCATGACCTCCTCGGAGGACGAACAGCATCACCAGCCTCGCCGGCCACGCCGTCCACCTCTGACACGTGGAGCTCCACAACACAGTGCTGTGACACATCCACCTGCACAGCAGGAGGGAGGGCAACCACAGAGAGAGATGCGTCGCAGAAGGCACTACCCTCGCCACAGGGTCCACAGACCGAGGCTCAGCTTCCTGGACCTCTCTGAGCAGCAGTGCACACGGAGGCTCAGAGTCACTCGACATGTAGTTGTGGACATCTGCAGCCTCCTTCATGCCAAGCTGCTCCCGGCTGGCCCGATCACCATCTTCTTACCTGTCGCTGTCAAAGTCACCACTGCCCTCAACAACTTCTCCTTCGCATCCTTCCAGAGTGCCACCAGGGACATCGCCGACATCTCTCAGTCGTCTGCGCAAAAGAGCCCTGCAAATACACCTACACCCACTCTGCAGTGACACAATGGGTGGCATCAGTTGTGGGTCTTCATTGTGATCCATTGGAAAGGGTATTATTGCACAAACCAGACAAGATTTTCAAAGACATGGCAGTAGTGGTGACAACATAATATGTAATGTGAGTTGATCAGAAATCAAATATAAGTAAAAACCATGACAAACCCTCAAACACCCTTGTGCATCCCCTTCATGCTCACGACACGTTTGCCTTACGCTTCCTACTATACATATGTGATGCATGCCCTGTGGCTGCAGCACAGCTAGTGGCAGGTTGGGTGAGGCTGACTGTGAAAGAGATGCATGGGAGGGTGAGTACGAGATAGAGCCATGAGATTGTATGAGGATTGGGTTGAGTGGTAGTGGCGGGATGAGTACTGGCGAGGTGAGTAAGTGCAGGTAAGATGAGGATGAGCCTTGAGTGGGTGTGAGGGGTGATGTGACAGAGTAGTGTTGGCAGTGCAGAAGGAGATGTGGGGTGGGGGCAATGATGGGGCAGACGGAGTGTAGGGGAATGAGGTCATTGAAGCGCCTCATGCACTGTGTGCAGGTGCATGATATGTTGGTGGTGCTGGTGACCTCCTCTGCCACCTCGAGCCAGGCCTTCGTGGTGGCAGAAACAGGCCACTTCCTCCCGTCCGCCGGGGAGAAGATCTCTGTCCTCCCCGTTCTCCTCACCCCATCCAGTAGGACCTGTAGTGAGGCACCATTAAACCTGGGAGCAGCCTTCCCCCTGGGCTGCTCCATGCTGTAATTTTGCCTATTTTCTGCAGCATCAGTCAATGGAGGGCTGCCCCTTTAAATAGAGCTCCTCCAGCTGACAGCCTATGATGCGGGTGCGCAGTCCGCCCGCTGCGCAGCTTTCCAGCGCAAAACCCGAAAGCCAAGGTAAGTGGCTTCAATTAGGCTGCGATTGCATGCGGAACACCCCGAGTTCACTGGGCGCGTTACGCACGCGCCCAGTCGACCCTCCGCTGCCAACCCGCCCCCCTCCTAATATCGAGCCCATTGAGTTAGTACTAGTAAGAGAAAAATAATATAGAGTAATGCAGATGTTTGTAAGTGTAAAATGTGCCTTAATTACATAAATTATCTAAAACTTAACAATAAATTTGCTAGGTTTCACAATCTGATCATCTTGTTCTTTAAATTTGTCATTTTAAAGCTGAAAGGAAGTAATTAATGGACATAGTTACATTACATAAAGGTATTAAAAGCAATGCTGAGCAAATAGAGCACATGTATTTTTGCATTTGCACTTTACTATTTTAAAACTGCAACATCTTGCAAAATATGTGTGGCAAAAAAGGCTCACACAATGAAATAACTTATCAGTGTATTATTTATTTCTATGTTGCAGTAACTCTTTGCTAATCAGCACTTCAAATCAATTTTGAATTCATGAGGGCAATCTTGTGCTATGGATCATGGCCGCTAGAAACCAGACTGAGAATGCCTGATACAAGATAGACTGACCAGGCTCTCTAACATTGGATACATTGTAAATGTAGTACGTGATTGAAATTGATAAATGCCACTACAAACGGATGTTACTTTTGGCTTGCACCTTCGGCGCAATATTGATTAAGTGAGTGGGCAAAACTGTGTCTGATGTCGTTCATTGTCGGGAAGTGTGAGGTCATCCATTTTGGATCCAAAAAAGATATATCAGAATATTTTCTAAATGGTGAAAGACTAGGAACTGTGGAGGAGCAAAGGGATTTGGGTGTCCAGGTACACAAATCACTAAAAGCTAATGGACAGGTACAAAAAGTAATCAAGAAGGCTAATGGAATGTTGACCTTTATCTCAAGGGGACTGGAATACAAAGGAGAGGAAGTGATGCTTCAGTTGTACAGAGCCTTGGTCAGACCCCATCTGGAGTACTGTGTTCAGTTTTGGGCACCGAACTTCTAGAAAGATATCTTGGTCTTGGAAGGTGTATCGTGCTGATTCAGCAGAATGATTCCAGAGCTTAAAGGGTTAAATTATGAAGCCAGGTTACATAAACTTGGCTTGTAATCCCTTGAGTTTAGAAGGTTGGGGAGTTATCTAATTGAGGTATTTAAAATAATAAAATGATTCGCTAAGGCACATACAGAGAAACTATTGATGCATATATGTCCCCATGTAGCAATCTGTTTGACAAATTGCATATGGCAGCCAACCTTGATGGCAGCAATGTAAAAAGAACAAAATACAATTCTGCCCCTGGAGGGTCCGAGGGCTGCCAGAAGAGGTGGTTGCTGCAGGTTCCCGTGTAGGCAGTGCTCTCCCCATGACAATGTAAACAGTGCTATCAGAGGTGGAGTCTGTCATGTTTTGTAGCTGCCAGCAGATCCAATAGATACAGGCCAGCAAAGCAGTTATGCACTCGCTGACCAACATGTACGTTCCCCCACCATTAGGGAAGGTAGGAAGGACTGTCAATTCTCAATCATCTGGAATGAGACTCACTCATTTAACTTAAAATATAATCTAAATTCATGTACCTCACTCTTAAAAATAAACAAAACTTCATATATTTAAATGCGTTTACAAACCATTTTCCTCTTTGATTACATTTCCCTATATGGACAGTCCTGAGTCATTAAAATCTTCAAATTAGCTGCGCAGATAACTTTCAAAGTCTCTTCTGCGTGTCAGACTTCATAAATCATCAATGTTTTTAGGAAGTGAAGAATCCAAATCTGGTGTTCAAGGAATCTTAGGTTCCAGCCTTTTTACGTAGGTCTGCCAATAGGCAGCTGCACATGTTATAATAATCCTTGATGGTACAATTTTATCATTACAAAAATTGATTGTAAAGATCTCTTCAAATTCACAAAAGAAACTTTTGTGCCGCACTATCAATCTAATTGGCACCCTGTATCAATTTGCACACAGCAGGGTCTGCAACAGTAATGATGTGAATAATTAATCTATCAATGTGACTCAGTAGTAGCACTCTCACATTTCAGTCGGAAGGTTAACCCCACTTCAGGATTGGAGCACATAATCTATGCTGACAATTTAGTGCAATAGTGGATAGTGCTGCAATGTCAGAGATGTTATATTAAGGCTCTGTCTGCTTGCTCAGGTGAATGTAAAAATCCCATTTAGTATTTGAAGACAATCAGGGGAATTTACCTGGTGTACTGGCTAACATTTGACCCTCAACCAGCACCACAGAAACAGACTTACTGGTTATTCATCTCATTGCTGTTTGTGGGGCTTGGCCTACATCACAACAGCGGCTACACTTCAAAAGTAACTGTGAGATGTTCTGAGGTCATGAAAGGCGCTATACAAATGCAACTTATTTTTTTTCTGAGCAGTTCTGATATTACCCAACTCTCTTAATAATTCAGGTTCTCCTGGGCCTGTTTTCTTCAGTGCTGTTTCTGAGAAGTCAGGTTCTTTTTGGTGCTGTCTGTCCGCTTCTCGAGTTTTCTAAGTTGGCATCAGGTCTGAAGAAGGGTCTCTTCTCTTTATACATGCTCTCTGAACGGTTGTGTATTGCCAACATTTTTTTGTTTATATTTCAGATGACGTGAATTGGTGAATTCCAACAGCGGCCAGGTACCCTGACCCTCACAGGCCGCAACTTTCACATCCTCTGCCTGTGGATAAATGGAACTGCCACAGTTTAGTTTTCAAAAAATATACTTTATTCATAAAATTTGCAACCATACATGCACTACAGTTGGCATATCACATTTCAAGCATACACAATTTGCAAGACACATAAAGTACATAAGTTAGGCCCCTTCATTTTTTTCCAAAAAAAATATACTTTATTCATAAAATTTGCAGCAACACACACACTACAGTTGTCATGTCACATTCCAAACGGACACAACACAGACTGGAACTTCCACAGTTACTGAGTCCAGCGAGGGGGGGGTGCGGGAGCGTTGCCGGAGCAACTGGAGGAGGAGGGGGGGGGGACATTTTAACGTGACGGACCGGAAGTGGCGGGCGGAGTGTGTTGGGGGGGGTGGGGGGAGGCGGACCGGATACGGCAGTTTGGTGATGGCGGCGATGTTCGCGCGAGCCGTGTTCTACCCCAGCCTGGGCTACAACATCTTCATGTCGAAGGTGTGGGGCCGGCACTGGTATGACCGGATCGACCAGACCGTCATCATAGGGGCGCTACCCTTCCGCTCGCTCACCGAGGAGGTAGGAGGAGGAGGAGGGGCCGATGGTCCAGACTCTGCGCTCCGACTGGTTTTGAATTTTCCTCTCCGGAAGGTTTCAGTTCCCGGCTGGAGGAGGAGGGAGGATGGAGGGATGGAGGGAGGAGGGGGAAACACGGGCCGTCCCCCCCCCCCCCCCCCCGGCCCGGCCCGGGCTGCCTGTGATGTCGGGTTTACTTTACCGGCTGAGCCCGGTGGCCAGATGTTCACCGAGATGATGGGGGGAGGAGACCATTAGGTCCAGTTTCTTTGATCCTAAAGTAATTCCCTCCTCTTATAAAACCTCTGACAGCCTGACTCAGGTTCAAATCATTCATCTCCCAATGCTGGAAGAGCAATCATGATGTGGAGATGCCGGTGATGGACTGGGGTTGACAAATGTAAGGAATCTCACAACACCAGGTTATAGTCCAACAGTTTTATTTGAAAATCACAAGCTTTCGGAGGCTTTCCTCCTTCGTCAGGTGAGTGTGGGATTCCTTGAAAATTACCGCATATCTATGACTAGATATGCGGTAATTTTCAAGGAATCCGACGCTCACCTGACGAAGGAGGAAAGCCTCCGAAAGCTTGTGATTTTCAAATAAAACTGTTGGACTATAACCTGGTGTTGTAGGAAGAGCAATCAGACAGCACAACGGTGACCGTGCGATCAAATCTCATCCGTGTGATTTAGGCAAAAGCAGTGCTTAAAATATTCTGGCTTTTATAAATCTTGTAACAGAAATCTAAGTAATATCTTCATCCTTATATCAGTTTCTGTCTCATTTAGAGATTATGGATAAAAAAATATTATGCTCCATCAGGTTCAAATCGTGGGGGTGGGGGTGGAGTTGGGTCGTCATCAGTACCTGTTGGAAGAACCCTGGGTACAGCAGATTGATAAATTTGCCCCATTTCTCCCAACAATTTAGATTTATATCGCTCTTTTAATGTAGTGGAATGTTCTATGGTGCTTTGTGGACATTGAGCAGTAGCATGAGAGGAGCAGATCCCATGGAGGGATTTATAGAGAAGGATTTTGAATTCTTGAAGGTTCACAAAGGCAGGGGTAATGGAGGGGAATAAGCAAAATACGGTAGATGCTGGAAATCTGGAATCAAAACGGAAAGGGCAGGAAGCACTCACCAGGTCAGGCAGCATCTGGAGAGAGAAAGGTTTAATGTCTCGGGTGATTCACTCCTCCACCATCCCTAATGCCTGCTTTCATTCCCCCAGCACCTTCCCATGCAAGTGCAGGAGATGCAACACCTGCCCTTTCTGTTCCTGTCATACCATCGTCTAGACCCCAAACACTTCTGGGCAGGACAGTAATTTACTTGTACTTTTTGCAACCCAGTATACTGTATTCGCTGCTCACAATGTAGTCTCCTCTACACCAAGGAAACCAAATGCAGATTGGGTGATCGCTTTGCTGCATCTCTGCGACCCTGAGCTTCTGGTCGCTTGCCGCTTTAGTTCTCCGTCCCACTCCGTCCTTGGTCTCCTGCGGTGTTCCAATGAAGCTCAACTCAAGCTGTAGATCAGCACCTCATCTTTCTACTAGGAATATGACAGCCCTCTGGCCTTAACATTGATTTTAACAACAGCAGACCTTAACCACAGCTTCCATTTTCTCTTGGCCAGCAAGTGCTGGTAATGTATGTTGGGTGCACCAATGCTTTCAGGGATGGCAGAGATTGTGGACTGGTGCTTTGGATAGGGATCCCCCAAGGCCTGAGGCTGGTCCGCATCCCTGGTGTCACATCTTTTATTTCTTTAATCTCACTTTTTATTACCTCCTTTTGTCATACCATTATTACTTCTGTTCTGTTAGTCTTGGCCTACGTATAATCACTTATTTTTTTTTCTTTTTCTCCCAGCCCCTTTTCCGTGGCTTCTTATAAACTGTTCATCTGTAATACCTCCTGGTTCTGAAGTGTTAATTGTACCTTTCTCTCTCCACAGATGCTGCCTGACCTGTTGAGTGTTTCCAGCATTTTCTGTTTCTGTTTCAGTGGGTCATGGGGAAGTGGGACTTCGTGCAGGACAGAATCTGGGCAGTCGAATTTGAGCAAGTTAGACTTTACATAGCATGCACCTCAAGAAGCTGGCAAGGGGAGTGTTGAGAATTCAAGCTTGGAGATGATAAAGGCATGGATGACGGTTTCAGCAGCAATGGGGGAGAAGTAAGGGCAGAGGTAGGCAGATTGTAAAGGACAAAATAGGTGGTCTTGATGGATGTGTTATGGGGTTTGAAGCTCAGCTCAGGATCAAATAGAACATCAGGGTTTTGCACTGTCAGATTCAGACTGAGTGAGCAGCCAGGGAGGGGGGTGAAATTGGGCACTGAGCAAAGTGGCTTTGGTCAGTTGGAGAAAGTTCTGGTTCTTCCACATCTTGACATCAGAAGAGCAATGTGATCACAAGGGTGATCATGGAATCAATTGGCAGAGGTGGAGCTGGATAGCATCAGGACACGTTGTGTGAGCTGGACAGCTTGTGTTGGCGGACTATTCGAGCACAGAAAACATCATTGCCACATTGGATCCTGTCCTCACTTGATGCACAAACACAGGCATGTACTTTCTAGCAGCAGTCAGTAAAAATTGATCAAGTGGAAACTCTAACTGATTTGCCCTCTCAGGGGCAGGGAGACCAATTTTAACATCCCTTCTACCACCCTGGCTGAGGTCAGCTAGCTCGGCACAGACTGGAAATCAAACATGGGATCTTCATGGTATATATGGCTCAGGCATATACTCTATTACCAACTGAACCATCAGGAGAACAGCAGTTTTTATTGTAAGGTGGAACAAATTCTAATTGTACAATTGTTAAAATGTGCCAAGAATATATTCATTGCTCGTGAAAGAAGAATGAGAGCACTTTTAAATTTTAGTAATTTTGGCACACGAACACTAATTGGCTCATTGTACCTGGGCCAGTGCTAGCTGCATATCAGAGGTCTTGACTCTTATATTTTCCCTGTACCCTTTAATATTTTTCTTGATGTCTGATTCCCTCTTAAATGTTATGATTGACTGCTTTGCTAGCATTCCATAGTGATATCTATATCCTAATTATCTTTTGCATGGAAAAAGCTTCTGAACTTCTAATCTCCACTAGGAGGTTTTTTTGTCCCCTTGTTACTGATTCACTGATTATCTTTTCCCCTGCTCAAATCCTTTTGTAATGTTAAAATATTTTATTAGATCACCCCCTTAACATTCCCTGCTCAGCGAATACCTTGTTTTCCAAGTCTATCATCGTAACTATATCCTTTCATCTCTGGTATCAATCTACTAATTCTACAATTCTACATTGTACTTCTTCCATGGCTCCAATTTCCTTTCTACAATGGGGTGCTCAGAATCACATTCAGTACTCCAAATGCTAACCAATGTCTTGTTATCACTTCCTTGCTTTTGCATATGATGTATATATAAGACCTACAATCCCATTTGCCTTATAGCTTTTTCCACCTCCAATCTTGCTTTTAAAGACCTGTGTACCTGTACCCTCTACTCCATTTGAGAATTTTACCATTGCACTTTATTTTCATTTTCCCCAAATTATACTAGTTCTGTTTGAACTGCATTTGCCACATAGCTGCACAGTCCCCTAACCTGTCTCTGGTCTTCTGCATTCTCTCTCATTCTTCACAGTTTGTCATACCTCAAATTTGGTATTATTAGGAAATGTTGATATTTCCTCAGTGCTAATGTCCAATTTGTTTGTTCATGCAAGCCTGGGGCACACTAGGCAATTGGAGAAACTTCCATTTACTCCTACCCTCTGCTTTACATCCGTTAATAATTCTTAGTGTGTTTGGACTTTCAGTTAATAAGAAAAGAGAATGTGCGAGGAGTGATAACCATGAATGAAGACTACGAAACCAAATTCTTTGTAAACACAGCCGAGGTGAGTGGCAAAATGAAATCTAATAAATAGGGAGATTTTCCAGTAGTTAACCTATCTTTCAAAGTGAAACTCAGGGGACTGGGGTGGGGGATGAGGAAGTTGGAGCACAATTACTTAGGTGTCGAGCTGGAAGGTTTAACAGCAGACTAAAAATACACTTGAACTTTGTGATTAAGCAGTAATCTTTCTTTTATAGTCATTGTAATTTGTGAAGAAGCACAGTGTAGTAATGCTAGTATTGTGCAGTGCTTTTACTCAGGTCCAGTGTCATCAGCCATTTTCATATTTTATCCCTACTGTATGTCATTTCCATGCAGCACTCGGAAATGTGGCTGAACGATATCATGTGTCAAATGAAATAAGGAGAGTTACAAGGTAATAATTTCAGCAGGAAACTGCTCAAGCTTTGCAGTTCTGCTTTTTGATGTTGTGTGACATCTTGATGTGGTTGCTGCCATTCCCAATTTTCTCTCCTCTCCTGAAAGTTGACCCTTGCTGAGCTGCAATTCCATTAGTGCTGACTGTCCTCCAGCACCCAAGTGGCTATACTCCACGCGTGAGCTTAGACAGTGTGTCTTGGAAGGCTACTTCATCATGATGGGTATTACACCCAAGCCCAACCCTGTCACTCTACAGTAATCAAGAAGCTGAATGCAGGCTGATTCTCTTTCCTTCTTTGGCTTGGGCACTAAGTGCTCATGCTGTTGCCCTGTTGTTATTACCTTCTAACTTGCTCCTTAGCATCTATTTTATATTTGTTTTTATTGACCTGCGAGCTGACTGAAGTGAGAATAAAATGTAGAAAAATTATTTGATGAATGCAGAACCTGTAGCCAGATGGGATTTGTGTTACTGGCTTTGTTGTAGAAACAGGACCATGTTGTGGAGAAGGAACCCATAGCCACGTTATTAGTATTGTCACTCAAGGTGAAAATATGGTGCAATTTGAAATTTCTACTTGAATACAGTAACACAAATTGCACCCTGTTGAATGTTTTGTATTCATGTGAATGCTCGCTTCTACTTGTTTTGCCAAAAGCACCTGTCTGTTATATATGAAAGAAAACCCAGCAACAGTTCAGCGGAAGTACGGTGTGGCACAATGCAGCACCAGTTCTCTGTTTTGTATTTTTTGCTATTGTCATCACTTTCTGTAAATGCATTTAATTTACATAACTATCATTTGAAGAAAGCAAATGTACAGTATCAAATGATGAGACTTTCAAGATTTATTCTGCGTATGCTGCAAAAAAAAAGCTGGAGGTTGATACATGTTGGAATGGTTTCGATGAACTAAGCAGTTTTAAAAAATAAATAAATGTAGATTTGTCAGCCAGTTCTGAGCTTTCTCATTGGAATATTACTACCCAAGTTCATGTCCTGCCTTGGCGCTGCTGTTACATCTGTTGTATGGCTTTGCCTTGTGATCAGAAGCGAGATTGCTTTACAACATTGATTCTATCTTGGGATTACACACTGTCAACTAACAGGAAGTGGAGCTTGTATTGAGAAATACTACACTGTTTGAGGTGTAACACTCCTTTGTGTGCTTTCAAATTAAATCTGCCCATTTCCTAATTGAGTTTGTGTTTCAGGAATGGGAGTCATTTGGCGTGGAACAGTTGCGTCTCAGCACAGTCGATATACTTGGAGTACCAAAATTAGAAGACCTGATAAAGGGTGTTGATTTTGTTACTAAACATCGTAAAAATGGAAGCAGTGTCTATGTGCACTGTAAGGCTGGACGGTCACGCAGTGCCACTATGGTGGCAGCGTATTTAATTCATGTATGTTGCCTAGTGCTAGTATATTAAAATAGAGTTCAGTAAAAATTATTTTAATTAGTACACTTTGAAACTCTTAACATTGAGAACTTTCACTGCCCAATTCAGATTTAGACAAGTTGGGATAAGGGCAAAAAGTGGAATATGTGAACCTACAAATCTCAGAAATGTATTTGTCTCTTTATTTGTGTCTAAGCTTTCTGAAGTTTGGTGTATTCCAAATCATTTACCCTTTGGGTTACACAGCACATTCACATCTGTAGGGAAACGGTTATTTTAGAGTTTTATCTTGAAATATTCCTTTAAAGTTGGGAGATCAAACCACAATAGTCTGTACTCCTTATAGTATCATAGTAGGTACAGCACAGGTGGAGGCTATTTGGCCTATCGTGCCTATGTCGGCTCTTTGAAAGAGCAATCCAATTAGCCCCATTCCCCTGCTCTTTCCCCATAGCTCTGTAAATTTTTACCCTTTAAGTATTTATCCAATTCCCTTTTGAAAGTTACTATTGACTCTGCTTCCACCACCCTTTCAGGCAGTGCATTCCAGATCATTACAATTCGCTGCATAAAACAATGTTTCCTCATGTCGCCTCTAGCTCTTTTATCAATCACCTTAAATCTGTGTCCTTTGGTTACCGACCCTTACGCCACTGGAAACCCTTTCTCCTTATTTACTCTATCAAAACCGTTCATGATTTTGAACACCTCCCCTTAATCTCCCCTTAAACTTCTCTGTTCTAAGGAGAACAACCCCAGCTTCTCCAGTCTCTCAACATAATTGAAGTCCCTCATCCCTGGTACCATTCTAGTAAATCTCTTAAGCACCCTCTCTAAGGCCTTGACATCCTTCCTAAAGTGTGGTGCACAGAATTGAAAACAATACTCCAGCTGAGGCCTAACCAATGTTTTATAAAGATTTAGTATAACTTCCTTGCTTTTGTACTCTATGTCTCCATTAATAAAGCTCACGTTCCCATATGCTTTTTTAACAGCCTTCTCAACATGTTCTACCATCACTGTATCCATTTACACATAATGAAGGCCGCAGACAACACTATCATTTAAATAGATACTGGGCAACAAGGGAGCTCTCCAGACCGTAGAGGACATAAGATCCACTTATAGGAGTGACTAGTGATGCCGAGTCTGAGAATATCTATTGTAGATCTGTGATGTTTTTAACAGTCTGTTTTGCTTATGTATCTTTGTCTAATCTTGTTAATCTATTTAGCATCATGCTTGTTTGGTCTGACCTAAAATAGGTCTTTAAGATTCTGAAAGGGTTCAATAAGGTAGACGTAGAGAAGATGTTTTCATTTGTGGGGTAGTCCAAAACTAGGGGCCGTAAATATAAGATAGTCGCTAATAAATCCAAATCCTTGATATAACTACTTTGCATTAGAGGTTTGATTGTATTGTGCTAACAGTGAATAAAAAGTGAAAAGAAACATTATGGATTGGCCTTTACCCCTACCCCTCCATTCCCCTTTTCATTCCTTGCCATTTTGTGTTGTATACTCCTCTCATTATACCTTCCGCCCTCCTCCCCCTCATCTGCCACCTTCCCCCTTCTATTACCTGCTTGATCTGACTACTGCACTTGGTCTTGACTCCCCCATGTGCAACACCACTGGAGATTAATTAAGCAATAAAAATGTTTCCTTTTCTATAGTTGAAATGTTGATTAATGAAGCCACCCTTTTTTCTCCCCCTGTTATAGCCAGGAATATATAGTTTCCTGGCTGCAGCCAAGTTTCCATTAAGGCTATAACGCCCTATTCTTCCATTCTAATTCGCACCTCTAGTTCTATTATTTCTAATGCTTTGTGTATTTACATATGAACGTTGCAACTGTGACCATTCATATTCCTCAGTACTATTTTTCCTTCGATTTTGTCTTATTCTTTCCTTTGCATCCGTATTAACCTCATATCTGCACTGAAGTCTGCCCCTTGAACTCATTATTCTTGGAATGTTATGACCCTTCAAAATAATCCCTCTCCCATATTCTCTAAGGTAACTTTATCGATTGTATCTCCACTGAACCTGCACTCATACCCACTTTATCTCTACAGCTACCGCTTGTTACAAAACTGGTTCCAGTGCTCCCATCATCTTGAAACCTGCCCTCCCACACCATTATTCTAACATTGCGCTCTGCTACCTAATCTTCCTCTGTTTGGCTGTTTCAGCATAATCCAGTGCATTGAATGCTTTCAATTGTTTTCCTAATAGCAATATGTGTTTGATGTTTGATCAACCCTTTTTAAGTTAAATTTTTGTTGATGTTTATAATTTGTGTTCTCATTCAGTGTCTGTTGTGGTGTGATTTAAATCAGCTGAGCTATAAAATATTGCAAGTTACTTTATGCAGTCTAATCTTATGTTAAGTGAAATATAATAGTCCTTAACAAACATTCCTTTTCAACTGTTTGTTCCTAAATTTCCTTTCCTTCAGCTGCATCGCTGGAGTCCAAAGAAGGCATGTGATCATATTGCTTCTATCAGACCTCACATTATTATTCGTAATGGCCAGTTTAAAATTCTGAAGAACTATTATTGTGAACTGTTCTCGGAGGATCCAGATATCTCATGTGAAACAAGAAGCACTGCAGCTTTCAAGTAGTAAAGCAGTACATTTGTGGACATATAAATGCTAATGCCTTTAAGTGATTCTAACTGTTTGACAGTGGCAATTGGACAGAACATGATGATTACAGTAAGGTGCCAACTTTCTGTGCTCACCAGCTTTCAGGGTCATCAGTTGATATGTTTGTTTATGTTTGTGCAGAATTGGAGAGATTGTGGTACTGTTGGGCTGATATAACTATCAGTCCATTTTCAACTTTTATTTTGTTGCGACGTTTGCTATTTATAGGAAGACAGAGTGTCAAAGCAAATTTTTGCAAGATTTTCAGGGACGCTAGCAAATTGATGTCCTTTGTGTTCATTTCAGTAAAAATTCAATGCAATATCAGCTTTCTGAACTAAGTGTCATTCGTAAACGGTGTACAGCAGCGTTTTCAAAGTGCTGTAAGAGATATCTTGGGTCGGTAAAAGGATATTGCACATTTTTTCAGATCACTTGTTATACAGGGACACTTTGACGTCTCCAGTCACCTAACAAAAACAGTAAAACAATTTTTTTGTTACTTACGTGATTGTAAATGTTGGCTGAACCCATGCTTCCAGCAAGGGGCCATTTTTGCAGGGAATTCCAACCTGTGCTCTCTGCAAGTGAGGCTCCCTACTTGAAGTATGGGCTTGCACAGTTAATCCTAATATATACCCATGAACAAAATGGGGTTATGTTATGTTAATGTATAAAATGTACTTCACTTGTAATATTATAAATAAATAATTTTACATTTGTAGATCATTTAATTGAATTTAGTAAAATTAGCTATTTCCTGTATTGCAAATATAGGCAACACCAATTTTGATTTTCTTTTTGGTAACTGGCACCGTACACATCAATGTAGACATTTGGGAGAGTTCTTTGAAACATTTAATCATTTATACATGGTATTACTCAAAAGTAAGACAATTAGTTAAAGTCTATTTTCCATCAGGGAGGAGTTATGCAAATTAGTGAATGATCAGATCCTCGAACTCTAGCCAGATAATCAATCGAATAACTTCACATACTTTAATCAATAGCCATTTAATTTTAATACTAATTTTGAGCATCCTTAGGGATTTTCAGTGAAGTTAATTTTTTGGTGGTCCGTTAACTATCTACTGTTGCCATCAGTAACTTCAATGATTTACAAATCTTATATCTGCCCAGTGCCTCCAAGACTGCTGAGTTAGATTGTCAACTTAGTGCCAAAGTAGGGTCAGTTTTGTGCTGTGGACCATGTCCACTAGCTTCTAAGTTGAGACTGTCCAAACTCATTTCACATAGGACCCTTGCAGGCAACAAAGAGACTTTAATCCCATTAGTCTGAACTGGATTTGTACCTCAGGTTTTAGACATGAAAAGGATCCATTGCAGCGCTCACTCCCCCAAACTAACAGTACAGTAAATATATATAAAATTAATTTTTCAAAATGTTTTGCCAAATTAACTACTTTCATACATGAAATTCTCAGAGTAGTTGACTTACAAGTATATATACATTTTGTGGTTATGTCAAAAATTTAATTGAAAAGTTTTCATGGAAATCAAGGATTCTATTGTTATAATGTGAAATTTTTACAAAATGAGAATCCCAAACATCCATTGTTCCTGACAACACTGCTTTCGAGGTTTGATAATATTTTGCTGCAGTAAATGTTTCGATACATGTGTCTGAACCAATTAACAAGTTGCATGCACAGAACCTTTTACTTGTACTTTACTTACTAAATTATCCTGTTAACAGACAAACCAATAACAAGGACTCACCATTTAAAATAATCAGAGTAATGAGATTGGGAGAAATTTCTTTAAGCAGAAGGTTGTAGCATGGAATTACAGGGAGCAATTGAGGCAGAGATCATAGCATCCCTTAAGAAACAGGTAGATAAACATTTGAAGCAGTTATAGATGGGGACAGAGTAGAGCAGTGGGATTAATTTTGGATTGCTTTAGCAGAATGGTTTCTGTGCTGTAAACTTCTTTGGTTTTATGTTAGTGAAAACTTCATGGGAACAGCTAAATAGATTTTATCCAGATTTAAAATTAAAAGCTTCACTGATGGCTTTGTGGGTAAATAATGAACAGTTAATCTGTTTTGAGGGTGTTAGTTGAGGGATAAATGTGGGCCAGGGTACCGGGAAAACCCCCACTATGAATAGTACCACGGGATCGTTTATGCCCATCTGAGAGGGTGGACGGCCTTGGTTTAACATCTCATCCGAAAGATAGCACCTCTGACGATGCAGTACTACACTGAAGTGTGAGCCTACATTATGTGCTCAAATCCTGGAGTGGGATTGAACCCATGACCTGAGTCAGAGGTGAGTCTTATCACTGAAGATTTGTTAGTTACAGTCTTTTTTCACTTTTTCAGTACCTGCTGCTCCACACACCTGTTGCAGCTGACAGGGCAGGACAGATGGCTGGGCTCCTCTCAGACCACCACCAACTTTTAGCCATCTCCTAGAGGCATGCAACTACAATCTAGGGATTTCTCTCAATTAGGTTCCTCCCCAGTGCTGCTTCCAAAAAACAATATCTAAGATTGAAAACTGAGGAATCAAACCTCTACTGCATTGTCTTTATTTTTGGTAACTTTTAAGTAATATTCTGCAGCTTAAAACATATTTTTGGAAGTGATTGCTGATTCCCACTGGCAAGTTTTTTGAGCAAGGCTTGCCAAAGAGTAGTTGAACAAAAATGAACTGTGACTTTCATATACCTATTGTCATTATATGATGTCTTATACATCTAGAAAGCACAGATTTGCTCAAACAATAGCAAATGATTTTTCTGTCTCTACTGTGAAAATTGTTTGCATTATATAAGTTGTCTCATGTACAATAATTATTGCATCATTATTTTGGAAGTCTCAAGACACTGGTGCAGGAGCACTAACACTTTACAATACATCCTTTTAATTTGTATACATTTATTTTCGGTACAAAATCAATGTACTCTTTGTAATAAAAAAAAGTACCTATTTGAATCATACCCTGGTCAATGGAGCAAGTAGCAGCTCATTTTCTCCCTTACGCAACTACTGCTTCCAAATGGGAAGGGGATATATAGCAGCTGTTATATTTGATGATGTCTGCTCATGCTCGTTAGCACTGATGCATTATTTCACCATCTTTAATGTAGTCATGTTTTATAAATGAGTATTTCTTTTTCACTTGGTTAGGCAAATGAACTATCCACAGTAAACAACAAGGTTTTTAAGCTTCATTAATATAATACATTACTAGTTCTCATATTTCCAAGATATTTTTTTAATTAGTTATGAATATACTTCCTTTTTGTCAGTATTTCACAAATATATTTTTCCCCACTGTGGGCTCATTTAGACTCATTTAAGAAACATCCTAAACTATTTTAAATGCCTTTAAACATCATCCAGTCCTTTACTTTGATGAAAGTCAGTTTGAAACTAACAGTGGGAAAAAAAAGTTCTTTTTTTTGCTTGACAACATCTTAGCTTTTAACAAGCAAGTGATATGTAGAAGAGAATGATGTGCAGCAGAACTATACCATCAAATAATTTTTAAAAATTCGTTCATAGGATGTGGGCGTCACTGGCAAGGCCGGCATTTATTGCCCATCCCTAATAATGGATATGTTTCATTGAAGTAAAACAGAAGCATTAACGTCAAAGCTACATAACTTACATATGTTACAATTGTCCAATAGGACTCTGTCCAAGAAGTTTAGATATCTTGGATGTATATTTTAATTATAGATTTAGACTAACAAGAATACTATCTCCTTGAAAGCAATATTCAATTTAATTTGGATAGTGAGACTTTTTGCAATTAGCACTGATTTGTCATACGCAGAATACTGTAATAGGTTTTACAAGTATATCTAGAAAAATCGTGGCAACTCCCATCAAATGGCATAATTTTAAAAATGTGATTGAAATAACTGATTATTTCACAAAGTGCATAGGGAAACTGGCTTAATAAAAAAAACAAGGCACTTCCTTCATACTTCATGATTACATTGTACATTTAATCTGGGGGTTATGGTATGAAACTATTAATACACCAAATAACAAAATAGCAATCATGGTTACAACTGTTGTAAAATATTAACGAATGAACTTGCATTTATATAGCATCTTTCATGACTTTGGGAAGTCCCAAAGAGCTTTACAGCCAATGAAGTCTATTTGAAATGTTGTCATGGTTGTAATCAAGAGAAACGCGGCAGTCAATTTGCACATATCAAAGTCCCACAAACAGCAATGAGATAATGACCAGATAATCTATAGTCTGTTTTAGTGATGTTGGCTGAAGGACAAATACTGATCCGGACTACTGGGAGAACTCTTCTGCCCCTTTTTGAATAGTGCCATGGGATCTTTTATGTCCACCTGTGAATGCTGATGGGGCCTCGGTTTAGTTTTATCCAAAAGACGGAACCTTCGACAGTGCAGCACTCCCTCAGTACTGCACTGAAGTATCAGCCTAGATTATGTGCACAAGTCTCTGATCTGAACTTGAACCCATAACTTTCTCACGCAGAGGCGAGAGTGCGATCACTGAGCCAGTGCATTTACATCAAATGAGAATCAAGATGATTCTGCAACCAATTACATGTGAAGAGAAATTACATTAAGGAATCTCACAATTTTTGGCAGATGCGGCATCTCAGAGCAACTGCCAGTTATATAAATCTTTGTATTATTAGCAACAAAGGCATTTAAACTAACAATCATACAGACTTATTACCATGTTGAAGCAACACCATTTTTTGAACATTTATCAAAGCATTTATTTCAGCAACATTTAGAGTTGCAAGTTATCTGAATGGTATTCTTGTAGCTACAATTTATTTACTGATATGATTCCAATGAAAAGTCTGCTCATTGTATCCAGAATTTTGAAAAGTCTTAAACCAAAGTCAAGAGTATGACAAGGTCCATATTTGTTGGTTGAACTTGATATGCAATTAATTTGGAAGTAAAATAAATATAATTGTGTTCATTTCAACACTTTGCATTGATGCCCTGCCTCCTGTCTTTCAGATTGACAGTGGTGTGTTTTGGATCCAGATTGCTCCAATGTCACTTTGTTCTAGCTGCAGAAGCCTTTTTGTGATTAAGATTGGTGGCACTGTTGATCCATCTTTCTCTGCCCCACTTTTAAAAAATTTGTTGCTGGGATTGGGTGATGTTGGCATGGGTGCATTTTTGATCATCCCTAGTTGCCCTGACAATTGAGTGGCTTGCTAGGCCACCTAAGGGCATTAAGAAGCAATCACATTGTATAGGACTGGACAGGGGTGGCAGGTCCTCTTCCCTGAAGGACATTAGTGAACCAGTTGGGTTTTCACAACAATCCGGCAGCTTTCACAGTCATTTTTTTTGGTGCTAGTGCCCCAACTCTTGCATTGATGGTGATAAATATATTAGCAAAACATCTACTGAGATGAAGTGGTTTATTTACTTGCTCCATAAAGTGTAGCAGAGTTTGGATATCAGCTCGAGATAGGATTGAAACTTTGCCACTCCGAAAGGGTTGAGAATCATATGATGTACTACTGGTAACTTGGTTAGAAAATGTTGAGACAGCATTGAATTTGCTATTTTACTAAGGTTTTTCTTTAACATTTAACTCTTGTTACATTTGTAAAAAAAAAACTTTTATCCAAATAACCCTTTTGTGTAGAGAACAAAGCAGCTAGTGAAGGTTAAATATAATCAACAGTGTATTGCTTACTTTCCTACTAGATGGATCAAAACATGGCAGGGTAGAATTTCAACCTGACACCTGGACATAAACCTGACGTGGATTAGCCGCCCATTGTAGAAACCGCCCGATTTTCAGGTGGTAAGTTGAAAGTCTAGCTCTTATTCTTAAAAGAAACCCTAAAAGAATGGTGTCTAAATATCCCTATTTTGTGAGGGTAATATATAATAGCCACAAAGTATTCCATTACCACCACCAAAGGCTGCTAACATGCTATGTAAAAGCATTAGTCACAGAAATCCTACAATATATTACATTGAGTTGTCTACTGGACTTGAGGGGACTATTTCCTAACAATTTAAATGTTGAGCTATTGCAATTTTCATCTCTTGTAACTAGCAATGCTGATGATAATTATATTAGCAACTAATCTCCTTCCACAATTTTGTTAGCTACTTGTTGTCTCCTACATCTTGCCCTGTGCCATGAACTACTACTGGACAGGGTGGGTAGGTAGGTAACCTGCTTTTAGGTCTGTTAATACCACTAGGTGAACAAGAGTGGCACAGTCCTAAGATTTTCTCTTCCTTCTTGAGGAGTTCCTGGTAGAAATTGTAAACTTGTAGTGTGGGTCTTACGGGTGCAAACCAGCAGACAACTACTCAGTGGCACAGTATACTAATACACCAGTGTACTGTTCCAGGAGGCCACTTTCAGCAACATATTTCAACGAAATCATATTGTGGACAATTTCCCCTGTATACTATGTGCAATAAAATCGGAAACCTATTTATAAAGAATGAGTTTATTTACATATATAGGGGCACAGAGGAAACCTTCCCTGATTATGTTTAAAACAATAAGAATACATTTGTTAAAGCACATATTGCAGAAGAAATACATTATTTCTTTGTGGTTAATCTTTTTTTTTCATAAAAGGAACTGACATCATAATGTTACAATAAAAGTAACATCGCATACTTCATTGAAAAATATTTTTGAACATAACACTGTCACCCTTATGTAGAATTATGTGGTTCTTCTTTTCCTGTCCTTCCTAGTTCTGTCTCAGTCTCAAATAAAGATGGGTTGAAATAGTTGGTGAGGCATTTATTAAATTATGTTTAGGTCAATTAATGCCTTACTGTACATCAAATCAAACCAAAAGTATTGAAGTTTTATCAACTGCAGTAGTTTAAAAATAATAATTCTACTGCGGCCAATGAACTAAATACCTAAAAACTGCAGTTAAATCTTATATTGGTCTGTTATATTTGATCACTGTCGGCTTTTGGAAAAATAGATGATACAATTATGGTTTGACAGTGAATTAAATTGTGACATTAAACCATTACAAACTTTCACAATACAAAACTGTCCTGCAATTACTTTACTGCCAGTTTAATTTCAGTATTCAGTTAGAATCATGCCAAAACAAACTGCCAATTAGTCAGCAATATCTCAATTCCACTTATCACTGAGACTACAGATGTGGCTGGGTTCAATTTTAATGTATTGGCATCACCCTTTTTACACTTGTCTCTGAAAACATAGATACATCCATTGCAACTAGCAATCTTCCAGAGGGAGGGTACACGACTCCAAACCTCTGGGAAGCGCAGTCTGGTGAAGCTGTCAAGCAGTGGATTGTAACATACCAAAGAGTCCCCCTCGGCTACAATAAAAATCAGGTCCTTGTGAATAGCAGCATGCATACGGCCTGCAAAGGGGAGGAGGTACGACTTTAAGCGGCATGTTCTGGA
Source organism: Heptranchias perlo (assembly GCF_035084215.1). Classification (NCBI taxonomy): domain Eukaryota; kingdom Metazoa; phylum Chordata; class Chondrichthyes; order Hexanchiformes; family Hexanchidae; genus Heptranchias; species Heptranchias perlo. Next base: position 40,412,674 of record NC_090336.1, read on the forward strand.
GCGTGTGTCAAAACACTGGATGAGACGAGATGGTTTGGTAAAGAAGTCCAGGTCATTCTCCTCCCCACCCAGAAGATAGATGGTTCCATTAAGGTTAACACCGGCAGCACAAGATACTGCAGTGTCCAGCTGATTGGTTTCTATCCACACATTATCACAGACCACATAATAAATGATAGCGCTGGAGAGAGTATCCTGTAAGGTTTTCCCACCCAGTGAATAAATGGCGTCCTCACTTGGGACAGATACCAGCGTGTGCTGAAGACGATCTCTTGGCAGTGACGCGCATTGTTCCCAGTCCATTGTCTCCATGTTACACTTCCACATCCGTCGTGGGATGGGGCCACCCACAACATACAGGTCACTGCCATGCTTGCATGCAGCCGTGATCTGCTGGCGCAATCTATTCTGCCCACTGACACTGATGGCATCAACATCACAGTGCAAAGAAACTGCCAGTGAGTGTGTTCGAGTGTCTTCCTTTCCAATCAGATAAATATGAACAATCTCGCCAATTTCCTGCTTGAGACATAAAAAATTACAACACTGATAAACAAAAATGGCAGTATTTCTTCAAATGACTATTCTAAAAACAATACAGTAAGCTACACAGCTATATTATTGGGCTAACTCCAATAGCCTTTCTTCTTTAGACAGGATGATTTAAGCGCCTAGTACGGCATGTTGAATCATTTTTCTGTTTATCACTAGAAGTACCTTTTATTCTGAGGTGAGTGTAAACCAAAAATGTCTCTTACTTTTGGTTACTTTTTGTGTACAAGTAAAACCAGCAAACCCACCACATCAGTAACTGACGCAGCAAAACAACAGTGCTATCCCTTCTGCACAATGAAGTCTAATAAGGTGTCCTCCAAAACTTGAGTGAATTATCTACAATTTCTGACAATAGCAGTTTTGATTAGTTAGACAAATAAATTTTAAACCTTAAAATTTAACTGCAGAAGGGATGAATAGTGGGCAAAATTATTTGTATTTTCAAACTGTTGGAGGATTTTTTTTGTGGTCCCAATAAGGAAAATAATACAAGAATTTTGATATCTGGAGCAATCGGAGTGATGCATTTAGTAGTTCCCAACCTCTACCCTGCTCTTGTAGCCATTGTGTTGATATGACTGGACCAGTTGGGCTTCTGGTCAATGGTGATCTCTTCCCACCCCTCCAAGATAGTGGGGAATTTGGCGATGGTTGTGACATTAAAGGTCAAGGGAAGATGGCTGGGTTTTTTGTTGTTCAAGATAGTAATTTCCTGGCAATTATGTGGCCTAAATGTTACCTGCCACTTGTCTGCCCAAGCCTGGATATTATCCAGGTTCTACAGTAGATTGACATGGCTGTTCCATTATCGGAGGAGTTGTGAATGGGACTGAACACCGAGGAATCATTAGTGAACAGCCCCACTCCTGACCTTATGATAGAAGGAAGGTCACTGACGAAGCAGATGCAGATGGTTGGGCTGAGGATGCTTCCTTGAGGAACTCTTAGTGATGTCCTGAAGCCCAAAATATGATTTATCCATGAAAGAATGTTGTATTATTATCCCTATAATTTAAAAACTTTACAACACCAAGTTATAGTCCAGCAATTTTATTTTAAATTCACAAGCTTTCGGAGGCTTCCCCCTTCGTCAGGTGAACGATGTGAAGGGGGAAGCCTCCGAAAGCTTGTGAATTTAAAATAAAATTGCTGGACTATAACTTGGTGTTGTAAAATTGTTTACAATTGTCAACCCCAGTCCATCACCGGCATCTCCACATCATGCCGATAATTTAAGTCATCTGATCAGTGATTCTCATTGTGTAAACTGTAACAGTTTGGATTAGTGCATTTCCAATATGGGTACAGCCAAAATTTGCAAATAGCAATATTCTATAGGAATTGTTCTGTTTCACACTAGTAGGAAACTTTACTTTCAGAGAATGTATTAGTGGGGCATTTACACTGGCTAGTTTTGAGGTACAGTACCTTTAAACTGGATGTCAGGTTCTCAGAGTATTGTGCTCGCTCTTCCTTGTTATGGTCTATCCAAGTTTCTATAGCTTTGGCAGGCTTCTGAGAGCTGGGAACACCATCTGCAGTATCACAAAAGAAAAGGTTCTTTTTTAGTTTCCTAGCATTGTATGGCAAGAATCCAGACGGGCTGATTTCTGTCTCACTACTGCCCCGTTTATGCCTGTAAAAAGTCCCGCCAACTTAAGCTGGAGGTCTGCCTGTTTCAATTTTTCAGTGGACCTTGATTTAGGCAGCCAGCGTTCCCGCTGGAAACAGGTGAGACCTAATTAAAATATTGAAATAGGAGTCAGATGATGCAGTTAAGACCTCAACGCGATTTTCATGCAAATCAGCATTCCACCACTGCCTCCTCAACCCGCCCACAAATCATGGGCCGCACTGACCAGGAGGCGACCATTTCTAGCACTACTTAAAGGGATCATTAGCTGCAGTAAGTGAGAGCTGGTACTCATTTTTTTTTTGATTATTTTGAGAGTTTTGGGCATTAAAGCTTCCTCAACTTCAACTCTTTGCTGCTGGGTGTGCTCTTTAAATTTCTCTGATGCTGAAATAAGCTGTTCCATTGATCCATCTGATCGTTCCAGCTCTCTCCTTTAAGGTGCTGCTACAGGCTCATGATCAATGTCTGCATTGCTGGATTTCCTGCCCTCTTAAATGGCAAGCTATCTGTTTCAGTACAGCTACAACACTGGCATCTACCCGACAATATGGAAAATTGCCCAGGTATGTCCTGTCCACAAAAAGCAGGACAAATCCAATCCGGCCAATTACCGCCCCATCAGTCTACTCTCAATCATCAGCAAAGTGATGGAAGGTGTTGTCGACAGTGCTATCAAGCGGCACTTACTCACCAATAACCTGCTCACCGATGCTCAGTTTGGGTTCCGCCAGGACCACTCAGCTCCAGACCTCATTACAGCCTTGGTCCAAACATGGACAAAAGAGTTGAATTCCAGAGGTGAGGTGAGAGTGACTGCCCTTGACATCAAGGCAGCATTTGACCGTGTGTGGCACCAAGGAGCCCCAGTAAAATTGAAGTCAATGGGAATCAGGGAGAAAACTCTCCAATGGCTGGAGTCATACCTAGCGCAAAGGAAGATGGTAGTGGTTGTTGGAGGCCAATCATCTCAGCCCCAGGACATTGCCGCTGGAGTTCCTCAAGTCAGTGACCTAGGCCCAACCATCTTCAGCTGCTTCATCAATGACCTTCCCTCCATCATAAGGTCAGAAATGGGGATGTTCGCTGATGATTGCACAGTGTTCAGTTCCATTCGCAACCCCTCAAATAATGAAGCAGTCCGAGCCCGCATGAAGCATAACCTGGACAACATCCAGGCTTGGGCTGATAAGTGGCAAGTAACATTCGCGCCAGATAAGTGCCAGGCAATGACCATCTCCAACAAGAGAGAGTCTAACCACCTCCCCTTGACATTCAACGGCATTACCATCACCGAATCCCCCACCATCAACATCCTGGGGATCACCATTGACCAGAAACTTAACTGGACCAGCCATATAAATACTGTGGCTATGAGAGCAGGTCAGAGGCTGGGTATTCTGCGGCAAGTGACTCACCTCCTGACTCCCCAAAGCCTTTCCACCATCTACAAGGCACAAGTCAGGAGTGTGATGGAATACTCTCCACTTGCTTGGATGAGTGCAGCTCCAACAACACTCAAGAAGCTCGACACCATCCAAGATAAAGCAGCCCGCTCATTGGCACCCCATCCACCATCCTAAACATTCACTCCCTTCACCACCGGCGCACTGTGGCTGCAGTGTGTACCATCCACAGGATGCACTGCAGCAACTTGCCAAGCTTCTTCGACAGCACCTCCCAAACCCCGACCTCTACCACCTAGAAGGACAAGAGCAGCAGGCACATGGGAACAACACCACCTGCACGTTTCCCTCCAAGTCACACACCATCCCGACTTGGAAATATATCGCCATTCCTTCATCGTCGCTGGGTCAAAATCCTGGAACGCCCTTCCTAACGCACTGTGGGAGAAACGTCACCACATGGACTGCAGCGGTTCAAGAAGACGGCTCACCACCACCTTCTCAAGGCAATTAGGGATGGGCAATAAATGCCGGCCTCACCAGCGACGCCCACATCCCATGAACGAATATAAAAAAAGTGCAATTAACGCTAGCAGCTCACCTATTCAATGCTAACGGGGCCTAACTACGAAAATCGATTGGGCCTCGCTGACATCAGTTGCCCTGTCCACTGCTTGCCCGATTATGCTGGAGAAGAAAATATCATCCCCACTGTCTCTCATACACCGTCAGGGAAATAGGTCCATGGAAGAAAGTTACGGATCTTACCTCAATGTGAATGACTTGTGCTCTCTTCAACTGACATTTTGAACTGGTGGTTACTTCATTACACTAATGTTGATTAATCTCTTACCAATTTCTTGTATTTTCAAGGTAAGAAATTCATTTAAGTTAGTGCAATAGAATAATCACCAGTTCAAAATATCAGTTATAGGAAGCACTATTCACATTGAAATAAGTTCTATTACATTCTTTCATGGAAACCATGGTGGGTCCATTTCTCTGACAGGGTGTATGGGGGAGACGGTGTCTGGATTCTTAAAAGATAATTGCTCTCAGTTCAGTAACAATAGTTAATATAACCATTGCTATAGAGAAAAGTTGAGCTCTGGCTTATATTCAACCTTAAAATACTCTTAACGGGTATTTATTGGTTACAAAAATTTCTAAGAGAAACTCTGCTCCCTCATTAAGAATCCAAAAGGCCTTTGCTTTTCTCCTTTAAAAATGTATTAATAGGAATAGAATGTTTCTTTTCAACTCACTATATGAACTAAATTGGTTAGATTTTTCCCAGTCTAACAAGCAAAATCCTAGTTGAAACTGCCTTAATTGGTTTTGTTTACTGGGCTTCACCCTGATTTGTCTCCATATCATGCAATGGTGATTAACTACCTGGCTTTTACTATACTGTACTGTAGCTGTGCATTGACAGAGTTTAAAATCTGTCGGGTAAAATTTCCTTTTAACAAAAAAAAAATCACATTTTTCAATAATGAATGACCCACGAATAAAATTATATTCTGAGATATTCCACTTTTCAAAGCTAAGTGCTCTTGTTAGCAGACCATTAATCTTTTTCATTAAAAGAATAATTTAAAAAAAAATTCATTCATAGGATGTGGGTGTCACTGGCGAGGCCAGCATTTATTGCCCATCCCTAATTGCCCTTGAGAAGGTGGTGATGAGCTGCCTTCTTGAACCGCTGCAGTCCGTGTGGTGAAGGTTCTCCCACAGTGCTGTTAGGTAGGGAGTTCCAGGATTTTGACCCAGCGACGATGAAGGAACAGCGATATATTTCCAAGGCGGGATAGTGTGTGACTTGGAGGGGAACATGCAGGTGGTGTTGTTCCCATGTATCTGCTGCCCTTGTCCTTCTAGGTGGTAGAGGTCGGGGTTTGGGAGGTGCTGTCGAAGAAGCCTTGGCGAGTTGCTGCAGTGCATCCTGTGGATGGTACACACTGCAGCCACTGTGCGCCGAAGGTGGAAGGAGTGAATATTTAGGGTGGTGGATGGGGTGCCAATCAAGTAGGCTGCTTTGTCCTGGATGGTGTCAAGCTTCTTGAGTGTTGTTGGAGCTGCACTCATCCAGGCAAGTGCAGAGTATTCCATCACACTCCTGACTTGTGCCTTGTAGATGGTGGAAAGGCTTTGGGGAGTCAGGAGGTGAGTCACTCGCCGCAGAATACCCAGCCTCTGACCTGCTCTCTTAGCCACAGTATTTATATGGCTGGTCCAGTTAAGTTTCTGGTCAACGGTGATCCCCAGGATGTTGATGGTGGGGGATTTGGCAATGGTAATGCCATTGAATATCAAGGAGAGGTAGTTAGATTCTCTCTTGTTGGAGGTGGTCATTGCCTGGCACTTGTCTGGCGCGAATGTTACTTGCCACTTATCAGCCCAAGCCTGGATGTTGTCCAGGTTTTGCCGCATGCAGGCACAGACTGCTTCATTATCTGAGGGGTTGCGAATGGAACTGAACACTGTGCAATCATCAGCGAACATCCCCATTTCTGACCTTATGATGGAGGGAAGGTCATTGATGTAGCAGCTGAAGATGGTTGGGCACAGGACACTGTCCTGAGGATCTCCTGCAGCAATGTCCTGGGGCTGAGATGATTGGCCTCCAACAACTACTACCATCTTCCTTTGTGCTAGGTATGCAGCCACTGGAGAGTTTTACCTTGATTCCCATTGACTTCAATTTTACTAGGGCTCTTTGGTGTAACACTCTGTCAAATGCTGCCTTGATGTCAAGGGCAGTCACTCTCACCTCATCTCTGGAATTGACCTTTTTTGTCCATGTTTGGACCAAGGCTGTAATGAGGTCTGGAGCCGAGTGGTCCTGGCGGAACCCAAACTGAGCATCGGTGAGCAGGTTATTGGTGAGTAAGTGCCGCTTGATAGCACTGTCGACGACACTTTCCATCACTTTGCTGATGATTGAGTATAGGCTGATGGGGCGGTAATTGGCCAGATTGGATTTGTCCTGCTTTTTGTGGACAGGACATACCTGAGCAATTTTCCACATTGTCGGGTAGATGCCAGTGTTGTAGCTGTACTGGAACAGCTTGGCTAGAGGCACAGTTAGTTCTGGAGCACAAGCCTTCAGCAATTACAGCCAGGATGTTGTCGGGGCCCATAGCCTTTGTTGTATCCAGTGCACTCAGCCGTTTCTTGATATCACGTGGAGTGAATCGAATTGGCTGAAGACTGGCTTCTGTGATGGTGGGGATCTCGGGAGGAGGCCAAGATGGATCATCTACTCGGCACTTCTGGCTGAAGATGGTCGCAAACGCTTCAGCCTTGTCTTTTGCACTCATGTGCTGGATTCTGCCAACATTGAGGGTGGGGATGTTTACAGAGCCTCCTCCCCCAGTTAGTTGTTTAACTGTCCACCACCATTCATGACTGGATGTGGCAGGACTGCAGAGCTTTGATCTGATCCGCTGGTTGTGGAATCGTTTAGCTCTGTCTATAGCATGTTGCTTCCCCTGTTTAGCATGCATGTAGTCCTCTGTTGTAGCTTCACCAGGTTGGGACCTCATTTTTAGGTACACGTGGTGCTGGTCCCGGCATGCTCTTCTACACTCCTCATTGAAGCAGGGTGGATTCCCCCTGCTTGTTGGTAATGGTAGAGTGAGGAATATGCCGGGCCACGAGGTTACAGATTGTGCTGGAATACAAATCTGCTGCTGCTGATGGCCCACAGCGCCTCATGGATGCCCAGTTTTGAGCTGCTAGATCTGTTCTGAACCTATCCCATTTAGCACGGTGGTAGTGCCACACAACAGGTTGGATGGTGTCCTCAGTGTGAAGATAGGACTTTGTCTCCGTGAGGACTGTGCGGTAGTCACTCCAACAATACTGTCATGGACAGATGCATCTACGACAGGTAGATTGGTGAGGACGAGGTCAAGTAGGTTTTTCCCTCGTGTTGGTTTGCTCACCACCTGCCGCAGGCCCAGTCTGGCAGCTATGTCCTTCAGGACTTGGCCAGCTCGGTCAGTTGTGGTGCTACCGAGCCACTCTTGGTGATGGACATTGAAGTCCCCCACCCAGAGTACATTCTGTGCCCTTGCTACCCTCAGTGCTTCCTCCAAGTGGTGCTCAACATGGAGGAGGACTGATTCATCAGCTGAGGGAGGGCAGTAGGTGGTAATCAGCAGGAGGTTTCCTTGCCCATATTTGACCTGATGTCATGAGATTTCATGGGGTCCGGAGTCAATGTTGAGGACTCCCAGGGCCACTCCCTCCTGACTGTATATTACTGTACGCCACCTCTGGTGGGTCTGTCCTGCAGGTGGGACAGGACATACCCAGGGATGGTGATGGAAGAGTCTGGGACGTTGGCTGAAAGATATGATTCTGTGTGCATGGCTACGTCAGGCTGTTGCTTGACTAGTCTGCGGGACAGCTTTCCCAATTTTGGCACAAGTCCCCAGATGTTCGTGAGGAGGACTTTGCAGGGTCGATTGGGCTTGGTTTGCCTTTGTCGTGTCCGGTGCCTTGTGATCCGATGCCGGGTGGTCCGTCTGGTTTTATTCTTATTATGACTTTTCGTAGCGAGATTTTACAACTGAGTGGCTTGCTAGGCCATTTCAGAGAGCAATTAAGAATCAACCACATTGCTGTGGGTCTGGAGTCACATATAGGCCAGACCGGGTAAGGACAGCAGTTTTCCTTCCCTAGAGGACATTAGTGAACCTAAGTGTCGACAACTTCCTGGTCGTTCCAAACTTTGTGTCATTCTAGGTTTTGACCTCTAATGACAGGCTTTTCACTGGAGTTAGACTGGTATGGGATCAAATTCAATTGGTGCAACATGCTCTAACACTACATTTATTGGCAACGTTCCAATGTGGTTGATTCTTAACTGCCCTCTGAAATGGCCTAGCAAGCCATTCAGTTGTACAATCCCACTACAAAAAGTCATAAGAATAAAACCGGACGGATCACCCGGCATCGGACCACTGGGCACCGGATACATCAAAGGCAAACCAAGCCCAGCTAACCCTGCAAAGTCCTCCTCACTAACATCTGAGGACTTGAGCTTCCAACACTAGTTTGATTCCAGGCACCAACAAAAAACCACTGCAAACCAGAAAAATACTGTTGGAAGTAAGCCAGGTCATCTGGAGAAGTGGCCATAAGTGATATCAATTGGCAAAATGTGAGAAAAAAATTAGAAGGTGGGGGGGAGGAAGAACATTGGGTCATGGAATAAATAAACAGTGATAGTATATTTTAAACTAATTATCCATCACAATCATACCTTTATCAAAAATGTTCTCTTTGCTAGTCTCAGAGATGCTGATTGTGAGCACAATTCATATAAATTAAGTCAATTCCTTCCTAGAAAGACTTCCAAGCAAAATATTCATAGTTTTCTACATATGATGATGTTAAATTATTTAGACAATGTATAGATGCTATGATAGTACAGCAGGGAAGCATACTGATACATTCAAGGTCTTGGGGAAGGTGCAGAGTAACTATGCCAGGATGATACCAGGGATGAGGGACTTCAGTTATGTGGAGAGACTAGAGAAACTGGGATAGTTCTCTTTAGAGCAGAGAAGGGAGATTTAATAGAGGTGTTCAAAATTATCAAGGGTTTTGATGGGGTAAATAAGGAGAAACTGTTTCCACTGGCAGGGGTCTACCAGAGGACACAGATTTAAGGTAATTGGCAAAATAGCTAGAGGTGGGGGTTGATGAGGAGAATTTTTTTTTATGCAGCAAGTTGTTATGATCTGGAACTCACTGCTTGAAAGGGTGATGGAAGCAGATTCAATAGTAACTTTCAAAAGGGAATTGGATATATACTTGAAAATAAAAAAATTGCAGGGCTATGGGGAAGGGGAAGGTAGGGGAGTGAGACTAATTTGATAGCTCTTTCAAAGAGGGCATGATGTGCTGAATGGCCTTCTTCAGTGTTGCATGATTCTATGAAAAATTTAATGGAATATATAAAATGTCTTACTTTCCTTTGACGTTCATGCACTTTCCTCTTCTACTATATGAGTCTCTTCTTTCCCAAAAAAGCATAATTATTATTTTTATAGTTAATGGATTCAGGTAAGTTATAATAATCCTTTCTGTGGAGCTGATCCTCTCATACAGAGACATGGGCTATGTGTACAAAACTAGAGTTCCCATTTGAATGGGAATTTTGCAACAGGTATTTAGCAAGAGCTAAAGTCTGGAAGGACTACACCTTTGACTTTTTGCAACTGACCTTAAATTTAAAATGGACACTTTTGGGTTCTTCATTTTCTCCATGGCCAATATTGCCTAGAAGAGTGGATATAAAGTTTAACTGCTATAGGAGAAAGAGGAATAAACATTTCTTAATGTAGCAGAGGTCATACATTCTTTTAGAACGTCTACAGAGTTATCTGCGACGTCAAGGAATGTTCCTTCCAAAGGTAAAACTATCTTAGCTAAGAATTTGGATAGCACAAGGGGCCTTGTACAGTTCACTTGCAAGTAATCTCTTTCCAGAAGTTCCCTTATTGGATAGAATTAAAAATGTTTTTTCTCCCCCTCCATCAAGAAAAATCAACAAAGATAAACACGTACCTTTAATGATGTCTGTGAGCAATCTTACAGGTAGTTTCACAAAATCTTCTGTTTTGTGAAGTTGTGACAGGTGTGTTTTTGCACATTGTTTAGCCGCTGTGTACAGTTTCTGGTCACTGTGCTGATCCGCTAACCACATGACCTGTAAACAGTTCCTGATGTCAACTGTCCGAGCCAGAAACCGAGAGCACTCTTCAAAAAGTGAGGTCAACTGGTACATATCCGCCACCTCGTACGTCTCCTGGAGGTCCTCCACTCTCAATTTTACAGTCCCCCGGTAGATATAGTCCACAAGGAGCTGGAAAACGCTTGCATTCACATCTTTGAGTTCTATAACATCATTATGAGCTTCCTTTAAATTAGAGGTGAACATAGAACGAAAGAAGCAGCTCTGAGCAGAAAGCACCAGCCGGTGGAGCTGGAACTCTTTACCATCCACAGAGATGGTAACGTCTGCAAACAGCCTGTCTTCAAGGCACAGATCCATAATACTCTGAGCAACTCGTACAGAGTGTAATCTGTCCGTAAAAGTGTAGCTCATGAAGTAACTCTCCTCTGTTGCACCTGCAATGGTTGCACCTCCTGTATCGCCACTTGGCTCCATATCGCAACTAGTAAAATCAGAACCTATGGGAACAATTTCATTTTAAAAGCATATGTCACTTACAATTTTCTTTGTGTTTTTTTAATTATATATTGAGAAACATCACTATGTTACTAGATCAGTAGAAATATAAAGTTAGTAATCCCTTTTGCTAACCTGTATCTGTCCAAAAAAAAACAAACACAAAATCATGAACATTGTATATCACACCAATAATACAAGGCTGCATAATCTTGCTTGAATATAAATGCCTTTAACTTGGATCAAATTTGAGCACAAAAATTTGAGCTAAGCATATTGGTATTAAACATAAGGAACGGTCATGTAGTGAAGAAACAGTCATAAAGTGATGGTACATATGCTGTAAATGTCAAGAGGAAAGCATGAATCGTGGTGCTGCAACACCATTAACTCTATTTAACAGGTGTATCAAATAAAATTAATATACAGTAAATCAGATGGATTCAAATCATAATTTGATTACCAGATAATTTGAGATTTTAAGATGAGGAAAGGATAATTTATGTAATAGGATGAAATTCAAGCATATCTACAGAGACTAGGTAAAAATACATCAAATTGAATGGCAGATGATATGTAATATTATGTTATGCAGAATGGTGGTAAAATAGTAATGAAAAATGAAGGATATATTGACTCCATCATGACCCCATGAAGATATTAAATAAGAACCCAATAAACTTTGCATTTCAATATGTGAGTGATGATACTAAAAGGTCAGCCTCTTCAATGTGTAGATTTGGTGTGCTATCACCATGGTACAACACAAGAATAATGCTCCTCCAGAAATGAAACATGAGTTCATTTATTTTATGCTGACTTCTAATTTGTCAAATTGAGCAGACTGTCAACCCACAAAACCTGACTACGACAAACAAGGCTTAGTATATCCTTCATATATATAAAACATTAAGAGATGAATTAATTATTATTTTTGCAGCTAAAAGTTAGTGCATTCAAAATATACATTGAGTTTTAAATTATATTATACGAGTGTAATCAGTAGCATCAGAATGTTTAAAAATTATTTTCAGTAATCGTCCGAACAATTTCAGCAAATCCTGCAAAAAGTCAATTAAAATTACTGGAAATTTACAGCATATTCTGTTCTTATTTCAGAATTTGGAGGCTTTTTTTTTGAACGTTAGATTTTGACTTCGGCTCATTTCAAACTAAAAAAGGAGGGAGGGGGATGAGGGAGATGGGGTGATGGGAGGGGGGGTGATGGGAGGGGGGGTGATGGGGGGGGGGGGGGGGAGTGATGGGGGGGGGGGGGAGTGAGGGGGGGGGGAGGGGGGTGATGGGGGGGGGGAGGGGGAGGGGGGGTGATGGGGGGGGGGAGGGGGAGGGGGGGTGATGGGGGGGGGGAGGGGGAGGGGGGGGTGATGGGGGGGGTGAGGGGGGAGGGGGGGGTGATGGGGGGGTGAGGGGGGGGGGAGGGGGGGTGATGGGGGGGGAGGGGGGATGAGGGATGGTGCGGATGAGGGATGGTGGGGTTGGGGGAGGGGGGAGGGAGGGATGGTGGGGTTGGGGGAGGGGGGGAGGGGGGGGTGATGAGAGATGGGAGAGGGGGGATGAGGGTTGGGGGAGGGGGGGTGAAAGGGATTTGAGGAAAACCCTAAACAATAACAGGGACTGAGCGCGATCTCAGGGGGAAAAAAACAACAACCCGGGGCCGAGACACACTCCGTGGATCAGAGTCAGAGGACGCGCCCCTCGCACTCCGTGCTGAATTTAAACGCCAATTAACGAGGGTCCCAACTAATATTCCTCTGTGTCAAACAGACCAAAATGTCAGTCTTTACCTTAATTCTTAAGATTCTGTCTCGAAGCGTGCGGCCGCCCTGGTCGATGCTGCGCTCAATGGGAGGGTAACAGAGAAAAGGAGGAGCGGGGGGGGAGAGTTAGGCCGGGCACGCTGCCGGAAGGGATTAGAGAGCGGACGCACCGGCTGTTTCCGGTTTCATTGCCATGGCGGCCGGGCTGGTGAGGTTGGCTCGCGCCGGGTTTCAGAGCAGTTTCCGGAACCCGGGTGAGGAATTTGATGGTCGGGAGCGGGGCTGCAGCCTGAGGCGGGCAGCGCTGGGCCTGCGGTTTGTGTGAGCGGGGCGGGGCGGGGCGGGGAGCCGAGCCGAGTCCTGTCGTGCCGCGCCGCGGGGATGTGTGTGTGCGAGCGCCGCTGTTTGACCTTCTCACGGTGACTGGGGCTGACTGGTTCCCCCCCCGGACCCGCCGAGGGAGGCGGGAGGAGAGGGTCAGGGGGAAACTGGTCAAGAGTTCACCATACTGGTCACTGCCCAACAACCCCCTGGTCGAAATATGTGTTTTGATGTCGAACGAGGACAGGTTATCAATTCGCTTCGATGCCTCCACGGTCAGGTAGCCAGCTGACAATGTCAAGGCTTCAGGCTTCATGGAGAACCTGTGGACTATCCCAGCAGTGGCTTCAGAACAAAAGGGAGGGAGAATGTTGTTTGGGGGGAAATGGTGATGATAAATTAAGCTGTTTTTGAAAATAAATAATCCTAGTGGAGGCACCTTTTGAAGACTGTTGGAGTTTCTATCCATAATTGATTTAAGATTCTCATTGTCTGTTTTGGTCTGCATTACAAGATGGGGATTTCGTGCAATGTGTGATCAGGGATGATTTGGTTCAGGAAGTTTGTAAATAGCTGAACTGTTTTATTTTCATTTGCTATTTAGATTTAATTGTTTTGCTTCTATAAGATAATAGTGCAAATGAGCGATGAAGGAGCTGTTATTTATCAGGTGTAAACCTTGACTTAATGTTAGCACTCGCCTCTGAGTCAGAAGGTTGTGGATTTAATCTCCATTCCTGCGGCTTGAGCACATAATCTAGCCTGACACTTCGCTCAAGTACCGAGTGAGTGCTGCACTGTTCTAGGTGCTGCCTTTCGGTTGAGATGTTAAACCAAAGCTCTGTCTGCCCTCTCAGGTGGACGTAAACTATTTCATGGCACCATTTGAAGAAGAGCAGGGGTTTCTCCTGGTGTCCTGGCCAATATTTGTCATTCAACCAACATCACAAAAACAGATTATCTGGTCATTAATCTCATTGCTGTTTGTTGGATCTTTACTGTGCGGAAATTGGCTGCTACGTATTATAACAGTGACATCACTTGAAAAATACTTAATTGGCTGTGAAGCGCTTTGGGATGTCATGAGGTTGTGAAAGGTGCTATATAAATGCATCTCGCATTGCAAACCCATCTGCTGTTACAGCCCTTATTAACACCTTCATTGCCTGGAGGAATGATTTCTCAAATGTTCTGTGCCTATCATTCACAAACTTTGACTAATTCACAACTCTGAAGCTTCCATTAAGTATGATGGACCAAACACCCCACCATTCTTGCCTGACGATCTGTGCTCCAGCAAAACCACTTCATGTTTCTCCTTTTCATTTTTAAATCCCTCCACTATGTTGCTGCACCTTATTGCAAGGATTTTCTTCAGCCATATGCCTCAACCTGCACCCTCTCTTCCTTTGATTTTTGATTATTGCCTGACTCCTGGTCCACCGTTGGAGGTCGATTTGTCACTGACTTCCAGAATCATTTTTGCCTGGCAACCTCTTGCTCTGTGTTCAAAAGCCACCTATAAACCTACCTCTTTGGCTGTGCCTTCAGTTTTCCTCTTTAATTCCTCCTCCTTGCCATTCTTATCCCCTTGTAAAGTTCTGAGAGATGTTCTTTTTCGTGAGGAATGCAATGTAAATGTGAGTTATATATGTTCAGACAGTTTTTTTTAAGGAACAAAATGACCTGTTTGTTTAGCCTCATACCAGTTAGTATAGTCTTTTATAGATTTAAGCAGTTTCTGCCTGTACATTTCTGCCTGAATTGAATCCAATTTGAATGCAGGTTTACAAATGAGAAACTGCAGGGCCATTGGATTCTTTGGATACTGTTAGTGTCTCAGACCCACTTTACAGTCTTTTGTTTCTGTTTAGTGAAACATTGAACCAGTGCGTTTAACCAGCTTACAATTCTGTATAGCTTGGTATGGATTTAGTCTCTATGCAATATAGATAAAGGAAAATTCCAAGTGTTTCTTATGAAATTATTTACTGGCTTGGTTTTAAATGAGTTTTTTTAAACATATAGTTTGAATGAGTATTGTTATGAGGGGAACAGATAAAAGAAATCAGGAAGTTTTACCTGTTCTCTTTTCCTCTTCCTTTGTTTTGTTCCCCTTGCATTTATATGGTGTCTTTATGTCTTCAGGATGTTCCAAAGCACTTTAGAGCCAATAAATTACTTTTGAAATATGGTCATTGTTTTGTAGGCAAACATGGCAGCCAATATGTGCACAGCAACATCCCACAAACAGCAATAATAAAGTGACCAGTTAATATGTTTTGATGGTGTAGGTTGAGGGATAAATGTTGGCCAGGATACTGGGACAACTCCCCAGCTCTTCTTTGTATAGTGCCATGGAATCTTTTATATCCAGCTATGCAGGCAAGCAGGGCTTTGGTTTAACATCTTATCTGAAAGACAGCACGTCTGACAATGCAGCAATCCCTCAATACTGCACTGCAGTGTCAGCCTAGATTTTGCACTAAATTCCTGGATTGGGGCTTGAACCTATGACCTTTTTGTCTCAGATGAGCCAAGGCTGACAGTCTTATTAAGGAGCTCATATCTTTAAGTTTTCCCTTCTGACAAAAAGGTACACACTCAAAATATTAACCCTTCTCTTTGCTGATTGATTTGCTATTTATTTACATTTTCTGTTTGTAATTCAGATTAATTATAGCTTTTTACTTCCTTTTTTTAGAATTACCTGTTTTACTTCATCAAGCTAATTTTTGATTCCTGTCACGATCTCCCCATATTTATTTGAAATGTAACCTACAGTATTTAGGATTTTGTAAAATGCAGGGATACACTATGTTAAATGTTATTGAATTGTTGTTTGTTTTATTTATACGGAAGAGGTGTAAAGTCTTACTCTTGTGTTTTCATTATAGCTCCTGGCCGTAGTGTTCGAGTGTCGCAGACCAGGTTTGAGGGATCCGTTTCTGAGACCCGACGTAAGTAAATGCCAAGCCGTATTTTAATTATATGTTTGATTTAATAATATGCTACTCCATGTATGACACTGAGAGCCTTTCACATAAATTAGCACTTTTATAGAGGAGGTAGTTGAAAGGATTTGATAGGATAGACGTAGAGAAGATGTTTCCACTTGCGGGGAAGACCAGAACTAGGGGCCATAAACGTAAGATCATCACTAATAAATTCAATAGGGAATTCAGAAGAAACTTCTTTACCTAGAGAGTGGAACTCGCTACCACAAGGAGTAGTTGAGGTGACTAGCATAGATGCATTTAAGGGAAGCTAGATAAACACATGAGGGAGAAAGTAATAGAAGGATATGCTGATAGGGTTGGATGAAGTAGGGAGGGAGGAGGCTCGTGTGGAGCATAAACACTGGCATGGACCTGTTGGGCCAAATGGTCTGTTTCTGTGCTATTCTAAGTAGCCACAGGCTTCACGTTTAAAGGCTGGTGTGGAAAATGGAAATACCACTGAGTGTAATAGGGGATACTTCTTGAAATTATAGTTAAAGCATGTTCTTGGTGCAGAATTGATGGAGATTTACCTTATCTAACCTGTGAAATACTCACCTTGAGAGGTTTTCTTTACATCATTCTTTGGGATGTGTATATTGCTGGCAATCCTTAGTTCCCTTGAGAAGGTGCTGGTGAGTAGCCTTCTGGAACCACTGCAGTCCATGTGGCGAAGATACTCTGACAATGCTGTTAGTTTGGGAGTTCCAGGATTTTGACCCAGCAAAAATGAAGGAATGACAATATATGTCCAAGTCAGGATGATGTGTCACTTGGAGGGGAACTTGGCGGTGATGGTGTTCCCATGCACCTGCTGCCCTTGTCCTTCTAAGTGGTAAAAGTTGCGGGTTTGGGAGCTGCTGCTGAAGCAGCCCTGACTACTTACTACTGTGCATCCTGTAGATAGTGCACACTGCAGCCACGATACACCGGTGATGAAGGGAGTAGATGTTTAAGCCAGTGGATCGTGTGCTGATCATGCGGATTGCTTTTTCCTAGATGTTGTCTAGCTTCTTTACTGTTGTTGCAGCTGTACCCTTCCAGGCAAGTGGAGAATAATCCATCACATTCTTGAGTTGTGTGTTGTAGGTGGTGGAGAGGCTTTGTGAAGTCAGGAGGTGAGCCATTCGCCGCAGAATACCCATCTTCTGACCTGCTCCAGTAGCCACACCGTTTATTGATGCTGAGATCAATTGTAAAAATTTCTAACCTATTACATTGACATTCACCACGGAAGGAGCACAAAATGCTCCTAGAAGTATGAGCTTTCTTAATAGGAGGAAATAAGATAGAAAATGGATGAATGAAGTTTACTTAGCAATGATTTACTTTACCTTGCAGCTACTGTCCGACCAGAGAATAAACTACAGCGCAACCAGCTGTCTGTGTTTGGGGAATATGTTGCTGAAATTCTTCCCAAATATATCCAACAGGTGCAGGTAAGACTGTCAGCAATTTGACTGGTACTTTGACATAAATTGGGCTACTGAGTTTAATAAATCAGTTAAATGTCTGAGTATTGTGTGGTCAAGTATTGGATTGGGGAATGTGAAATTAGGTTTTTACTAGGAAATTTCTAACCTTGTCATTTGGTCTAATAAATAGTTTTCTGATACCTGTATTGGAATCTAGTACTGTGCCATTACTAAAATGGTTAATAAGTAGGAGGCAAACATCACCTAAAATAACACATAAGATGTCTCATCCAAGCAATTTTGTATAAGATACCTCACTAAGAAATTTTGTACAAACACCAAATTATTATGTTTGCAAAGCTGTAAAGACCTCTTCTTCCCAATTCCGTCAATTTGGCTTTTTTGGCCTCCGTGTGGTGCCAACATAACTGATGAAGAAAGTAACAATGATAAAATGAAATGGAAAAAGAATTTTGCCCATTAAATTGTTTTGCTTGCCCAGTAGAATATCCTGTAATGCTATTATTCAGACCAACCCTGTATGTCAATACATCATGGGTGTTGGGTCCCACATGAGTAAATGCCTTGTCTTTGTTAAACAGGTGACATGTTTCAATGAGTTGGAGGTTTTTATCCATCCAGATGGCATAATACCAGTGCTGACATTCCTGCGGGATCACACCAATGCCCAGTTCAAATCACTTGCTGACCAGACTGCAGTGGATGTCCCGTCTCGTCAATTTAGATTTGAGGTAATGGGGAAGGGTGTCAGGGGAGAGAGAAATAGTGCAATTGCACAATTGTGCCATAAAATATTACATTTATAGCAATTTTCAAAATGTGCACATATGTAGTAGCAATTTTGGAATTACTTTGCAAATATTAAATGTTAGATTTTACATGGAAGGATTATTTTTGTTTGCAGAGCTATTTTGGTGCAGCAATAATATATTTTTTAAAAGATGGCGTAAACACCAAGCTCTTTCACTTCTATTTGCTAACACTGGTGATGAGAGAAGAGGATTAATGTACCTTGTCTTGTGCATAATGAGTTTTCCACATAGAATCTCTTATTATTTGTGCTGGAAAACAAAGTGTGGACTTAATCACTTTTTTAAAAAAAAAAATCCCCCTGAAAACAATAACTTACAAACTGCCAGTTGCCTGATTCCACATGTTAGCATAAATGTGTTACAAAATATATGCGTTAACCTGCAGCATAGTTTTGGAAACATGGACAAATTGTGGAAGAGTCTCGCATTGCTTGGTCCGTAGGTTCATAATGTGCTGATATTGTAGTCAAGGTTTCATTTTAAAATATTTTCTGTTACCTTTCCCTCAGGTTGTATATAACCTACTTTCACTGCGGTTTAACTCTCGTATCCGTGTGAAGACTTATACTGATGAGTTGACGCCACTGGATTCCTTAGTACCTGTGTTCAAGGCTTCAAACTGGTATGAGAGAGAGGTGAGCTGAAGCAATTGGAGGAAATGTCATGCCCGTTTCTTTTTATTAGTTGATCTCCAGGGAAGTCAATACCAAGTACAGTCTTCAAGGTGAAGCAGGGTTAGAGAGCAGAAGAAAATTGAATCAATGGAAAGGGAGATTAAATACTGGAGGTCGGAGAGTGCAGATATAGTTGGGTGTTCAGTGAGCAAGAAGGCACAGCAACATTATAAATATGTGGAACAAAAACTGCTTTTGCTAAGAATATGCTCTGTTGATTTAACTCAATTTTTAAAAAAGGCACTAAGTTTCTGGTTGTGAGCAAGGTTAGAGATGGAAGGAAAAACTGGAAATAACTACTGAGTCAGTCAACATCTGAAAGGCAAAGGTAGCATACGTTTCACTTATAGAATCATAGAATGGTTACAGCCACAGAAGGAGACCATCGAGCCCGTGTCGGCTCTTTGTAAGAGCAATCCAGTTAGTCCATTCCCCTGCTCTTTCCCCGTAGCCCTGCAATTTTTTTCCCTCCCAAGTATTTATCCAATTCCTTTTGGAAAACCACGATTGAATCTGCTTCCACCACCCTTTCAGGCAGTGCATTCCAGATCATAACTACTTACTGCGTAAAAAAAGTTCTTCATGTCGCCTTTGGTTCTTTTGCCAATCACTTTAAATCTGTGTCCTTTGGTTCTCGACCCTTCTGCCAATGGGAACAGTCTTTCTTTATTTACTTTATGGAAATCCTTCATGATTTTAAACACCTCCATCAAATCTCCTCTCAATCATTTCTGCTCTAAGGAGAACAACCCCAGCTTCTCCAGTCTATCCACATAACTGAAGTCCGTCATCCCTGGAACCATTCTAGTAAATCTTTTCTGCATCCTGTCCAAGGCCTTAATATCCTTCCTAAAGTGTGGTGCCCAGCATTAGACACACTGCTCCAGTTGTGGCTGAGCCAGTGTTTTATAAAGGTTCAACATAACTTACTTGCTTTTGTACTCTATGCCTCTATTTATAAAGCTCAGGATCCCATATGCTTTTTAACCGCTTTCTCAACTGTCCTGCCACCGTCAAAGATTTGTGCACATATACCCCCAGGTATCTTTGTTCCTGCACCCCCTTTAGAATGGTACCATTTAGTTTATATTAGCTCTCCTCATTCTTCCTGCCAAAATGTATCACTTCACACTTCTCTGCATTAAATTTCATCTGCCATGTGTCCGCCCATTCCTTGGAACTCTTAATCTGTTCTGATAAAGGGTTCTACCCAAAATATTAGCTTATCTATCTTTTTCAGATGCTCACTGAGCTACTATGTATTTCCAGCAACTTGTGTTTCTTTTGAAGGTTGCATACATAGCGACTAGGATAGAATCATAGAAGTTTACAACATGGAAACAGGCCCTTCGGCCCAACATGTCCATGTCGCCCAGTTTATACCACTAAGCTAGTCCCAATTGCCTGCACTTGGCCCATATCCCTCTATACCCATCTTACCCATGTAACTGTCCAAATGCTTTTAAAAAGACAAAATTGTACCCGCCTCTACTACTGCCTCTGGCAGCTCGTTCCAGACACTCACCACCCTTTGAGTGAAAAAATTGCCCCTCTGGACCCTTTTGTATCTCTCCCCTCTCACCTTAAATCTATGCCCCCTCGTTATAGACTCCCCTACCTTTGGGAAAAGATTTTGACTATGTACCTTATCTATGCCCCTCATTATTTTATAGACTTCTATAAGATCACCCCTAAACCTCCTACTCTCCAGGGAAAAAAGTCTCAGTCTATCCAACCTCTCCCTATAAGTCAAACCATCAAGTCCCGGTAGCATCCTAGTAAATCTTTTCTGCACTCTTTCTAGTTTAATAATATCCTTTCTATAATAGGGTGACCAGAACTGTACACAGTATTCCAAGTGTGGCCTTACTAATGTCTTGTACAACTTCAACAAGACATCCCAACTCCTGTATTCAATGTTCTGACCAATGAAACCAAGCATGCTGAATGCCGCCTTCACCACCCTATCCACCTGTGACTCCACTTTCAAGGAGCTATGAACCTGTGCTCCTAGATCTCTTTGTTCTATAACTCTCCCCAACGCCTTACCATTAACGGAGTAGGTCCTGGCCCGATTCGATCTACCAAAATGCATCACCTCACATTTATCTAAATTAAACTCCATCTGCCAGTCATCGGCCCACTGGCCCAATTTATCAAGATCCTGTTGCAATCCTAGATAACCTTCTTCACTGTCCACAATGCCACCAATCTTGGTGTCATCTGCAAACTTACTAACCATGCCTCCTAAATTCTCATCCAAATCATTAATATAAATAACAAATAACAGCGGACCCAGCACCGATCCCTGAGGCACACCGCTGGTCACAGGCCTCCAGTTTGAAAAACAACCCTCTACAACCACCCTCTCTCTTCTGCCATCAATCCAATTTTGTATCCAATTGGCTACCTCACCTTGGATCCCGTGAGATCTAACCTTATGTAACAACCTACCATGCGGTACCTTGTCAAAGGCTTTGCTAAAGTCCATGTAGACCACGTCTACTGCACAGCCCTCATCTATCTTCTTGGTTACCCCTTCAAAAAACTCAATCAAATTTGTGAGATATGATTTTCCTCTCACAAAACCATGCTGACTGTTCCTAATCAGTCCCTGCCTCTCCAAATGCCTGTAGATCCTGTCCCTCAGAATACCCTCTAACAACTTACCCACTACAGATGTCAGGCTCATCGGTCTGTAGTTCCCAGGCTTTTCCCTGCCACTCTTCTTAAACAAAGGCACAACATTTGCTACCCTCCAATCTTCAGGCACCTCACCTGTAGCTGTCGATGATTCAAATATCTCTGCTAGGGGACCCGCAATTTCCTCCCTAACCTCCCATAATGTCCTGGGATACATTTCATCAGGTCCCGGAGATTTATCTACCTTAAGACTTCCAGCACCTCCCTCTCTGTAATATGTACACTCCTCAAGACATCACTATTTATTTCCCTAAGTTCCCGAACATCCATGCCTTTCTCAACTGTAAATACCGATGTGAAATATTCATTTAGGATCTCACCCATCTCTTGTGGTTCCGCACATAGATGACCTTGTTGATCCTTAAGAGGCCCTACTCTCTTCCTAGTTACTCTTTTGCCCTTTATGTATTTGTAGAAGCTCTTTGAATTCACCTTTGCCTTATTTGCCAAAGCAATCTCATGTCCCCTTTTTGCCCTCTTGATTTCTCTCATAACTCTACTCCGGCAATCTCTATACTCTTCAAGGGATCCACTTGATCCCAGCTGCCTATGCATGTCATATGCCTCCTCCTTCTTTTTGACTCGGGCCTCAATCTCCCGAGTCATCCAAGGTTCCCTACTTCTACCAGCCTTGCCCTTCACTTTATAAGGAATGTGCTTACCCTGAACCCTGGTTAACACACTTTTGAAAGCCTCCCACTTACCAGACGTCCCTTTGCCTGCCAACAGACTCTCCCAATCAACTTCTGAAAGTTCCTGTCTAATACCATCAAAATTGGCCTTTCCCCAATTTAGAATTTTAACTTTTGGGCCAGACCTATCATTCTCCATAGCTATCTTAAAACTAATGGAATTATGATCACTGGTTGTTACATAAGGTTAAATCTCATGGGATCCAAGGTGAGGTAGCCAATTGGATACAAAATTGGCTTGACGACAGAAGACAGAGGGTGGTTGTAGAGGGTTGTTTTTCAAACTGGATGCCTGTGTCCAGCGGTGTGCCTCAGGGATCGGTGCTGGGTCCGCTGTTATTTGTTATTTATATTAATGATTTGGATGAGAATTTAGGAGGCATGGTTAGTAAGTTTGCAGATGACACCAAGATTGGTGGCATTGTGGACAGTGAAGAAGGTTATCTAGGATTGCAACGGGATCTTGATAAATTGGGCCAGTGGGCCGATGACTGGCAGATGGAGTTTAATTTAGATAAATGTGAGGTGATGCATTTTGGTAGATCGAATCGGGCCAGGACCTACTCCGTTAATGGTAGGGCGTTGGGGAGAGTTATAGAACAAAGAGATCTAGGAGTACAGGTTCATAGCTCCTTGAAAGTGGAGTCACAGGTGAATAGGGTGGTGAAGAAGGCATTCGGCATGCTTGGTTTCATTGGTCAGAACATTGAATGCAGGAGTTGGGATGTCTTGTTGAAGTTGTACAGGGCATTGGTGAGGCCACACTTGGAATACTGTGTACAGTTCTGGTCACCCTATTATAGAAAGGATATTATTAAACTAGAAAGAGTGCAGAAAAGATTTACTAGGATGCTACCGGGACTTGATGGTTTGACTTACAGGGAGAGGTTAGACAGACTGGGACTTTTTTCCCTGGAGAGTAGGAGGTTAAGGGGTGATCTTATAGAAGTCTATAAAATAATGAGGGGCATAGATAAGGTAGATAGTCAAAATCTTTTCCCAAAGGTAGGGGAGTCTATAACGAGGGGGCATAGATTTAAGGTGAGAGGGGAGAGATACAAAAGGGTCCAGAGGGGCAATTTTTTCACTCAAAGGGTGGTGAGTGTCTGGAACGAGCTGCCAGAGGCAGTAGTAGAGGCGGGTACAATTTTGTCTTTTAAAAAGCATTTGGACAGTTACATGGGTAAGATGGGTATAGAGGGATATGGGCCAAGTGCAGGCAATTGGGACTAGCTTAGTGGTATAAACTGGGCGACATGGACATGTTGGGCCGAAGGGCCTGTTTCCATGTTGTAACTTCTATGATTCTATGGTCCCAAAGTGATCCCTCACTAACACTTCTGTCACCTACCCTTCCTTATTTCCCAAGAGGAGGTCAAGTTTTGCCCCCTCTCTAGTCGGGCCATCCACATACTGAATGAGAAATTCCTCCTGAATACACTCAACAAATTTCTCTCCATCCAAGCCCCTAATGCTATGGCTGTCCCAGTCAATGTTGGGAAAGTTAAAGTCCCCTACTATTACCACCCTATTTTTCTTGCAGCTGTCTGTAATCTCCTTACATATTTGCTCCTCAATTTCCCGTTGACTATTTGGGGGTCTGTGGTACAATCCTATCAAAGTGATCTCTCCCTTCTTATTTTTCAGTTCTGATTGAATTATTCTTATGCTGATGGAGTGGTCGGGGTTTGGTGGCGGGGGGTGGGTGGGGGGTGGTGGTGCAGTTGAGGGGAGAGAAAGAATTGTCTGTGGATGTCAGCAGGCCGGAGTTGAATTGTGGAGATGGATAAATGTTTTGGGGTTTAGCTCGAGGTTTGGGGACATATATATAATCTTTGCCTCAGGCAATACCTGGGGTAGAGTCCAAGATTAAGTGAATGTATGTTGCCTGTGAAAGGAGCAGACTTGATGAGCCAAATGACCTTTTCTCTATTCATGTCTTATGTTCTTGATTTCAATAAAGAAAGAATATGGGGCTTTCTGATAGTAATCAAACACTGATTGTTTTGTGCTGCATTATAAGATGCTTCATTCCCCAAAATAGCCAGGTGGTTAACAGTAATGTGATTTGAAACTATTGTATTGTGCTTATGGCCACTCAAATTGAATGAAATATAGGACATTCAATGAAGCTGAGGTATAATTCATTATTTTGCAAGTTACATAATTTGTTTCCGTCTTGGCACTTTTAAGAAAAAGTTAGTGTAACCATCTTAGACGTGCTCTTTTTTAATACTATATTTGTGTTTAAAATTTAACACTAAAGATCGTAATATCTTGCACAAAATACAAGCACCTGCTGGATGGGTACACAAACATTTTGATGCTTTTTATTTAAATCTTGCAGCTGTCAATTTTTTTATTTCAAGTTCATAATGAAGCCTAAGAAGTTACACTTTGTACTCCTATTTGTTCCAGATTTGGGATATGTACGGTGTATTCTTTGCTGACCATCCAGACCTAAGACGAATCCTCACAGACTATGGATTTGAAGGCCATCCTTTTCGTAAAGACTTCCCACTCTCAGGCTATGTAGAGGTATAAAATAATCTGGTTTCTTTAATGGTGTACATCTATTGAATTTTTTGTTTCTCTCCTCCTTCTCCTCTTTCCTCCCCCCCACCCCCCCCCCACCCCTGCACATGCACAAGTCATCTTAGTAAGTATTGGAGTGAAAATCTCTTGTAATAAAAGGACATCAGCAATTGGCAAAACAGTCTGAAATAATTGCAAATAAAATCCTAGTGTTCAATGTCCTGTCCCATCAAGTATTATAACCACTGTCTAACTATTCCTCTTCCTTCTAGGTACGTTATGATGATGAGGTAAAACGTGTTGTTGCTGAGCCTATTGAACTTGCCCAGGAATTCCGCAAATTTGACCTCAACAACCCATGGGAAGTTTTCCCAGCACACCGTGAGCCAACTGAACTACCAGAACTTGAAGCAGGAGAGAAAAAACCTGAAGCAAAATAAACGGGGACAGCTGAATCTTTGGGAAAGTCTTGATGAATGTCACTTTTAATGTGGACCTATATAGCTGTTTTCTGTAATACCTAATGGTTTGTGTGAGATTTATGTAAATAAATTACGTGTATAAGGTTATTTTTTGCTGCAGTTTTAATTGTATTACAACTCTTAATGTCTCTGTGCCAAGAACAATTTTAACTTATTTTGAACAATACGGTGAGGAGGGCTATCCAAGTCGTAGCCAGCGGGATCTTTTGATTTGGGCCACAAGGCTCCCACTGGTTCCTTTCTTTGTGGTGTTTAAAGTTCCTGTGGCTTGCGGGCTGGAAAAAGCTGCTCCCTGATTGATGGATTGTGACCAATCAGGGAGCAGCCTTTACTAGTCTTCCAGGTCTGGGAATTTTAAAAGAGCTGGAGCTTCCAAATTTTAAGGCTTCAGATGGTTGGGGGTGGGGGGGGGGGGCGCAGGGTGAAGAGAGGAGGATGAGGGTGGGAGGAGTGAAGGCTCATTTTTGTGTGTGGTGGGGTCTTGCCTTTTTGTTTGTATGCAGGAGGTTGTTACTTTTGTGTCTTTGGGGACAAATCACTACGTAATCATATGAGGCCCACTGATTGGTTTTAACACATAACTGGCCCCCAGCTCTCAAAAAAATTGGGTATCTCTGCAGTAAGACTCAGGGTATAAACTTGTTAGTCATAAGTTTTTCGGGTTTTAATATTAGATTTGGTGGCCAGTATGTTGGGTTATGTAACACTTTGGTAGGATGTGTGAAATTGGTACAATGCCATAACATGACAAGTAATTCACATCCATTTGAAAGCTTTGTAGGCCCAAATTTGCAGGTTCAACATGTTGTATCTGAACAATCTATTATAATTAGGATTTTTAAAGAACTGCAAATCTGAACTATGCTAGAAATAGATCAATACAGGAAAAGTTAAGAATCAGGTATGCTAACTACAACCACAAAGAAACAAGTAATATGCCTAATTGCCCGTGCGCAGTTTTTGTTTAAAAGAGAGTAAGTGGTTGAAAAAGTATTGGGTGATGTGTAAAGGTCAACTCAGGCAGTGCATAGGGATTAGAAAAGCAAAAGAGTTAAACAACTCAAAAATAGAGAATGAAATAATCAGTGGATGGAGGAAACTGGCAGGAAAATGGGGTCAGCCAGTTAAGGTCTGAAGTTACTAAAGTCAGTATTCAGACCTTTGCACTGCATAGTGCCATGGTGGAAGATGAGACCATGTTCCTGAAGTTATGTTTTACAAATACGATTTTAGAAGAGTTTGTACTAAATAGAATGTAGAATGTGTCTTATTTGGTATGAAATTATAAACAATTTTACAACACCAAGTTATAGTCCAGCAATTTTATCTTAAATTCACAAGCTTTCGGAGGCTTCCTCCTTCACATCGTTCACCTGACGAAGGAGGAAGCCTCCGAAAGCTTGTGAATTTAAAATAAAATTGCTGGACTATAACTTGGTGTTGTAAAATTGTTTACAATTGTCAACCCCAGTCCATCACCGGCATCTCCACATCACGGTATGAAATTAGGCTTTGATTGTTTCAATTAAACTGAAGAAAACATTAACATTTTAGTTCTAAATTGTCCAATGGTTATTGTACCCTTCATCAGAGATGCCAATGTCTGTGAGAGTAGGATTGAAGCGCACTGTTTATGTACAGTCACACCCAATCCTGCTGAAGGACAGGGCTGCTTCCTTGATGCTTTGCCTCTACCTGCCCACCCGACTGGTTCCCAATGATTGGACTTTCCATGTTCCTCAGTTTTAGACATCTTCCATGTTCGTTTCTAGTCAAGGTTAAATGATAGCTGCGGAACTTACTGCAAGCACAAAAGTTGCTTCTGATAACTGAGACACTAAACATTAAAATCAGTGGATTCATATTTCCTGTGTTCCAGGGAGCTGCCCCATCAAGGCTCCCTGGAATGCACAACATTTGAATCTGTTGTTTCAACTGGCTGGAAATGTGGGCAACAAGTTTTGTCAACAAATCCACTTGCCTCTATACCTTTGCCTTGACCAGGCAGGCTTGTTGCTGGAATTTGCCATTTGGTGGATTACTTGTCTAGATTTACAGACAGTTGAATGAGCAGATTCAAATTTCACCTTTTGATTGAGCCCTGGACTGTAAGAGATTTTGATGTAACTAGCTAATAAAAACAAGTTGGTCCCCCAACTGGCACCCTCTGATTGTAGTGCTGACCTGACTGAGGCAGTCATCTCAAATTAGCGTTGTTGGAGCAGTTTCCCTCCCCCAACTCAAGTTAGCGCTTATGCCTTTCAACATTAAAAAGTTCAAACTTAAATTTTAACTACGGTAAACTCAATTTCTTCCCTAATTTCTCTAAGCCATATACTTTTCATCAAACACGCCTTTGTCAGTTTATCTCACTTCGTAGTACTTTTACCTTTGAGTCAGTGGTTGTGGGATGAAGCCCTACTTCAGGACTTGAGCACATAATCTAGGCTCAATTACTGCACTTAGTGAGGGAGTGCGGCATTATTTGAGGTGCTGTTTTTTGAATGTGACATTAAACGTTTCAAGTGGATGTAAAAGATTCCATGGTACAATTTGAAGAAGAGCATGAAATTCTTTCAATGTCCTTTCTCAGCCACCACCACTGAAAGCAAATTAACTAGTCATTTGTCTCATTTGCTGTTTGTAAGGCCTTACTGTGTGTAAGTTGTCTGCTGTATTTGCCCATGTAACAGTGACTGCACTTCACAATCAATTAATTACTTTTGTAGTGCTTTGGAACATCTTAAGGATGCAATAAGGGGCTATATAAATGCAAATTTGTCTGTTCATTGACCACTGCTGTGGTACTACACACTAGTGCTCCAATATATGTGTTTGCCTGTTGATGTTCAGTTTCTTTCATTTCAGTGTGACTGACGTGTCATCCTTTAATATTAAGTGAAATGTATACAGTGTATAAGATGATTTTGGTGTGCACGTTTA
The DNA here is from genome assembly GCF_035084215.1 of Heptranchias perlo. Classification (NCBI taxonomy): domain Eukaryota; kingdom Metazoa; phylum Chordata; class Chondrichthyes; order Hexanchiformes; family Hexanchidae; genus Heptranchias; species Heptranchias perlo. Next base: position 40,440,853 of record NC_090336.1, read on the forward strand.
CAGCGATGTGCATTAATTTTAAGTTAATGTACCTTTTTGAGACCCTAGTCAAATACTGGCTTCTGCATCAGCAGATTAGCTACTCCCATTCAAATGTTAACTTTGGTGTGGTCAAGCTTTGGTTGTGGGAATTTGACTTTTGTTGAGTTATGGGAGTCCAAAAAAACGACTTTTGCTAAATCCAAAAATCAGAATCTGAATTATCACTTTAAAATTAAAAAATCTGATTCACAAAATCTCCTGACTTGAGTAAAATTAATACAGTGTGTGTATTAATTCCAATGAATACCAGTGCTTATTCCTTCTCGCTAGCTATAGAAATAGAATCCATATCCCAAATTCAATAGATATACTTCAATTATTGGAATATTTAAAAAAAAAACATTTTCTCTTTGTATCTAGGATACTAATGTTGCAAGATCACAGAGAGAGACAAAAGTATTCTTTAAATCTCGATCTTCCTGGGTGTCTGACCTGATCACTTATCAAATTTCACTCCTGGCAAGAGATGCTTGTTATATAAAGTAATTTTGCAATTTTTCTAATGCAATTTTGTTGCTTTCCATTAACTTATATGAACTGTTGTTCCTTTCTTCAACAGTTCCTGTCCCCTTAGAGTGAGGGAAAATTATGAGAAACTTGCTATAGAACTAGTTTGCGTTTCTAGTTCAGAGACATGGTCCCGATCAAAATAATAGAAAATAAGTAGTTTGTGAAATTAGTTTTACTAGTGACACAAGCCTTGTATATTTGTCAATTATGGTCACCTACATATCTCTTTCATTACATATGCAAGCTGTTTAATATAAAGGAGTATGGTGCTGCAGTGAGGAGTCACAGAGCATTCTCATAGATGACAGTCCCACAATTTTGATTATTTTGTTTGAGAATGAATTGCAGAGCTACAAATGTAATTGCCATGGGAGACACATAATATTCATGGCACAATTAAAGCTGGGAACTCATTTTCTTTTCCCTCGCCATGCTCACCAAAGAAATCTGAGTGGGAGTTAAGTTAGCCTTTATGCTGTAATCACTGTTACAATGTAAGAAATGTTAAATTTGAGATTTTAATCTTGCACTTATGTTTTATTTTAAATGAAATTGATCGGCATTGATTATGATAATTCTAAATCAGATGAAAGGCACTTATTAGCACTATGGGTTATGTGTTATAATATAAGTCACAATCCATTGCTTAGCACACTACTAGTTATTATTTTGTGAAGTTGAATGTAAGTATTTATTTAAAGTATTGTAATTGTTCCTTCAAAAACTATTTTTCCAAAATGTATTTCTTATTTCTTCCTTAAATCCTAAGTTTTCTGATTATGAATATCCTGCCTTATTCTTAACCCAAAGAAGCTTTTATTTGATTGCACTTGCTCTCACAGACCTTTAACCTGAATTCAGGTAAAATAAAACCTGAAAATCAGAAGGCCCCATGAGGATAGTCATATTTGGAAAGTGTCAAGGCAACATTAAAATGTATTACTCTACAGTTTTGTTCACAAATGTAATTAGATAAAAGTGAAACAGTAAGTTAAAGCTCCTTTATTGTTTCTGATTGGGAATGCACTTTATTTTACTCCCCTGTTGAGCTGCAGTATAAAGAGATTTCAGAAAAGAATAGTAAGATAAATATAAGGAGGATAATACAGAAGTAGACTTATGAGAATTATAAAAGTTATAGAAAGGAAACAGAGAGAGATTAGGAAGGCTAAGAGGGAGTATGAAACAAGACTTGCAGTCAGTATAAAACAAAGTAGCAATAAGCACATAAATAGTGAAAATGGCCAGAGAAATGGTGGGACCACTTGGAGATGAAAGGGGTCATTTTGTACTTGAGTGAAGGAATGCCAGAAATGTTTACTATGTATTTTACCTTTGCCTCTGTTTTTACAGAGGAAGATCAAAGTTAGACTGTAAGATTACTCAAGGAAGATGTGGAAAAGCCACGACTGGAGGCAAGTATTCAAAAGGACACTACACTAAAAAAGTTAATACGACTAAAAATAGAAAAAGCACCAGGCCCAAATGGTATGAATCCTAAAATACTGAAGGAATTTAGGGAGGAGATAGTAGAAACACTTAACTATAATTCTCTTAAACACTTTTTGAAACCAGGAATTATGTCAACGAGTTGGAGGGTGAAAAATGTTACACTCCATTGCAAAAAAGTGGAGGGGTAGGCCAGTTAATCTTACCTACTTTATGGGTAAACTTACTTAGGTAAACTAGGAGCCCACAGAATGGGATGAAATTACTGAGAAAGCCATATGCTAATCAGCAACAGTCGATGTAGTTTTGTGAAGGGCAGGCCTTGCTTGACTAATTTATTTAAATTTTCTAAGGAAATTGCAGAGTGTATAGATAAAATGAATGTAATGTTTTCTTTATAAATTTTCAGAAGGTGTTTGATAAGGTGCTATGTAGAGATTTGTTATGACAGTTAAGGCGCATGGTATTAAAGGGGTTCTAATCATACAGATAGAGGAATAGCCAGGGACCAGGAAAAAGATTAGGGATAAATGCATGTTTTTGGATTAATGTGATATGCAAAGTGGTGTGCCCCAGATATCTGTGTTGCGATTTTTTTTCTATTTATATGAATGGTTTGGGCATAGACACAAGATATTGAAATTTGCTGATACCAAATTAGGGGACATACAAACTGAAGAAAAATGCAAGAAATTGCAGGAAGAAAAGGAAAAGTGAAAATATATCCTAAATGGTAAAACTCTTTCGAGGGAAGAAGAGAGCCATGGGATGTGAATATATGGGTCTTTAAAAATTGGGAGTGCAAGTGGAAAATAGGATTCTGGGTTTTAGTAAGTAGTTAGGCATGGATGTTGGAAATGTTTGATGTTGTGAGCTACAACATTGCTCTTTCACCTGTGGGAAGTGTAGTGCGAAGTTGGATCTTTTTCTGCTCTCTGTGAGGGTCCTACATGTAATAAGGTTATTGTTATAGAAAGAAAGAACTTGCATTTGCCTTCCGCGACCTCAGGGCGTCCCAAAGAACTTCACAGTCACTGAATTACTTTTTAAGTGTAGTCACTGTTGTAATGTAAGGACATGCATTGGCCAATTTGCGCACAGCAAGGTCTCACAAACAGCAATGAGATAAATGACAAATTAAACTCTTTTAGTGGTGGTGTTTGAGAAATAGATGTTGACCAGGTCTGTGGGAGAACTCCCCTGCCTCTTTGAATAGTGCCATGGAATTATATTTTTGCATATCTTTACACATTTTTCTTGAGTACAGCATCTTGGGCCACTCTCATAAGCAAGCTCTCTCTCCCAATGAACCGGTGTGTCTTTACCTGCCTATTAAGGGAAGTAGATAAATATTTGGAAGAAGAAAAAATTTAAAGGGTATGAGGAAAGGACAGGAGAATGAGACTAGGAGAACAACTCTTTGAGAGAGCTGGCACAGACAAGATGGGCCAAATGGCTTCCATCTGAGCTGTAAAACGGGCTGCTGGTTGGCTCTTGCCTGTTTTGTGCTACTGCCCGAGTCGAATTTCACCCCTTCCCCCCCGCCCCTGTATCTCTCTCTCTCTGGTTTCAGATGAACTCCCCAATTTGAATAAGGTAGACCAGGACCAATGAAATTCAAGTATGTGTCATTTCAACTAAAAAAAAAGCTTCCAATCAAGCATATATAGAAATAAAACTGACAAGATACTTGTATTTTAATTGAATGGCTTGGCCTCTTCTGCATTTGGCCAGGCACGACATCTATACCTTAGTTCTTGTTTTGATTGTACATCAAAACAAACTATGCCATTTTCTGACTTCTAGGGGTACACATTCAACTTGCCACCTTGGCATAAAATTGGCAGTGTAGATTGGCGCCTGTTATAGGAACCGCCCAATTTTCGTTTCCATGTTTTCAATGGAAATGAAAATCGAGTGCTTTTTATAACTAGCGGCCAATCTGCAACATCAGTTTGACATCTGGGTGGCAAATTGAAAATCTACCTCTTAATCTCATGATACATAATGGATGAAAAATGATTTATTTTTGTTAGTGCTTCCTAGTGTATATAGGCCCGTAGCACAAAGTTACACAGGAACTGGCACTATATTTGGTAGCTGCACTCAGGAGACAAGTATGGCTATGTGAAATGGAAAAATTAACTCTGGTGCAGTCAGGTATGCTCTTCTGACTTCGCTCTTCAGGTGGCTGCAGTATACATAATCTTGAAGTACTCTGACACTTGGAACACCTTTCCACTTTTGCCATTTCCCAGGGCCCACTTGAATAGGCACAAAACAGTATTTTTAAAATAAAAACTTTACCCACCAGAGGGCATCCTTAAGTTAGTTCTCGTTAAGATGCGAGTGAATGATGGGGTGCGGCTGGTAAGGGTTTAATGTTTAAAGTTATTTTTAAGCAATCCTGGTTCATATGTGCAATTGTTCACATCAAAAAGTGGGGGAAAGATGAGAAAATTTGGTGTATGTGAGGAATTTAAAAATATATATCTTCTAAAGGTAGAGATTTAGCAGCGTGAGACTGAGCCAGAATTAAACCAGCGATTGGGGTGCAGCCCAGATTTAAAACAAGGTCTTAAAATAATAAAATTCTCGTGTATTTAATTGGCATGCACTATTTTACTAACAACAATAATATGACATGACATTGTAAATGTATTAAACTTCTCGTGTAGTACAATACTTTATTTCCTGATAAAAGATTAAATTTTTCAAAATTTGTTCTTGTGATATGGGCGTTGTCATTTATTGTCTAGTTGTGCTTGAGAAGTTGGTGGTGGCCATTCTTCTTAAACTGTTGCATTCCATGGGGTGAAGGTACTCCTACAATGCTGTTGGGTAGGGAGTTCCCCTCCATCCCAACGACTAAGATACAGCGATATATGTTGGGATGGAGGAGAACTTGGCGGTGGTGTTGTCCCCATGCACCTGCTGCCTTTGTCCTTCTAGGTGGCGGAGGTTGCGGGTTTGGGAGGTGCTGCCGAAGAAGCCTTGGTGACTTGCTGCATTGCATCCTGTTGATAGTACACATTTCAACCATGGTATGCTGGTGGTGGAGGAAGTGGATGTTTAAGCCAGTGGATTGGATGCCGTTCAAGCGAACTGCTTTGTCCGGAATGGTGTTGGGGAGCTTCTTGATTGTTGTTGCAGCTGCCCCCATCCAGGCAAATGGAGTGTATTCCATCACACTCCTGACTTGTGCCTGATAGCTGATCGAGAGGCTTTGGGGTATCAGGAGGTGAACCAGCCTCTGACCTGCTCCAGTGGCCACAGCATTTATGTGGCTGGTCCAATTAAATTTCTGGTCAATGGTGATACCCAGGATGTTGATACTGGGGAATTTGCTGATGGTGGTGCCGTTGAAGGTCAAGGGGAGTTGATTAGGCTCTGTCTTGTTGGAGATGGTCTTTGACTGACACTTGTGTGGCACGAATGTTACTTGCCACTCATCAGCTCCAGCCTGGAATTTGTCCCGTCTTGCTGCATGTGGGCATGAACTGCTTCATTATTTGAGGAATTGTGAATAGACAAATTGAAAATAGATACCGACTATTCTACCTCAGTAGTTTTAAAATAGTTAAAACTTGTGACTGAAGGGTGTTTTGGCATTGATCTCACCCTATTGATCAGTGCAGATATCTGGTCCCCGGTCTAGCCAAGGAACACTTATACCTCACGGATCGGAGTTCAGGAAAGCGGGACTTATGCTAACGCACCCAGTGATGGATCACATAGCCGAATAGCACAGAGAACAACAAACTCAGTGTTTGAATTGAATTGGAATGTTGGTTTTATTATACTGTCAACACGAAGAAAATAATGATACAAACGGTCCTACACAGTACATTGAGTTATACACCACCCATTACAGTACTTTATCCCGCTAATTGTAAACAATTTTACAACACCAAGTTATAGTCCAGCAATTTTATTTTAAATTCACAAGCTTTTTGCTGGACTATAACTTGGTGTTGTAAAATTGTTTACAATTGTCAACCCCAGTCCATCACCGGCATCTCCACATCATTATCCCGCTAAACTAAGAGGTTGGTGGGGACCCTGGAGACACCTATCACACGCATACACGTATGGTCGAGGCTCACCAATCCTTTGCGCTTGCAGGTCTGGCTGACCGGTTCTCTCACGGAGGGTTCGTTGGTTTCGCTGGACTCAACATTGATTTCAATAACTTCAGATCATGACCACTGCTCCCATTTTTCATGCACAAGTTCGAGCAGGACTTCTTCACTGCACAGGACCTCAAACCAATGCGCTACACCAGATACATCGACGACATTTTCTTTCTATGGACCCACGGCGAAGAATCACTAAAGAGACTACACGATAACATCAACAAGTTCCATCCCACCATCAAGCTCACCATGGACTACTCCTCAGAATCGGTTTCTTTCTTGGACACACGAATCTCCATCAAAGACGGGCACCTCAGCACCTCACTCTACCGCAAGCCCACAGACAACCTCACGATGCTCTACTTTTCCAGCTTCCACCCTAACCACGTCAAAGAGGCCATCCCCTATGGACAGGCCCTGCGAATACACAGGGTCTGCTCAGACGAGGAGGAACGCGATGGACATCTACAGACGCTGAAAGACACCCTTGTAAGAACGGGATATGACGCTCGACTCATCGATCGACAGTTCCGACGGGCCACAGCGAATAATCGCATAGACCTCCTCAGAAGACTAACACGGGACGCAACCAACAGAGTACCCTTCATCGTCCAGTACTTCCCCGGAGCGGAGAAACCACGCCATGTTCTCCACAGCCTTCAACATGTCATAAGTGACGACGAGCACCTCGCTATGGCCATCCCCACACCTCCACTACTCGCCTTTAAACAGCCACCCAACCTCAAACAGACCATCGTTCGCAGCAAATTACCCAGCTTTCAGGAGAACAGCATCCACGACACCACACAACCCTGCCACGGTAACCTCTGCAAGACATGCCAGATCATCGACACAGATACCACCATCACACGAGAGGACACCACCCACCAGGTGCATGGTTCATACTCCTGTGACTCGGCCAACGTTGTCTACCTCATACGTTGCAGGAAAGGATGCCCCAGAGCATGGTACATTGGCGAGACCATGCAGACGCTGCGTCAACGGATGAACGGACACCGCGCAACAATCGCCAAACAGGAGGGTTCCCTCCCAGTCGGGGAACACTTCAGCAGTCAAGGACATTCAGCCACCAACCTTCGGGTAAGCGTACTCCAAGGCGGCCTTCGAGACACACGACAACGCAAAATCGTCGAGCAGAAATTGATAGCCAAGTTCCGTACCCATGAGGACGGCCTCAACCGGGATCTTGGGTTCATGTCACGCTACACGTAACCCCACCAGCGAACAAAAGTTATCTGTTTTTAATATAGCGGGTCATTTGCTGTCTTTCTCTTCCTTCCGGATGTTTCTATGTTTCTGCCTTTCTCTCTCTGTTTTTTTTTTGGTTGTTTGTATATTCGGTGGCCCTGTAGGCAACACCTCTCTGTCTGAACACTTTGATTGCCTTGGCAACGGGCAGTTGGAAAAACTATCTGTAATCACCAGGTATTGTTCTGTGATTTATAAATGCGAAAGGTTCGAGGATTTCTCGACATTCACCTGAGGAAGGAGGAAGCCTCCGAAAGCTTGTGATTTTCAAATAAAATTGTTGGACTATAACTTGGTGTTGTAAAATTGTTTACAATTGTCAACCCCAGCCCATCACCGGCATCTCCACATCATGCCCATTTTTTTGGACAGCAGATGATGGTAATGGTTTTGCTATTGCCATTTGCACCTCCTCTAGACACATCTTTTGTTTCTTTACTTCTCCCATTACCACCCCCTTTGCCTCGCTCCATCACCCCTTTTGTCATGTAATCACTCCTACCCACCATCCTATCACAGACCTTCCCTTTTGTTCTTCCCTTCCTCCCTCCTCCCTTTCCCTGGCTCTGTACTTGCTTAAAAACTGTTAAATCGTCACTTCTTCCAGTTCTGACGAAAGGTCATTGACCTGAACTGTTGACTCTGTTTCTTTCTCCACAGATGCTGCCTGACTTGCTGAGTATTTCCAGTGTTTTCTGTTTTTATTTCAAATTTCCAGCATCTGCAGTATTTTGCTTTTGCCTATTTAATCCTCTGGTAGTGGTGTGAAAACAGTTAATGGGTTGAAAAGGCTGCTTAATTTGTTCCATTCTGCACACATACTGTATCTTACACGCTGGCAGAGCTGTGAAACTAATAGTGCAGGAATCTGCTAGAAGAATAGGACCATTTATCAGATTTGAGATCAACTGTCTATAGAATTTGGGAATGGAACAATGAGATGGTGAGAAGAACATCAGGGAGTTCTTCCAGTGCCCTCGTCAACATTCATCCCTCAATCAACAGACTAACTGGACATTAATCTCATTACTTGATGTGGGATCTTGCTGTGCAGTGACACCCTTTTCTGCATATCAGTTCAAAGCAATTCATCATATGAAAGTGTCACGTTGGCACTGCCATCCTTTGAATGAGATGTTAAAGTGGAGCCCTGTCAGGTACATGTAAAAGATCCCATGGTACTTGTTGAAGAGCCTTGTACGCAAATTGGCTACTTTTGCATGTCAAACAGCAGTGACTACACTTCAAAAACTAATTCATTTTCTGTGAAGCACGTTAGGATGTCCTGAGGATGTGACAGATGCTATCTAAATGAAAATTCTTTTCTATGTGAAATGTTTAAGATGTTTCTGAGAGAAGCGATAAGGTGTTACATAATTGCAAATCTTTTCTGTCATAAACTCACTGAAGCTCGATCTGACCTGGAATAAAATACTCACTTTTTGAATTTGATAGAAACATAGAAAATAGGAGCAAGAGAAGGCCATTTGGCCCTTCGGGCCTGCTCCACCATTCAAAATGATCATGGCTGATCATCTGACTCAGGACCCTGTTCCTGCTTTTTCCCCACATCCCTTGATCCTTTTAGCATTAAGAAATATATCTATCTCCTTCTTGAATACATCTAATGACTTGGCCTCCACTGCCTTCTGTGGTAGAGAATTCCACAGGTTCACCACCCTCTGAGTGAAGAAATTTCTCCTCATCTCAGTTCTAAATGGCATACCCCGTATCCTGAGACTGTGACCCCTGGTTCTGGACTCCCCAGCCATCGGGAACATCCTCCCTGCATCTAGTTTGTCTAGTCCTAGTGATTGTGTAGCTACGGAATGTTGCACAAGTTCATCATTAATGACCTGAACAAAATCTTAATCAGGAAAAACAAGTTTTACTCACTTTTTGCTAATTTTACTTAAGCCATTTTAGAGCAGTAAAAAATCCCTATGTTATTCAATAGTTTGTTAGCACTTTCGACCAATATTACATCCACTTTTTACTTGTATTCTATTTGACTGGGTGGGACTGCGCTCGCCTGGTTCCATTCTTATCTGTCCAGTCGTAGCCAGTGAATCACCTGCAGTGGCTTCTTTTCCTGCTCCCGCACCGTTACATCTGGAGTCCCCCAAGGATCTATCCTTAGCTCCCTCCTATTTCTCATCAACATGCTGCCCCTTGGCGACATCATCCGAAAACACGACGTCTGATTCCACATGTACGCTGACGACACCCAGCTCTACCTCACGACCACCTCCCTCGACCCCTCCACTGTCTCTCATTTGTCAGATTGCTTGTCCGACATCCAGTACTGGATGAGCAAAAATTTCCTCCAACTAAATATTGGGAAGGCCGAAGCCATTGTCTTTTGTCCCCGCTTCAAACTCCATTCCCTAGCCACCAACTCCACCCCTCTCCCTGGCTACTGTCTGAGGCTGAACCAGACCGTTCGCAACCTTGTTGTCCTATTTTTCCTGAGATGAGCTTCCGACCACAGATCCACTCCATCACCAAGACCGCCTACTTCCACCTCCATAACATCAACCGTCTCCGCCCCTGCCTCAACTCATCTGCTGCTGAAACACTCATCCATGCCTTTGTTACCTCCAGACTGGACTATTCCAATAGTCTCCTGGCCAGCCTCCCATTTTCCACCATTCATAAACTTGAGCTCATCCAAAACTCTGCTGCTCATATCCTAACTCGCATCAAGTCCCGTTCTCCCATCACCCCTTGCTGACATGCATTGGCGCCTGGTCCGGGAACGCCTTGATTTTAAAATTCTCATCCTTGTTTTCAAATCCCTCCATGGCCTTACCCCTCCCTATCTCTGTAACCTCCTCCAGCCCTACAACCCTCTGAGATCTCTGTGCTCCTCCAATTCTTGCCTCTTGTGCATCCATGATTTTAATCGCTTTACCATTGATGGCCGTGCTTAGGCCCTAAGCTCTTTAATTCCCTCCCTAAACCTCTCCGCCTCTCTGCCTCTCTTTCCTCCTTTGTCGCTCCTTAAAACCTACCTCTTTGACCAAGCTTTTGGTCGCCTGTCCTAATATCTCCTTATGTGGCTCGGTGTGAAATTTTGTTTGATAACGCTCCTGTGAAGCGCTGTGGGACGTTTCACTAGATTAAAGGCGCTATATAAATGCAAGTTGTTGTTGTTGGTTGTTGTTTATTCAGGTTTTCTCCCAGCACTTAACTCAGGTTGACAGCAAAAAGACAGTTTCCATAAACAGACTGAAACCTTCACACTTTATGCATGCCGTAGCTTGGGTAGCATGTCATTGGATTAGCAATTACACCTTAACTGCAGTATATTACACCAGAAACCAATGGAGTGTCATAACATTCACAGTCTACTTTGAAGGTGGTAATTACCACCCCATCAGACCATTCTTCAGCCAGAAGTGCCGAGTGGACGATCCATCTCGGCCTCCTCCCGATATCCCCACCATCACAGAAGCCAGTCTTCAGCCAATTCAATTCACTTCACGTGATATCAAGAAACGGCTGAGTGCACTGGATACAGCAAAGGCTATGGGCCCCGACAACATCCCAGCTGTAGTGCTGAAGACTTGTGCTCCAGAACTAGCTGCGCCTCTAGCCAAACTGTTCCAGTACAGCTACCACACTGGTATCTACCCGACAATGTGGAAAATTGCCCAGGTATGTTCTGTCCACAAAAATCAGGACAAATCCAATCTGGCCAATCAGCCTACTCTCAATCATCAGCAAAGTGATGGAAGGTGTCATAGACAGTGCTATCAAGCGGCACTTACTCACCAATAACCTGCTCACCAATGCTCAGTTTGGGTTCCGCCAGGACCACTCGGCTCCAGACCTCATTACAGCCTTGGTCCAAACATGGACAAAAGAGCTGAATTCCAGAGGTGAGGTGAGAGTGACTGCCCTTGACATCAAGGCAGCATTTGACCGAGTGTGGCACCAAGGAGCCCTAGTAAAATTGAAGTCAATGGGAATCAGGGGAAAACTCTCCAGTGGCTGGAGTCATAACTAGCACAAAGGAAGATGGTGGTGGTTGTTGGAGGCTAATCATCTCAGTCCCAGGGCATTGCTGCAGGAGTTCCTCAGGGCAGTGTCCTTGGCCCAACCATCTTCAGCTGCTTCATCAATGACCTTCCCTCCATCATAAGGTCAGAAATGGGGATGTTCGCTGATGATTGCACAGTGTTCAGTTCCATTCGCAACCCCTCAAATAATGAAGCAGTCCGAGCCCGCATGCAGCAACACCTGGACAACATCCAGGCTTGGGCTATAAGTGGCAAGTAACATTCACGCCAGACAAGTGCCAGGCAATGACCATCTCCAACAAGAGAGAGTCTAACCACCTCCCCTTGACATTCAACGGCATTACCATCGCCGAATCCCCCACCATCAACATCCTGGGGGTCACCATTGACCAGAAACTTAACTGGACCAGCCATTTTAAATACTGTGGCTACGAGAGCAGGTCAGAGGCTGGGTATTCTGCGGTGAGTGACTCACCTCCTGACTCCCCAAAGCCTTTCCACCATCTACAAGGCACAAGTCAGGATTGTGATGGAATACTCTCCACTTGCCTGAATGAGTGCAGCTCCAACAACACTCAAGAAGCTCGACACCATCCAAGATAAAGCAGCCTGCTTGATTGGCACCCCATCCACCACCCTAAACATTCACTCCCTTCACCACCGGCGCACTGTGGCTGCAGTGTGTATCATCCACAGGATGCACTGCAGCAACTCACCAAGCTTCTTCGACAGCACCTCCCAAACCTGCGGCCTCTACCACCAGGAAGGACAAGAGCAGCAGGTACATGGGAACAACACCACCTGCACATTCCCCTCCAAGTCACACTCTATCCCGCCTTGGAAATATATCGCCGTTCCTTCATCGTCACTGGGTCAAAATCCTGGAACTCCCTTCCTAACAGCACTGTGGGAGAACCGTCACCACACGGACTGCAGCGGTTCAAGAAGGCGGCTCACCACCACCTTCTCAAAGGCAATTAGGGATGGGCAATAAATGCCAGCCTTGCCAGCGATGCACACATCCCATGAACGAATAAAAAGAAATTACATTCAGACCAAAACTAGTAGTTACAATTATTTACAAGTAAGATAATTAAACAGAATCAGTAAAGCACACAAAAAAACTAGTAGTACAATTCTTAAAACAATGAAGACAGGATCAGAGCACAAGGAATTAAAATAGCCTTTATAATTTTTTAAATTTCAAAATATACTTCATAAAGTTTAAGGATCCACACAGTTCAATGTAGATGTCACAATTACAATTCATAAAACAATGCAATACAGATCATACACAATACGATTCCATTATTACAATTTAAAGCACAGTACATATCTTCTAATACATGCTGTACATTACAAGGTGAAATTGCCTTTCCCCATAAAGCCTTTGCGTAGGCCGCACTTCACTTCAGTGCGTCCCGCAGCACGTACTCCTGGACCTTGGAGTGTGCCATTCGGCAACACTCAGTTGTGAACAGATCCTTCAGCTAGAAGACTAGCAGATTTCGGGCGGACTAAACAGCCTCCTTCACCGAGTTGATGGTCTTCCAGCAGCAGTTGATATCTGCCTCCGAGTGCATCCCGGGGAACAGCCTGTAGAGCACAGCGACCTGTATTACTGAGCTGTTGGGGATGAACTGGGACAGATACCAACACATCTCTCTGCACACCTTCTGCATGAAGGGGCAGTCCACCAGGAGGTGGATAGCGGTCTCGTCCCTGTTGCAGCCTCTAGGGCAGCTCACGGTGGCGCTGAGATTCCGTGCGTGTTGGAAAGACCGGACTGGGACGGCCTTTCACACCATCATCCAGGCTACATCCTGGTGTCTGTTGGTCAGTTCCGGTGACGAGATGTTCTGTTAAATAGTTTCTAAAATTTTTTTATAAAGTGTTGTATAAAAAGTTTACATATTTTCTCAGGATATGGGTTGATTAAGAATACATGGTATAGTACACAGTTAACATTACTTGCAGATGAAGTGAAGGTCATGCATAATTATACAGTTGTTATAGCATTACAGTGCGAGGTGCTTGGTAATAGGGCTAAGGACAACCCTAATCAGAGGAGGTTGGTGGCCTGTTGGAGGGAAGTATGTAAAATATTATAATCCACTAAAACAGCAGCAGATCTGCATCAATGTGCATACTGGGTTGGAAGCCCATGGGGTCAGTCCAGTTTTTGCTTTTTGTTTCAATGTATTTGGAACTGATAAACAGCCAGGAAGATCTGCTGTTAATGAGGCACTAAAAGCTTCTGGGTGTTTTGTGTCTGCTGAGGAATGTGGTATTAAAGAGCTATTACACATATTCTCACATGATGTGGAGATGCCGGTGATGGACTGGGGTTGACAATTGTAAACAATTTTACAACACCAAGTTATAGTCCAGCAATTTTATTTTAAATTCACAAGCTTTCGGAGGCTTCCTCCTTCCACATCGTTCACCTGAGGAAGGAGGAAGCCTCCGAAAGCTTGTGAATTTAAAATAAAATTGCTGGACTATAACTTGGTGTTGTAAAATTGTTTAAATATTCTCACAGTTAAGGTTTGAATTATTTGTATAGAACCAGCATTTGTACACACCCAAATTGCATACAAGATCCTGATAGAGAGATATAGATCAGACACTATGAGGAGGTGGAGATGATCTTTGCAGAGAGATTCATCGGATTAGAGACGCAACTAGTTTGACTGGTTTGACTAATAGTGGAGAACAATCGCACAAGTAAAGGCAAAGATCACAGCTAAGACTCCAGCAAAGGAGAGCAAGAAAGCAAAAGAGAACCAGCTGATTAGTACAGGGAAAGCCAATGTGAAAAGGACTGAGATGATGGCAAGAAATGCATAACAACCTGCCAAGGCTTCCAAGGTGTGGTTTGACCAGGATACTGTACAGTTTGATCATAGGAACATAGGCCATTCAGCCCCTCGTGCCTGCTCTGCCATTTGATAAGATCATGGCTGATCTGTGATCTAACTCCATATACCTGCCTTTGGCCCATATCCCTTAATACCTTTGGTTGCCAAAAAGCTATCTATCTCAGATTTAAATTTAGCAATTGAGCTAGTATCAATTGCCGTTTGCGGAAGAGAGTTCCAAACTTCTACAACCCTTTGTGTGTAGAAATGTTTTCTAATCTTGCTCCTGAAAGGTCTGGCTCTAATTTTTAGACTGTGCCCCCTACTCCTAAAATCCCCAACCAGTGGAAATAGTTTCTCTCTATCCACCCTATCTGTTCCCCTTAATATCTTATAAACTTCGATCAGATCACCCCTTAACCTTCGAAACTCCAGAGTATACAACCCCAATTTGTGTAATCTCTCCTCGTAACTTAACCCTTGAAGTCTGGGTATCATTCTAGTAAACCTACGCTGCACTCCCTCCAAGGCCAATATGTCCTTCCGAAGGTGAGGTGGCCAGAACTGCTCACAGTACTCCAGGTGCGGTCTAACCAGGGTTTTGTATAGCTGCAGCATAACTTCTGCCCCCTTGCACTCTAGTCCTCTAGATATAAAGGCCAGCATTCCATTAGCCTTATTGATTATTTTCTGCACCTGTTCATAACACTTCAATGATCTATGTACCTGTACCACTAGGTCCCTTTGGACATCCACTGTTTTTAACTTTTTACCATTTAGAAAGTACCCTGTTCTATTCTTTTTTGATCCAAAGTGGATGACCTCACATTTGTCTACATTGAATTCCATTTGCCACAGTTTTGCCCATTCACCTAATCTATCAATATCGCTTTGTGATTTTATGTTTTCATCTACACTGCTTACAATGCCACCAATCTTTGTGTCATCGGCAAACTTAGATATGAGACTTTCTATGCCTTCATCTAAGTCGTTAATAAATATTGTGAATAATTGAGGCCCCAAGACAGATCCCTGCAGGACTCCACTAGTCACATCCTACCAATGTGAGTACCTACCCATTATCCCTACTGTCTGTCGCCTTTCGCTCAGCCAACTTCCTAACCAAGTCTGTACTTTCCCCTCGATTCCATGGGCTTCTATCTTAGCTAACAGTTTCTTATGTGGGACCCTATCAAATGCCTTCTGGAAGTCCATATAAATAACATTCATTGACATTCCCCTGTCCACTACTTTAGTCACCTCTTCAAAAAATTCAATCAGATTTGTCAGGCATGACCTACCTTTCACAAATCCATGCTCATGACTTATCAAAGTCACAAAGCTGTAGAACCATACCAGCAGAGACTATAACACCTATCATTATTGAGGGCTTTGACTCACAAGGTCATAAGATACTTATAGATGAGGAAAGCCATCCAGCCAATTTTAATTAATCCATCCAGTATAACCCTACACTCCATTGCTCCATTTAGTTGTTGCTAAAATTATTCTAGGGTTTTTTGTTTCCCCCACTGCCTGGAAATTCATTCCAAGTGTTGATCATTTTCTGTGTGGAGGAGAGTCTACTGATATAAGTCCTAACATTACCTTTTACTGTAGCCCCTTGTCCTACTCCCACTGTTTATTTTAAAGACGTATTCCAGATTAACCTTTTATGTACCATTTATTATCTTATTTTCCTCTAATATCTCCTCTCAAATACCCCCTTGTCAGGCTGAAAAGCCCAAGTCTGCTCAATCTTTCCTCATAATTCAGACCACTAACACTATGGATTAGCTTTATGGTTCTTCTCTACACTGCCTCCAATGCTTGAATGACTGCCTTGTTTCTTGGTGACCTGACTGCATACAGTACTCAAGATGTGGTTTGACCAGAATATGGTACAGTTTGATCATGACTTATCTAAGTCACAAATGACATCCTATGTGTCTGTGATTGTGGTAATCTATCCCTTCTCATCCTTCTCGATCTGTCTGCAGCCTTTGACACGGTTGACCACACCGTCCTCCTCCAACGCCTCTCCTCCGTCGTCTAGCTGAGTGGGACTGTCATTGCTTGGTTCCATGCCTATCTATCCAGTCGTAGCCAGAGAATCACCTGCACTGGCTTCTCTTATCACTCCCGCATTGTTACATCTGGAGTCCCCCAAGGATCTATCCTCGGCCCCCTTCTATTTCTCATCTACAGGCTGCCCCTTGGTGACATCAAAGGAAAACACAACATTAAGTTCCACATGTATGCTGATGACACCCTGCTCTACCTCACCACCACCTCCCTCGACCCCTCCACTGTCTCTCATTTGTCAGATTGCTTGTCCGACATCCAGTACTGGATGAGCAAAAATTTCCTCCAACTAAATATTGGGAAGACCGAAGCCATTGTCGACTCCATCCCTCTTCCTGTCTGAGGATGAACCAGGCCTTTCGCAACCTTGCCGTCCTATTTGACCCTGAGATGAGCTTTCGCCCACATATCCACTCCATTACCAATGCCGTCTACTTCCACCTTCATAATATCTCCCGTCCACCGCTGCCTCAGCTCCTCTGCTGCTGAAACCCTCAACAATGCCTTTGTTACCTCTAGACTTGACTATTCCAATGTTCTCCTGGCCAGCCTCCCATCTTCCACCCTCCATAAACTTGAGCTCATCCAAAACTCTGCTGCCCGTATCCTAACTCGCACCAAGTCCTGTTCACCCATCACCCCTGTGCTCGCTGACCTACATTGGCTCCCGGTCTGGGAACGCCCCGATTTTAAAATTCTCATCCTTGTTTTCAAATCCCTCCATGGCCTTGTCCCTCCATATCTCTGTGACCTCCTCCAGCCCTACAACCCCCCCGAGATCTCTGCGCTCCTCCAATTCAGGCTTCTTGCGCATCCCCGATTTTAATAGCTCTACCATTGGCAGCCGTGCCTTCAGCTGCCAAGGCCCTAAGCTCTGGAATTCCCTCCCTAAACCTCTCCATGTTTCTACCTCTCTCTCCTCCTTTAAGACGTTCCTTAAAACCTACCTCTTTGACCAAGCTTTTGGTCACCTGTCCTAATATCTCTTTATGTGGCTTGGTGTCAAATTTTGTGAAATGCCTTGGAATGTTTCACCACGGTAAAGGCACTATATAAATGCAGGTTGTTGTTGTTGTTGTTGTTGTTGTTGTTGTTGACTACCTCTGAATTGTCTCCTATTGCTTTGGCTATGTAATTCTACATTTTACTGGTTTTGTTGATTGCTGCTTTGCATTGGTTGGACATGTTGAGCATTGAACCTACCTGGACTCCTAGGCCTCTACAATTTCATCCAGACCTATTTCAAAACTATTCATGAAGTATGTGTGTTGGCAATTTTTCCTTCCAGTGTGCAGTACGTTACTCGTGTCACCGTTAAATTTAATCTGCCATTGTTTAGCCCACTCTCATATTTTGTTTAGCTCATTCTATAGTTTTTGCCTGCCTCCTTCAATTCCACTGGATCTAGTTTGGTATCATCTGCAAATGTAACCAATTATATCCACTGGGCTGTATGGCTCAGTACTACACCTTGCAGTGTATTTACCCATTGATCTGGATGGCTGAATAATATACTGTTCAATGTGTTTACCTACTGGGCTGTATGACTCAGCACTGCATGATGCAGTACTATCAGCAACACTGAGGCAACCACTTGGTAAAATTTAACCTTTTCTGCATGTTAACTGATATCTCTGATTGACGCAGTCATCTTATCTTTTGAAAACAAAGACCTTATTATTTTTGAGTTCTCTCCACTAAACCACTATGAAAAATTTAGCAATATCCATAAACCACTAAACATAAAATAAACAAAAACAAACTGTTACCACCCCACCTCCATGATGGAGTTAGAATCCAATCATAATTGGATAAAATGACTGGACTTTGGAGCCATTTTTAAAATGATTATTTCTTCAAATATATTAGCTACCTCGTTAGAGTGATTAAAACAAAAACAAAATTGAAATAACAACTTCACTTACTTGCTTCAGGGTCTATTGACCTAGGCACAACTTTAATTTGAAACAGCAAAGAAAAGGAAGCATCGGATCATAAATTCGATGTAAGTGTACTTCCTGGTTTAAGGTGCTGACTCCTCTGGATCGACTGTTGCTCTTTCTTTGCCCACCTCCCGCCGATTTGCCACTGACAGCAAAATCTATCCCCCTTTTATGATTCTGGCACTGTCATGTACCTTTTCTTGTGTCAAGCACTAAAAGACCACTCTATAAATGAACTCTCACTTCCTATTAACTAAAGCATGAAATTTTGCATTTGTTAAGTATTTGTCAGCATAGCATGCTCAAGGTGAATAATAAACCATTTATACTGCTGATAAACTCACTGAATTAGTACAAAATGCCTCATACTCTCCCGTTCCCTGACTGACCGTTAAGTTTGGATAATTCCAGGATTTGTTCTGCAAAAATAAAAATACATTTCATTTATAATATTTGCAAGGAGAAAAACTCAGCAGAAATGAGAATCATATTTTCACTGCTAAGCTTTTACAATGACACCCATAGCCTATTTACTCTGATTTTTTGGAACTAAATAATATGACAATAGTACTCTTTATAATTAATTTTCTCCTGTTGAAAATATACTACATGTGCCATGGTTAATAATGGGCTATAATAAATATCTCTAGTATAAGGCTGACTGTAATTGTGACCTTGATGTGTGTCTCCAGTCAGCCCCAATTGTGATCTCTCTCATTGCTAATGTATCTTTCATGTTGCGTACAACAATACTATAATTGGGATAGCGAACATTTAGGGCAAAAAACTTTTCAAATTATTGAAGTAATTAATGAAATGTACCGTAGGATTTTTCGATACATCTGCATTCCACAGCTACAGATATTAAATTACACCTCTGAGGCGTTATAAAGCAGAACACAGGAGAGACAGTCACTCCAGTTCAGTGGAATTTTTCCATGAAGTAATTTACATAAAAACAGATTACTCCGTGACCTCAAAGAAGGTGTGTTTGTTTTATATTATATATAGATATATATATAAAATGATCAAATCAGTGATGGGAAAATTTCAGTGACGTAATTCTTATCTTGCTGCGAGATATTACTAGTCAGTAAGTCTGTGTGGAGTTGCTGTCTATTCAGGATGAGATTTCGGTTATGAGTGAGTAGATTGTTTTTGCATTAATATATTGTTTCTAGTATAGGAACTTTTAAATTAAGGAATTTGCAAAACAAAAGCTGACTAAGATCTGAGCCTTGAGGCTAGACAGTGTGAGAGGATCCCAGAACAAAGTGGACTCCTTCCTTTTCATAGGCACCATCCGAATTTGGTTTGCTCATGATTCCTTTGTCTGCTATTTCAGCAGAGGATTTAACTCATTTAAAATAAGTGGATTAAGGCATGTATTCAAACAATGTAGAAAGTAATGTCTACATTATGGCCTAAAAATTGGTTTGCATTGGCCTGCCAGTGTGAACTTGGCGCAAACAATGATCCCTGCGCCGGAACGGGTAGGCCCAAGTCACACCCGATATTGGACCTCATGTACATGAGACCAGCAAGCTGCAGATGCCCGCTGGGCTTTCCTAGGCAGTTCGCTGGCGAAGAGGATTTTAATTCTCAGGTAACTCTTGGGAGAGGTGGGGATGGCGATTGGGAGCAGGGGGATGATTGGGAGAGGGAGGCAATCAGGAGAGGGAGGGGTGCAATTGGGAGAGGGGAAAGCGAAAGGGGGGATGGGGCAATTGAGAGAGGCAGAGAAGCGATCAGGAGAGGGAGGGGGATGATATTATCAACGTATGTGCATGACATTTTACTGTTATCTTAAAGCAGGCATGAACCGATTTATCTTAAATGAGTTAACCCATTAAAATAGTGGACAGTGGAATGTCATACAAATGGGTTAAACTTTGTCTGCCACCATGAGTCCGAGAGGTGAGCGCGGTGTAAAAGGAGAGTCCGAGAGCGGGAGGAAAGTCTGAGAGGTGAGCGCAGTGTAAAAGGAGAGTCCGAGAGCGGGAAGAGAGTCCGAGAGGTGAGCGCAGTGTAAAAGGAGAGTCGGAGAGCGAGAGGGGAGTCCGAGAGCGGGAGGAGAGTCCGAGAGGTGAACGCAGTGTAAAAGGAGAGTCCGAAAGCGGGAGGAGAGTCTGAGAGCAGGAGGAGAGTCTGAGAGGTGAACGCAGTGTAAAAGGAGAGTCCGAGAGTGAGAGGGGAGTCCGAGAGCGGGAGGAGAGTCCGAGAGGTGAACGCAGTGTAAAACGAGAGTCCGAGAGCGGGAGGAGAGTCCAAGAGGTGAGCGCAGTGTATAAGGTGAGTCTGAGAGCGAGAGGGGTGTCCAAGAGCGGGAGGAGAGTCCGAGAGGTGAACGCAGTGTAAAAGGAGAGTCCAAGAGCGGGAGGAGAGTCTGAGAGGTGAGCGCAGTGTAAAAGGAGAGTCCGAGAGCGAGAGGAGAGTCCAAGAGGTGAGCACAGTGTAAAAGGAGAGTCCGAGAGCGAGAGGGGAGTCCGAGAGCGGGAGGAGAGTCCGAGAGGTGAATGCAGTGTAAAAGGAGAGTCCGAGGGGGGGAGGAGAGTCTGAGAGGTGAGCGCAGTGTAAAAGGAGAGTCGGAGAGCGAGAGGGGAGTCCGAGAGCGGGAGGAGAGTCCGAGAGGTGAACGCAGTGTAAAAGGAGAGTCCGAGAGCGGGAGTAGAGTCCGAGATGTGAGCGCAGTGTAAAAGGAGAGTCCGAGAGCGAGAGGGGATTCCAAGATTGGGAGGAGAGTCCAGGAGGTGAGCGCAGTGTAAATCTAAGGCAAGTCATGGCAGCACAGCTCGCACCCGTGATATGCTCCTCCTGCACTATGTGGGAAGTCATGGACACTACCAGTGTCCCTGGTGACTACATGTGCAGGAAGTGTGTCCAGCTGCAGCTACTGACTAACCGCATTTCGGAGCTGGAGCTGCGGGTGGATTCACTGTGGAGCATTCGCGATGCTGAGACTATTGTGGATAGCATGTTCAGTGAGGTGGTCACACCGCAGGTAAAGATTATGCAGACAGAAAGGAAATGGGTGACTGCCAGGCAGGGTAAAAGGACTAGGCAGGTAGAGCGGGAGTCCCCGGGGCCATCTCCCTCTCAAACAGATATACCGCTTTGGATACTGTTGGGGGAGATGGCTTATCAGGGGAAAGCAGCAAGAGCCAAATTTCGTGACACCACGGGTGGCTCTGCTGCATAGGAGGGGAGGAAGAAGAGTGGCAGGGCTATAGTGATAGGGGATTCAATTGTAAGGGGAACAGATAAGCGTTTCTGTGGCCGCAAACATGACTACAGGATGGTATGTTGCCTCCATGGTGCTAGGGTCAAGGATGTTACGGAGTGGCTGCAGGGCATTCTGGAGGGGCAGGGTGAACAGCCAGTAGTCGTGGTCCATATCAGTACCAACGACATAGGTAAAAAAAGGGATGAGTTCCTGCAAGGTGAATTTAAGGAATTAGGAGATAAATTAAAAAGCAGGACCTCAAAGGTAGTGATCTCAGGATTACTACCAGTGCCACGTGCTAGTGAGTATAGGACCAGGAGAATAGACCAGATGAATGCGTGGCTGCAGGGATGGTGTAGGAGGGAGGGATTTAGATTCCTGGGACATTGGGACCGGTTCTGGGGAAGGTGGGACCTGTACAAACGGGACGGGTTACACCCGAGCAGGACCAGGACCGATGTCCTCGTGGCGATGTTTGCTAGTGCTGTTGGGGAAGGTTTAAACTAGAGTGGCAGGGGGATGGGAACCTGAGCAGGGAGACAGAGGAGGGGGAAACAAGGATAGAAACAAAAGACAGAAAGGGAAGAAGCAACAGTGGAAGCCAGAGAAAACAAGGGCGAAAAACAAATAGGGCCATAGTGCAAAATAAAACTAAGATGACTAGCAATCTTAAATCGACAACTCTAAAGGCATTGCGTCTTAATGTGCAAAGCATTCGCAATAAGCTAAATTAATTAATGGTTATGATATAGTTGCGATTACGGAGACATGGCTGCAGGGTGACCAAGGATGGGAACTGAACATCCAGGGGTATTCAATATTTGGGAAGGACAGGCAAAAAGGGAAAGGAGGTGGGGTCGCGTTGTTAGTAAAGGAGGAAATCAATCCAATAGTGAGGAAGGATATTGGCTCAGAAAATCACGATGTGGAATCTGTATGGGTAGAGCTAAGAAACACCAAGGGGCAGAAAACGTTGGTGGGGGTTGTCTATAGGCTCCTAAACAGTAGTGGAAATGTGGGGGAGGGCATTAAACAGGAAATCAGAGACGCATGCAAGAAGGGTACAACTATAATCATGGGTGACTTTAATCTACATATAGATTGGTCAAACCAAATTAGCAAAAATATTGTGGGGGAGGAATTCCTGGAGTGTGTAGGTGATGGTTTTCTAGACCAATACGTTGAGGAACCAACTAGAGAACAGGCGATCCTAGACTGGGTATTGTGCAATGGGAAAGGATTAATTAACAATCTTGTTGTGCGGGGTCCCTTAGGGAAGAGCAACCATAACATGATAGAATGGCTGCAGGGATGGGGTAGGAGGGAGGGATTTAGATTCCTGGGACATTAGGACCGGTTCTGGGGAAGGTGGGACCTGTACAAGCGTGACGGGTTACACCCAAGCAGGACTGGGACCAATGTCCTCGTGGGGGTATTTGCTAGTGCTGTTGGGGAAGGTTTAAACTAGAGTGGCAGGGGGATGGGAACCTGAGCGGGGAGTCAGAAGGGAGTAAAGTTGAGAGCAGCAAGAGAGGGTAAGACCCAGGGGAAATTTACAATACAAATAGTACAAACAGTTGTTCAAGAACAAGTGAAAGGGAAAAGCGTAGAGCAGCAGAAAGAAAGTGTACTTTAGGCACTACAGATAAAGTGAAAACTGGAAGGCGTAAGGCGATTAACCCAGCATCAAAGCTAAAGGTCAGGCGAGGGTGTGTGGCTCAACTAAGAGTTCTATATACAAATGCACGGAGTATAAGGAATAAATTAAATGAACGACAGGTTCAAATTCAAATTGGAGGGTATGACATGATAGCTATTACTGAGACATGGCTGCAGGATGGTCAAGATTGGGAACTAAATATACCGGGTTATAAGGTCTACAGAAGAGACAGGAAAAATGGAAGAGGAGGAGGAGTAGCCTTAGTGATTAGAGATGAAATCACTTCAATGATAAAGGAGGATATAACGAGAGGTAAGCAGCCAACAGAGACCTTATGGGTTGAATTGAGGAATAGGAAAGGATCTAAGACCATAGTGGGAGTTGTATATAGGACCCCTGGCAGCAGCTCTGAAGTGCTAGATTGTATAAATGCAGAGATTAGACAAGCGTGTAAGAAAGGCATAGTGGTCTTAATGGGGGACTTTAACCTTCACATAGATTGGGGAAAGCAGACTAGCAACTGTCAGAAAGGTAGTGAATTTCATGAGTGTGTCCGGGATAGTTTTCTACAGCAGTATGTCCTAGAGGCAACAAGGGGGCAAGCCATACTAGATTTCGCAATGAGTAATGCACCAGATTTAGTTAACAGCTTAACTGTGCGTGAACATCTATCCAATAACGATCATAACATGATCAAGTTCAATGTAGTGTTTGAAAGGGAAAAAAGTGAATCAGCTGCTAAGATTCTAGACTTGGGTAAGGCCGACTTCAATGGGATGAGACAGAGACTGTCCACAGTAAACTGGGCAAATCTGTTAATGGGTAAAACGACTGATGATCAGTGGGAAATGTTTAAAGAAACATTTAACGTGATACAGAATCATTTTATACCCCTGAGGGGCAAGAACTCTACTTGCCAAAAAAAACAGCCATGGACAACTAAAGAGGTAAGGGACAGTATAAGACATAAGGAAAGGGCATACAAAAAGGCAAAAAATGGCACAGATCCTGGCGAATGGGAAAGATATAAAGATCAACAAAGGGTCACAAAACAGATAGAGCTACAAAAAGAGAGTATGAAAAGAAACTTGCAAGGGATATCAAAACCAATACGAAGAAGTTTTACAGTTACATTAGGAAAAAGAGGGTGGTCAGGAGCAGTTTTGGCCCCTTAAAAGCTGAAAGTGGGGATATTGTCATTGACAATGGAGAAATGGCAGACATGTTGAATAATTACTTTGCGTCAGTATTTACAGTAGAAAAAGAGGATAGCATGCCGGAAATCCCAAGAAAACTAATATTGAATCGGGGACAGGGACTCGATAAAATTAACATAAGTAAAGCAACAGTAATGAAGAAAATAATAGCACTAAAGAGTGACAAATCCCCAGGACCAGATGGTTTCCATCCCAGGGTTTTAAAGGAAGCAGGTGAGCAAATTGCAGATGCTCTAACTATAATCTTTCAAAGTTCTCTAGATTCAGGAACTGTCCCTCTAGATTGGAAAATTGCACATGTCACTCTGCTTTTTAAGAAAGGAGAGAGAGGGAAACCAGGGAATTATAGACCAGTTAGCCTAACATCTGTTGTGGGGAAAATGCTGGAGTCTATAATTAAGGATAGGGTGACTGAACACCTCGAGAATTTTCAGTTAATCAGAGAGAGCCAGCATGGATTTGTGAAAGATAGGTCGTGCCTGACAAACCTGATTGAATTTTTTGAAGAGGTAACTAAGGTAGTGGACAG
The DNA here is from genome assembly GCF_035084215.1 of Heptranchias perlo. Lineage (NCBI taxonomy): Eukaryota > Metazoa > Chordata > Chondrichthyes > Hexanchiformes > Hexanchidae > Heptranchias > Heptranchias perlo. The sequence continues at coordinate 40,465,802 of NC_090336.1, forward strand.
GGGAATGTCAATAGAAGTTATTTATATGGACTTCCAGAAGGCATTTGATAAGGTCCCACATAAGAGACTGTTAGCTAAGATAGAAGTCCATGGAATCAAGGGAAAGTACGGACTTGGTTAGGAAGTTGGCTGAGCGAAAGGCGACAGAGAGTAGGGATGATGGGTAGGTACTCACATTGGCAGGATGTGACTAGTGGAGTCCCGCAGGGATCTGTCTTGGGGCCTCAATTATTCACAATATTTATTAATGACTTAGATGAAGGCATAGAAAGTCTCATACCTAAGTTTGCCGATGACACAAAGATTGGTGGCATTGTAAGCAGTGTAGATGAAAACATAAAATTACAAAGCGATATTGATAGATTAGGTGAATGGGCAAAACTGTGGCAAATGGAATTCAATGTAGACAAATGAGAGGTCATCCACTTTGGATCAAAAAAGGATAGAACAGGGTACTTTCTAAATGGTAAAAAGTTAAAAACAGTGGATGTCCAAAGGGACCTAGTGGTACAGGTACATAGATCATTGAAGTGTCATGAACAGGTGCAGAAAATAATCAATAAGGCTAATGGAATGCTGGCCTTTCTATCTAGAGGACTAGAGTGCAAGGGGGCAGAAGTTATGCTGCAGCTATACAAAACCCTGGTTAGACCGCACCTGGAGTACTGTGAGCAGTTCTGGGCACCTCACCTTCGGAAGGACATATTGGCCTTGGAGGGAGTGCAGCGTAGGTTTACCAGAATGATACTCAGACTTCAAGGGTTAAGTTACGAGGAGAGATGACACAAATTGGGGTTGTATTCTCTGGAGTTTCGAAGGTTAAGGGGTGATCTGATCGAAGTTTATAAGATATTAAGGGGAACGGATAGGGTGGATAGAGAGAAACTATTTCCGCTGGTTGGGGATTTTAGGAGTAGGGGGCACAGTCTAAAAATTAGAGCCAGACCTTTCAGGAGCGAGATTAGAAAACATTTCCACACACAAAGGGTGGTAGAAGTTTGGAACTCTCTTCTGCAAACGGCAATTGATACTAGCTCAATTGCTAAATGTAAATGTGAAATAGATAGCTTTTTGGCAACCAAAGGTATTAAGGGATATGGGCCAAAGGCATGTATTTGGAGTTAGATCACAGATCAGCCATGATCTTATCAAATGGCGGAGCAGGCACGAGGGGCTGAATGGCCTATTCCTGTTCCTATGTTCCTATGTTACTAGAATTCCTCATAAAGATGGAGATTGAAGTCGTTGAATCCGAAACTAGGGTCCTGAATCTAAATAAAGGAAATTACGAAAGTATGAGGTGCGAGTTGGCTATGATAGATTGAGGAACTTTACTAAAAGGGATGACGGTGGATAGGCAATGGCTAATATTTAAGGAATGTGTGCAGGAATTACAACAATTATTCATTCCTGTCTGGCGCAAAAATAAAACAGGAAAGGTAGCTCAACCGTGGCTTACAAAAGAAATTAGGGTTAGTATTAGGTCCAAAAAGGAGACATGTAAAATTGCCAGAAAAAGCGGCAAGCCTGAGGATTGGGAGCAGTTTGGAATTCAGCAAAGGAGGACAAGGAGATTGATTAATAAGGGAAAAATAAAGTATGAGAGTAAACTAGCAGGGAACATAAAACTGACTGTAAAAGCTTCTATCAATATGTCAAGAGAAAAAGATTAGTGAAGACAAATGTAGGTCCCTTACAGTCAGAAATGGGTAAAATTATAATGGGGAACAAAGAAATGGCAGAACAATTAAACACATACTTTGGTTCTGACTTCACAAAGGAGGACACAAATAACCTCCCGGAAATGTTAGTGAACCAAGGGTCCAGTGAGAGGGAGGAACTGAAGGAAACCAATATTAGTAAAAAAATAGTGCTAAGGAAATTAATGGGGCTAAAGGCTGACAAATCCCCAGGGCCTGATAATTTATATCCCAGAGTGCTAAAGGAACTGGCCCTGGAAATAGTGGATGCATTGGTGATCATCTTCCAAAACTCTATAGACTCTGGAACAGTTCCTACAGATTGGAGGGTGGCAAATGTAACCCCACTATTTAAAAAAGGAGGGAGAGAAAAAACAGGGAATTACAGACCAGTTAGCCTAACATCAGTAGTGGGGAAAATGCTAGAGTCTATTATAAAAGATGTGATAACAGAACACTTGGAAGGCATTAACGGTATTGGACAAAGTCAGCATGGGTTTATGAAAGGGAAATCATGCTTAACAAATCTACTGGAGTTTTTTGAGGATGTAACTAGTAGAATAGATAGGGGAGAACCAGTGGATGTGGTGTACTTGGATTTTCAGAAGGCTTTTGATAAGGTCCCACACATGAGGTTAGTGTGCAAGATTAAAGCACATGGAATTGGGGGGAATATACTGGCATGGATTGAAAATTGGTTGACAGACAGGAAACGGAGAGTAGGAATAAACGGGTCTTTTTCCGGGTGGCAGGCAGTGACTAGTGGGGTACCGCAGGGATCAGTGCTTGGACCCCAGCTATTCATAATATATATCAATGATTTGGATGAGGGAACTAAATGTAACATTTCCAAGTTTGCAGACGACACAAAGCTGGGCTGGAATGTGAGCTGAGGAGGATGCAAAGAGGCTCCAATGTGATTTAGACAAGTTGGGTGAGTGAGTAAGAACATGGCAGATGCAGTATAACGTGGATAAATGTGAGGTTATCCACTTTGGATGTAAAAACAGAAAGGCAGATTGTTATCTGAATGGTGATAGATTGCAACGAGACCTGGTTGTCCTTGTACACCAGTCGCTGAAAGCGAGCATTCAGGTGCAGCAAGCAGTTCGGAAGGCGAATGGTATGTTGGCCTTCATTGCAAGAGGATTTGAGTACAGGAGCAGGAATGTCTTACTGCAGTTATACAGGGCCTTGGTGAGACCATATCTGGAGTATTGTGTGCAGTTTTGGTCTCCTTATCTGAGGAAGGATGTCCTTGCCATGGAGGGAGTGCAACAAAGGTTTACCAGACTGATTCCTGGGATGGCAGTCTGACGTATGAGGAGGGATTGGGTCGACTAAGCCTATATTCATTAGAATTTAGGAGAATGTGAGGTGATCTCATCGAAACATATAAAATTCTAACAGGACTAGACAGGCTAGACTCCCGATGGCTGGGGAGTCCAGAACCAGGAGTCACAGTCTTAGGATACGGGGTATGCCATTTAGAACCGAGATGAGGAGAAATTTCTTCACTCAGAGGGTGGTGAACCTGTAGAATTCTCTACCACAGAAGGCAGTGGAGGCCAAGTCATTAAATATATTCAAGAAGGAGATAAACTGCTGCTGAGTCATGCTGCAAAGCTGACTGCCACTGATATTGAACTCAGCGAAGGGATATATTCAAGAAGGAGATAGATAGATTTCTTAATGCTAAAGGGATCAAGGGATATGGGGAAAAAGCGGGAACAGGGTACTGAGTTAGATGATCAGCCATGATCATTTTGAATGGCGGAGCAGACCCAAAGGGCAGAATGGCCTACTCTTGCTCCTAATTTCTATGTTTCTATGTTTCTATTGCCTATCGTAATTTCTAGGCTTATATCTTTTCTGGAAAGAAAAACTACTTGGGATACAGAAATTAACCTGTTTAATTTCATTTTACAGCATCATGTTAGACTATTTTGCCTACTGCGGCTATTCAACAGACCTAACTCTTTTCAGCCCTTTGAGCTCACCATTTCTTTATGGACATTTGGAATTCTACCAAGGGGAACATGGAAGTAAGATCAATTTAGTCTTTTTCTTAATGTTTAGATGATTGGCAGGCCGACCTTTTACAGATGTTACTTTAATGTGTAAAAAAGGATTATATGGAGGGAAAGTAGATTTCAGAGATTCTTCCAATTAAACTGTGGGAGAGGACGAGTTCCAAAAATTCTACTTTATCTATCTCTCTTATCTTAATTTTTGCCTTAGGCCTAAAGAATAATGGAGTAGTAGGTTGGGACAAAATTATATACATTATTATATTATTTCATGATTTTTGTAGTTATGCTTTTAACGGCAGGGAGAAACAATATTTTTTGTATTCTTGTGAAAATGATGATGGTTAAGAATGCCCCTAAGTAAGATTTTAATATATTTGCATTTAAGTGATATATATTGACATAAAGATGTGATTTGTTTCAGTTTCTGATGTATCGTGGACCTCAAGTGTTCCTGAACAGTGGAGTAATTGGCAGGTTTGGGAATGGCTGCAGTTTTGCTGTGATCAGTATAAACTGGATGCAAACTTCATTCCCTTCGCTGAGTTCAATATCAGTGGCAGTCAGCTTTGCAGCATGACTCAGCAGCAGTTTATCAGCGCAGCTGGGAATTATGGAGAGATCCTTCACAATATTCTGCACCAAATAAAAGGCAGAGGTTAGAGCTTTCATCTTTGTTTTACAAGAAGTTCAACAGTTAGAAAAAACAAAATTGACAGTCATGACAAAAGAAATGGAAACAAAGCTTGTTCTCCTGGCTCTTCCAGTAACTCAGTGGGCAAATACACTGCCTGGTATGATACTGAGCTATGCAAAGCAGAATGTCACAGCTTTAATAGTTGGCCTATGCTACATTATTAACTGATCACAGCCATGGTGATGGTGGGGGAACTACAATTGACCTTAATGATCGCTGCCTTGTCAGGGGAAAAATTAGCTCAGGTCCTTAATTCTGATCAATTTACAGTGACGCTGCTGGAAAATGTGCTTGTGTGGATGTCAGGTGAGGACAGAAGTGAGCTCAGCTGTGATGCCCTACCCTCGTCCCATCATGGTTGACCAGTCGGCTGAGCCTCACTACCTAGATTCACACTTGAAGGACGGCCACCAAGTTGAAGCACTGAAGATTGCTGCGCCCTTGTACTCCAGCAATCTTTAGAAGATTGGGGGAGAAAATTGGAGAAAGAAGATTCTTCCATGTTTGACCCAGTCATCCGGAAGGTGACCACAGGAAAACCACAGCATATATCAGGCAAAATAGGAGATATATACAATGGCTCTGCTCACACCAATACAACAGGAGTTTCCCCTCAACACTGACATGCAAATTTCACATTTTTAAAATTGTTGTACCATGCTGCCAATTTGTTCTTAGGTATTTGTGTCTTGGTAACATTACTGATCTCTGTGCTTATTGCAGTGCGAATGGGAGCCGAGTGTTACCCCTTCAGCAGCAAGGGAAATTATATTTTCAGGACCTGTTGTCAATGCTGTGTAATCTGCAGACAATGGCTTTGATTGTGCAAGATGCAATCTCCTGGTCCTCACGTCATTGTGTCATTACTCTGAGATCAGATTCTCATGAGAACCTTTTAAGCTGACAGATGAATTACTTTGTTGAGAGCACTAAATTTTCACTGTGGATTGTATGCAAATGTATTGACGTACTGCAGATTGCAGGAATGTGTCCAGCTTGTTCATTCTGCAATTTAAATAAATATATGATTAAACTACCAACAGAAAAGGTCACAATCTTACCATTAGTAATTTGTGATTGATCAAACATGTTTATTTGTGGGACACTGGAGCTGTAAAGACGTTTACTACCTAAAGCTTTAATTAAAACACCAGCCTATTACCTCCGGCATCTGGTTTGTAATCCAGACTGTTGGGGTGACAGTCTCCTCTGGCTGTAAAGATACTACATGCAGCAAGTTTGGGCAGACTTAATTCAGTTCCTAGTGGGCATAGCCAACAGCACAAAAGTGCACCAGTTTGCCATTAGTTCACATGAAATTGGCGATTACAGTCTGAACATTGCAGGACAGCTGTTGTGGGAAATAGGAAACTGGTGCAGTTTGGGTTCTGTTGTGAAGTTGAGGCCGAGACACATGGTTGGAGCCAAGCAGAGGGAGCTTTACTCTTATCTAACCATAATAGATGTGAGAATGCTTGAAGCTAACACTGGATGCTCAAAATAGAAACTGTTCCAATCTCCAGCACTAACATCCCTAACCTCGATGAGCATAAAATTCACACAAAAAAGTAATTAGAAAACATATTATTACATTTGTTGCATTACTTCCTTTAACAGAGTCTCATGTGTGTAATTCTGTGGACAAAGAGCTTCACATTGATAAAAGTAAGTAAAGCATGGTCTGATTAGCATTGATTGCACAATAGTGATCTCTACATATAATTCTTAACTAATTGTTTTCTTTCTTAGGTAAATTATTTTATAATTCCTCTCTTCCCTTTTTTCTTATCTCCCTGAATTGTGCACCATTATTAGTCTCTCTGGGCCTGAAGGTTGCGGATTTGAGCCACATATCAAAGTTGAAAAGCTGCCTCCACCTCAGCCCATCCACCGTTAAACCCTAATTTATGCCTTTCTCACCTCCAGATGACTCAATGTTTTCTAGACTGGCCTCCCATCCTCCAGCCTCCATAAGAGTCAGCTCATCCAAAACTCTGCAGCCAGTGTCCTATCTTGCACCAAGTCCTGCTTGCCCATCATTCCTGCCCTTGTTGACCTACATTAGCTTCATGTACCTCAACGCCTCACATTTAAAATTCTTATCCTCATGATTAAATCATTTCCTGGCCTCGTCCCTCTCTATCTCTGTAACCTCCTCCAGTCTATAACCCCTCTCCCCCATACTCTCCATTTCTGACTGGCCTCTTGGTCACCTCCCTGCTCCCTTTGCCCCAGCAGTAGTAACTGTGCCTTCAGCTGCCTAGTCTCTAGAATTTCCTTCCTGAACCCCTCCATCTCTCCCTCCTTCTTTAAAACCCTCTTTAAAACCCACCTCTGACCAAGCTTTCGGCCATCCCTCTTAATTTCTTCCTCTTTGGACTGACATCCATGTTTTTTTTCTTATGCCTCTGTGAAGTGCTTTGGGATGTCTTTCTATGTTAAAGGTGCTATATAAATGCAAGTTGTTCTTGTTGAATGCTAATCGAGGCTAACATTCCAATGAGGAGCTGTCCTTCAGATGAGATGATAAACTGAGGCTAAAAAAAACTTATGTACCTCATGGCTTCAGAGCACTTCAGAGCCAACACATTACTTTTGAGGTGTAATCACTGTGTTTTGTAGGCAAACACAGCAGCACAATTTGTGCACAGCAAAGTCCCCACAAACAACAAATGAGATAAATGACAAGCTAATTTGTTTTAGCTGAGAGATTAATGTTGGCCAGGACACCAGAAGAACTCTTTGCTCTTCTACAAATTGTGCCATGGGATATTTTACATCTATCTGAACAGACAGATAGGACCTTCCTTTTGTTGTGTAAGATGATTGAAAGAGGGTGGCCCTCTGTGCTGCACCATGGCACATAGATCAGCAATGCAGTATTCCTGCAAAGAGGTGGAGGAAAATTGGAAATTTCAGCTGAGCAGCATTGTCACTGGATTTCCCAGCCCTGTGGTGCATATCAGCTGCAGGTGTCCTCGCAGTAGATGGCACAACTCTGCATCTGCTCTCTGTTGACCCAGACTCTGTGAAGACAGCTTCCCTTTGTTTGTTGCCAGATAGGTGCAATAATACCTGAATATATGGTTGGTAGCATCTTGGCGGGTGTGACCAAGCAGGCTCTGCTGGCTGTTGATCATCCCTGTATGCCTTCTTTCATGCAGTGACGCTGAAAGCATGATATACTGTGATTGGACTGCTTCAGAGAAAGCATCCAACATAAGGGTTAGTCAGGACATGTCTTCTTGGTGCCTTTGGGGTCTGTTCTCCCATCTTCCTTTGGGAATAGGCTCCAACTGCACAAATTATCTGCCTAAGCAAGGTATGTTTACCTCTCCCTGCAGATGCAAGCGTGGGTATTGGCAGATGGGTACAAAGCACTTCATGTGTACCCTCACCTGTATTCCTCCATTGGTGCTCCTCTTCTTCTTCCAAACTTGTCAGATAGGGAATTCCCCCTGGGAAAGTCATCGGTGCCGGTAATGATGCTAGGAGGAAAAGAATGAGAACAATTGGCACAGGCTCATGGGAAACCAAGTATCAGCAGAAAAAAAAGAGAAGAAAAATGATCGCGACATTGCTGAAGTATATTTTCTGCATCCTTTAAATGAACTGTACAATTACTATAACCTAGAAACCCTGGATACCCAGTTCAGTATGGCATAATTAAGAGTCAATGTCCTGCATGACAGAATGTTGGGAAATGGGGTGCAGGACATACATGCTCCTAAATTATTATTCAAATGGAACTCCTGCCTGATGTAGGTAGGCACTTCCCTTGCCACCGGAAACGATGGTGGGAAATTGAATGGGCACTAAAGTGAGTGGAGCTCAGGCAGAATGGAACGCTGGCCCATTTTCCAATCCAGGCCTCCCGACTTATGTTAAACAGGTAGTGTTGATCGGAAAATTTAGGCTTGAATGTTCAAAGTGAAAAATGTTGCATAAAATATCCCAAGAAATGTAAATTTTAGAAATGCCAGACATATTGGGTGAGACATTAAGTGTACTGCATTGTAGCAAGAGTAGAGAAAATAGCTAAGAAAAAGTAATTTGGGACCGTTATTTTGTAAGCTTTTTTAAAAATCTGAGGAAAATATTCAGGATGGAATCAGTCATATCATTTGGTGGTATCCTCACCTGGGAGAAACTGACCTCCTGTCTGTAGTAGCTGAGGACAGCAAGCAACATCTCCTGTTAGTTGGTCAATGGAATGCCATTGATGAGGTCAGGTGTTCTTCTCCATGTCCAATGCTGTGGCCAAGGGGAGGCCTTGTGAAGACTTGGAATGGGAGGAATTGCATAGAAGAAGAAAAAGTAAAAAATGTAAAAATAAATACAAATAAATCCAATAAATGTTTCACTAATCCGTGTATTCAATTTTAAGGCACTTCAAGCTCTGAGCAAAATTCACAAGTTTACAAAAGAAGTCAAGGATGCCACAGTTCTCCAAAAACAAAAATTGGTGAGTTAGCATTCCGGGATCATCCTGGAGGGTAAGGATAATCTCAGATTCCTTTTTTCAAGACAAGCTGCCTTCTCTGACTCTACTTGCCTTATCCTTCCACTCATACCTCAAATCCTAAGTGTGAGGAACATATGGGCTGCCTTGCCTCCAAAACTGAAACCATCCACACTGTTTCTGTCGGCACCTTCTTCTCTCCTCACCCTTATGCATAACCTAACCTCAACCCCTCACTTACTCCAGTCCCAAAGCATTGTATTATCCTGTACTTTTTCTTCCTTCTCCCTAACCAGCTTCTCCAAGATCATCTCTTCTATGACTCGCCTCCCATTCCCTCGATCCTCTTCCCACCCAACCTTTGGTCACTTAATTTCCTTTCCTATTTTCACTGACATTGGAATTTTTTTTTTGCTCAGGCACCTTTCTCCTCTCCCTCAAATCTGATGTCATCAGATTCCTCCTCAAAACTCCCACCCTCAATTTCTTTGTCCTCTCCAGTTACTATCTCATTTCCAACATCTCCTTCCTTTCCAATGTCCTTGATAGTGTCATTGTCTTCCAATTCGGTGCTCACCTCTCTCACAGCTCTATTGGAATCACTTGTGGGATTCCTTCAATCCATAGCACTGATACAATCCTCACCAAAGTCACCAACAGTATCTTCCATGACTACAACTGCAATGAATTATCCCTGTTTGTTCCCCTTCACTTATTCATGATCTTTGACACGGTCGATCATATCAGCCTTCTTAAATGTCTATCTTCATGGGACTGCCCTTGTATGGTGCCACTCCTACTTATCCCAAAGCAGTCAGCACATTTCCAGCAATGGTTTCTCCTCCTGCCTCTGCACAGTCATCTTTGGTGTGCCTCAAGATTCCATCTCAAACCTCTCCTTTACTCACTTACATATTGCCCCTTAGAGACATTAATTGTAGGTGTGGGTTTGGTTTCAATAGGTCTGCTGATGACACCCAACCCTACCTTTACACCATCACCTTTTATGTCATTATTGTCTTTGTGTTGTTCGACTGCTTGTCCAACATTAAGTCATACATGAGCCAGAACATACTCCAATTGAACATGGGGAAGACTGATGCCAGACTAAGAACTTTGTACCCGTGTTAGATGGTGCACCAACATCTCTTTAAACACTGAACTGATCTTCAAATTCCTTAACAAGATCACTTATTTTCACCTCACAACATTGCCTGCCTCTACTCTTATCTCACCACGACTGCTGACATCCTCATCCATAGTTTTCTTACCTCCAGACTCAATTTCTCCAATGCGCTCCTCTCCAGTTTCCTGCGCTCCACCCTATTTAAACTCCAACTTGTCCAAAATTCCATTGCCCACATCCTATCTTGCATCCTCCCTCGATTCCAGACTAAATCTGTGCTGTCTGGCTGCCTTTCTAACATTGAGGTGTGGTTGAGTTAGAATTTGTTCCTGTTGAACATTGGGAAGAGCAAGGCCATTGTATTTGCCCCATGCTAAAAACTGTATACCCTCATCACTGACTTCATCTCCCTTCCCCACTGGCTGCACCAAACTGTATGTAACCTCTGTGTCCTGCATAACCTAGAGCTGAACCTCATACTCTAGCCACCATCATGACTGCTTACTTACATCTCTGCAACGTCATTTGCCTTCACTACTATCTTATACTTGGCAGCTAAAACCTTATCCATGCTTTCATTACCTCCAGACTTGGGGGGGGGGTTAAATTAGTTAACCCCCGAATCCAGGCGTTGGCATCGTGGTGCGTGATTAGCCCGTGCCCGGTGGTACCAACGTTAGATTGGTGCTGCAACTTCATTTACCTGATTGATGCGCAGCGTGGAGCCCTATCTGCGTCCATTTCTCCATTTTCGCCGTTTCTCCGTTCTCTCCACTTCTCACAAGCAAGGGCATCCCAATCTGCGGTGAGTTGCTCGCACCTCTTAAAGGCAGTCTGTACCTCTTATTTGCAAAAAATAAAATACAGGTCCGCATGGAGTCTGAACGGAGATCAGACATCGCACATGTAAAGCACGGATGCAGGTCCCGTCCCTATAGAATCATAGAAAGGTTACAGCGTGGAAGGAGGCCATTCGCCCCTCGAGTCTGCACCGGCTCTGTGCAAGAGAAATCCAGCCAGTCCCACTCCCCCACCCTACCCCTGTAGCCCTGCAAATTTTTTCCTTTCAAGTACTTATCCAGTTCCCTTTTGAAGACCATAATTGAATCTGCCTCCACCACACCCTCGGGCAGTGCATTCCAGATCCTAACCACTCGCTGTGTAAAAAAGTCTTTCCTCATGTCATCTTTGGTTTGTTTGCCAATCACCTTAAATCTATGTCCTCTGGTTCTTGATCCTTCCGCCAATGGGAACAGTTTCTCTTTATCTACTCTGTCCAGACCCTTCATAATTTTGAAAACCTCTATCAAATCTCCTCGCAACCTTCTCCGTTCCAAGGAGAACAACTCCAGCTTCTCCAGTCTGTCCATGTAACTAAAGCCTCTCATCTCTGGAACCATTCTAGTAAATCTCTTCTGCACCCTCTCTAAGGCCTTCACATCTTTCCTAAAGTGCGGTGCCCAGAACTGGACACAATATTCCAGTGATTTATAAAGGTTCATCGTGACTTCCATACTTTTGTACTCTATGCCTCTATTTATAAAGCTCAGGATACCAAATACTTTTTTAACCACTTTCTCAACCTGCCTTGCCACTTTCAATGATTTGTGCACATATACCCCCAGGTCTCCCTGTTCCTGTACCCCTTTTAGAGTTGTGCCCTCTAGATTATATTGCCTTTCCTTGTTCTTCCTATTGAAATGTATCACTTTGCATTTTTCTGCTCGAAATTATATCTGCCGTGTGTCCGCATGTGCAACCAGCCTGTCTATATCCTCTTGAAGTCTATCACTATCCTCCTCATTGTTTACTACCCTTCCAAGTTTTGTGTCATCTGCAAATTTTGAAATTGTGCCCTGTACTCCCAAGTCCAAGTCATTAATATATATCAAGAAAATCAGTGGGCCCAGCACCGACCCCTGGGTAACACCACTGTACACCTCCCTCCAGTCCGAAAAACAATTGTTCACCACTACTCTCTGTTTCCTGTCACTTAGCCAATTCTGTATGCATGTTGCTACTGCCCCCTTTATTCAATGGGCCGCAATCTTGATGATAAGCCTACCATGCGGCCCTTTATCAAATGCCTTTTGAAAGTCCAAATACACCACATCAATTGCATTGCCCTCATCTACCCTTTCTGTTACCTCATCAAAAAACTCTATCGGGTTAGTCAAACACAATTTGCCTTTAACAAATCCGTGCCGGCTTTCCCTAATCAATCCACACTCATCCAAGTGACTGTTAATTCTGTCCCGGATTATCGTTTCCAAAAGTTTCCCCACCACTGAGGTTAAACTGACTGGCCTATAGTTGCTGGGTTTATCATTACACCCATTTTTGAACAAGTGTGTAACAATTGCATGTTTACAAACTGTTGAGTTATGTTAAAAAATTGAATAAACGTTGCATGCTACTGAATCCCACATCTTCCAATCTGCATGCCAGACCTCACCAATCTGCTGATCTGAGAATGTACCAGGCCTGCGAGATAGCATGCACTAGGTTTCTCTGATGATGCACTAGAGGCTTTGGTGCAAGAGGTGGACAGAAGGAGGGGCTTCCTATATCCACAGGAAGGCAAGAGGCCCTCCAGACATCTGCTCCCGAGGCAGTGGGAGGCAGTACGGGACAAAGTCAATGCCAGGCACATAACACCACAAACATGGATGCAGTGCAGGAAGAAGTTCATGCTTTGACATGAGTGGCCAAGGAGTGAGGTCAACTGTCAAGTGGCATCTCCTACCAACTGCACCACTAGCTGCATCCACTGCTCCACGCACTACACCCCTCATCACTCACATACCAACAAACTCTTTCAATCAGTACTCAATTCTTCCAATCAGATGCTTCCTCTCACCCTCACACTGTTGCAAACCGCACACCACAAGTCATAGGTCACACACACTGGCAGCTATTCAACCATGACAGGCACATCACCCAAACATCCTGCAGGACACTCACTGATACACGTCCCGCTTTCTTGCAGAAGAAGGTGGCGCATAACAGGAGGCAGCGAGTGGCAGTGGCATTTAGCCCCTTGAGCCTGTTGCACCATTCAATGAGATCATGGCTGATCTGTGACCTAACTCCATATACCCGCCTTAGCCCCATATCCCTTAATACCCTTGGTTAACAAACATCTATCAATTTCAGACTTAAAATGAACAATTGAGGCAACATTACCTACCGTTTGCGTAAGAGTGTTCTGAACTTCTCCCACCCTTTGCGTGTAGAAGCGTTTCCTAATTTCACTCCTGCAAGTCCTGGCTCTAAATGTTAGGCTATGTCCCCTAGTCCTAGTATTCAAGTATAGGAGATCTCCAAAAACAGGCGCAAATTCATCAGCAGCCAGAAGCAATTATCAAGCAACTAACCTGTAAATCCTGCATGGTCCCTTTAAATAGCGCTGGTGGGGGGTTCTCCAGGCACTCTAGGACATGTTTAGCTGGTTGTGGTTAAGACAGTGAGTTGGTTGCAGTGTTAAGTGCCAAAATCGTGTCTATGCCTTTAAATCAGCATTGCACACTAATATAACGCATATTCTCCTTACTTTACAAACTGCTGGCGTTTGTTATCTGAGCTTGCGCAAACCCCTTTACCAAGATGGCGACCGGTGCTCGTTACACTAGAAGTGTGCGTGCGCATCCCAGACGCCATTTTGGAACTTCAGTAGGCCGCGTAGCACCACAACAATGGGCGCTACACGGCCCAATTTCTAGCCCTCTATTTCTCAAAAACCCTCCTCCATGGTCCATTTGCCATGGGGCTTCCCTTGTGTGGTTCCACTTCTACTTCTCCCACTGCAGCCAGTGCATTTCCAGCAATAATGTCTCCTCCTACCTTGTATGGTCATCTCTGGGGCACCAATCCTCCTTTGTCTCCTGAGCTTCATGCTACACAAACTCTAAATCATCCAAAACTCTGCCAGCTGTGCCCTGTCCAACACAAAATCCTGGTTGCTGATCAATCTAATCCTTGCTGACCTACATAAATTTGTTGTTGTAGATGAATTTCATGAAGCAAATTCTGAGAGCAGTGTTTTAAGAATGAGGATCTCTTTTGGGAACTAGTAGGTTCTAGCTAAATGATCACAATATCAAATAAATAATCCAGTTACTAATATGCTTTAATACCTGTAACTGAAACCTAATAAAGTCATTCTCAGATAAGGGCCATTTCTGATAGCTCATTGTTTACACCAGCTCCCACCAAACTGAACAGGTTGGTATGATATGTTAGCACCTTTACACACTCTACCTTTTAAGGCTACTTTGTGCAAGGAAAACTTGCTCAACAGGTTAGGCTACCACCCCCTCAAGATTAGTTGAAAAGTTTCTGGGAATTGTTTTTAAGAGGCATTTATTATGTAAATTACAGTTGCTGGTCTGTAATTATTAATCTACCTGGGTTTCTGAGGTGATGATGTTTTCATACTTATAAGGTACCTGAACATTTGTACTTTGCTGCTAAAAGCAAACAAGATGCTTGCCGACACAAGAGCCCATAGCTCTTACTAATATACAGAAGATTAATCACACTGCTGTGATGAAATGAAACCAGAACACAAAAGAACGCAGATCAATTTAACTCTTTCCAGGACACACTGGCTTTTATATGCTCTGCTTATAAAACATTACTTTATATTTTTCTCTTTGTCTCTCTAATATCTAGGTTTCCAAAAAGGGGCCCAAAGATCTTAGGGGGTCTGTAAGGGAATTTTAGGGGTTCATGAGATCATCAGATTTCAAATCATCAGGGGCTGAACGCCCTGAGAATTTTGTATTCTTTATTTTTTTCTGCATTTGTTGACTTATTAGCCTGTTCTTTCTGTTGCTATAAACTAATAAAATACTTTTTCTTCAGTGACAGCACTGTTTTCCTTTGGGTAGCTAACATTGTCTTTTGGGAGGTAAGACACAAATTCCTTTGGTATATGCCAATGTTTGCTGTGGGAATGTGTCAATAGTTAAGGGGATCCATGAGAGCGTATCAATATTTGAGATGTCCCTGGGAGCATTCCAATATTTGCAAGAGGTCCCCGGTACAATGTCAATATTTGAGGGAGTCAGCAAGGGTTTGCTAAGTGTTTTAATATTTGAGAAGGTCCCAGGGAGCATCCCATTGTTTGCAGAGGGTTCTTGTGAATGTGCCAGCGTTTGCAGGAGTTCCCCACACAAAAAAGGTTTGAAACCCACTGGTGTGTAGATTACTTTTGTAGTGATGGCTGTTAGAATACCAAGACAAGCATCTTACACTTTGAGATTTGTATGAATAGAGTGATTTCACCAGTTACAAAATACACTCCAAGACACATTGAGAGCAAGGGTCATTGCCAGGGTCAAATTATATGCCAACCAAAAGCTTAATGCTGGTAATTAATGTTTGAAACCTATTGTCCACTTCTCCATGTAAATCAGTGTCATTATCCCATTGACTCAAATAGTGCACACTACGATCAGTTTTAAAAAGAACGCATAAGTTGCTGTGTGGCCCCACACTCATCATTGATGGATCCGCATGCTGGCGTCATGCTGGAGCTCTGTTGCCATTGGTGGAGTTCCATGCCAGTCATGCATTTCAGGGCTACACATGACTTCCTGCTTGAATTGGACTAGAAGTTTGTGGACAAAGTGGATTGAGAAAGCTTTTGAGATTTTTGCAACAAAAATCCTATAGAATATTAATGGTGGAGTAGTTGTAAAGGTAAGCGTGTTACTTGGGCAGGCAGCTCTGAATCAGGGACAGCGTAGAAATGAGATCAGTCAGAAAGACTGGTAGATTACTGAATTTATATTGTGTTATTGTTCCAGGACAATAAGTCACCATGCAGTTCCGTTGGCTGTGTAATTCACTTGAACAGTAAAGTCACATATTTTGAATACAATGAGTTAGAGGTGAATTCCATTTTAATCATATTCAAATAGTGAAAATATTCCACAAAACCCAAACTAAAATTGATTCAAGTAAGTTATTAGTTTTTAGAGCACAGTACAACTAACCATTTAGGCATGAAACTGACGTTGCTGTTAACCAACCTATTATCTAAATTGGATGTAGAAGAGAGAATATTTGAATTCTCCAAGACATAATAAGATATCCTGGTAAACAAGATTCTTATTCCTGCTTTCTCCCTAAGGTTGGCAAAGTCAGCATCTCTGGGAATTTGTTCGAGATCTTCTCTTGTCTCCTGGAGAAAGCATCGGCATTTTGGAATGGGAAGACAGAAATGAAGGCATTTTCAAAGTCATAAAGTCCAATTCTCTGGCAAAACTGTGGGGTCAAAGAAAAAAGAATGAGCGTATGACCTATGAGAAACTGAGCAGGGCACTGAGGTAACAATGCGCTTCTCCAACAAGTAGCACAGCATGTTTAGCTGCACTTCAAAACAGAAAAGAATGGTAATTGTCAGTTTGTCTTGGTTGGTAGTCGGAAGGTTGTGAGTAGGTGCATTTTAATTTTGATTGGGAGGGATTTTTCAGGACACTGTTCAGTTCACGTTGTTAGAGACATGTCCGTGCACAAATCACAACTGAACTAATTTTTAAAAATGGTGACCTTTCTGAGAAGTGCAAGAACAATAGGGCAGAAATAGTAGAGGATTTCAACTACCCTAATATTAACTAGGATACAAACAGGTACGGTAGCATAGTGTTTATGTTACTGGACTAGTAATCCGGAGTCATGAATTCAAATCCCACCACGGCAGCTGGGGAATTTAAATTCAATTAATTAAATAAAACCTGGAATTAAAAAAACTAGTACCAGTAATGGTGGCCATGAAACTACCGGATTGTCGTAAAAACCCATTTGGCTCACTAATGTCCTTTAGGGAAGGAAACCTGCTGTCCTTACCCGGTCTGGCCTATATGTGACTCCAGACCCACAGCAATGTGGTTGATTCTGAAATGGCCTTGCAAGCCACTCAGTTATAAAATCTCGCTTAAAAAAAGTCATAATAAAAATAAAACCGGACGGACCACCCGGCATCGGACCACTAGGCACTAGGCACTGGACACGACAAAGGCAAACCAAGCCCATTCGACCCTGCAAAGTCCTCCTCATGAACATCTGGGGACTTGTGCCAAAATTGGGAGAGCTGTCCCACAGACTAGTCAAGCAACAGCCTGACATAGCCATACTCACAGAATCATACCTTTCAGCCAACGTCCCAGACTCTTCCATCGCCATCCCTGGGTATGTCCTGTCCCACCGGCAGGACAGACCCACCAGAGGTGGCGGTACAGTGATATACAGTCAGGAGGGAGTGGCCCTGTGAGTCCTCAACATTGACTCCGGACCCCATGAAATCTCATGGCATCAGGTCAAACACGGGCAAGGAAACCTCTTGCTGATTACCACCTACCGTCCTCCCTCAGCTGATGAATCAGTCCTCCTCCATGTTGAGCACCACTTGGAGGAAGCACTGAGGGTAGCAAGGGCACAGAATGTACTCTGGGTGGGGGACTTCAATGTCCACCACCAAGAGTGGCTCGGTAGCACCACTACTGTCTGAGCTGGCCGAGTCCTGAAGGACATAGCTGCCAGACTGGGCTTGCGGCAGGTGATGAGCGAACCAACACGAGGGAAAAACCTACTTGACCTCGTTATAACCAATCTACCTGTCGCAAATGCATCTGTCCATGACAGTATTGGTAGGAGTGACCACCGCACAGTCCTCGTGGAGATGAGGTCCCGTCTTCACACTGAGTACACCATCCAACGTGTTGTGTGGCACTACCACCGTGCTAAATGGGATAGATTCAGAACAGATCTAGCAGCTTAAAACTGGGCATCCATGAGGCGCTGTGGGCCATCAGCAGCAGCAGAATTGTATTCCAGCACAATCTGTAACCTCATGGCTCGGCATATTCCTCAGTCTACCATTACCAACAAACCAGGGGATCAACCCTGGTTCAATGAGGAGCAGCCCCAGGCATACCTAAAAATGAGGTGCCAACCTGGTGTAGCTACAACTCAGGACAGCATGCATGCTAAACAGCGGAAGCAACATGCTATAGACAGAGCTAAGCGATTCCACAACCAACGGATCAGATCAAAGCTCTGCAGTCCTGCCACATCCAGTCGTGAATGGTGGTGGACAATTAAACAACTAACGGGAGGAGGAGGCTCTGTAAACATCCCCATCCTCAATGATGGCGGAGTCCAGCACGTGAGTGCAAAAGACAAGGCTGAAGTGTTTGCAACCATCTTCAGCCAGAAGTGCCGAGTGGATGATCCATCTCGGCCTCCTCCCGATATCCCCACCATCACAGAAGCCAGTCTTCAGCCAATTTGATTCAGTCCACGTGATATCAAGAAACGGCTGAGTGCACTGGATACAGCAAAGGCTATGGGCCTCGACAGCATCCCGGCTATAGTGCTGAAGACTTGTGCTCCATAACTAGCCGCGCCTCGAGCCAAACTGTTCCAGTACAGCTACAACACTGGCATCCACCCGACAATGTGGAAAATTGCCCAGGTATGTCCTGTCCACAAAAATCAGGACAAATCCAATCCGGCTAATTACCACCCCATCAGTCTACTCTCAATCATCAGCAAAGTGATGGAAGGTGTCGTCGACAGTGCTATCAAGCGGCACTTACTCACCTATAACCTGCTCACTGATGCTCAGTTTGGGTTCTGCCAGGACCACTCAGCTCCAGATCTCATTACAGCCTTGGTCCAAACATGGACAAAAGAGCTGAATTCCAGAGGTGAGGTGAGAGTGACTGCCCTTGACATCAAGGCAGCATTTGACCGAGTGTGGCACCAAGGTGCCCTAGTAAAATTGAAGTCAATGGGAATCAAGGGGAAAACTCTCCAGTGGCTGGAGTCATATCTAGCACAAAGGAAGATGGTAGTGGTTGTTGAAGGCCAACCATCTCAGCCCCAGGACATTGCTGCAGGAGTTCCTCAGGGCAGTGTCCTAGGCCCAACCATCTTCAGCTGCTTCATCAATGACCTTCCCTCCATCATAAGGTCAGAAATGGGGATGTTCGGTGATGATTGCACAGTTTCGCAGCCCCTCGAATAATGAAGCAGTCTGTGCCCGTATGCAGCAAGACCTGGACAACATCTAGGCTTGGGCTGATAAGTGGCAAGTAACATTTGCGCCAGACAAGTGCCAGGCAATGACCATCTCCAACAAGAGAGAATCTAACCACCTCCCCTTGACATTCAACGGCATTACCATCGCCGAATCCCCCACCATCAACATCCTGGGGGTCACCATTGACCAGAAACTTAACTGGACCAGCCACATAAATACTGTGGCTACTAGAGCAGGTCAGAGGCTTGATATTCTGCGGTGAGTGACTCACCTCCTGACTCCCCAAAGCCTTTCCACTATCTACAAGGCACAAGTCAGGAGTGTGATGGAATACTCTCCACTTGCCTGAATGAGTGCAGCTCCAACAACACTCAAGAAACTCGACACCATCCGGGGCAAAGCAGCCCGCTTGATTGGCACCCCATCCACCACCCTAAACATTCACTCCCTTTGCCACCGGCACATTGTGGCTGCAGTGTGTACCATCCACAGGATACACTGCAGCAACTCGCCAAGGCTTCTTTGACAGCACCTCTCAAACCCGCGACCTCTACCATCTAAAAGGACAAGGACAGCAGGCACATGGGAACAACACCACCTACACGTTCCCCTCCAAGTCACACACCATCCCAACTTGGAAATATATCGCCGTTCCTTCATCATCACTGGGTCAAAATCCTGGAACTCCCTTCCTAACAGCACTGTGGGAGAACCTTCACCACACGGACTGCAGCGGTTCAAGAAGGCGGCTCACCACCACCTTCTCAAGGGCAATTAGGGATGGGCAATAAATGCTCGCCTCGCCAGTGACACCCACATCCCATGAACGAATAAAAAAAAAAGTGTGAAGGACATAGAGGGCACAAAATTCTTAAATTGTATTCAGGAGAACTTTTTTAGCCAGTATGTAGCAAGCCCAACAAGAGAGGAGGCAGTTCTGTATTTGGTTTTAGGAAATGAAGCTGGGCAGGTGGAAGGAGTAGCAGTGGGAGAGCATTTGGATGGTAGTGATCATAATTCAGTTAGTTTTATCATAATTATGGAAAAGGACAAATATAGAACAGGAGTTAAAGTTCTCAAATGGGGAAAGGCCAATTTTATTAAGCTGAGAAGTGATTTAGCAAAAATGTACTGGAAACAGCTACTTGAAGATAAATCAATGTCAGAGCAGTGGGAGGCATTCAAGGGGGAGATTCAAGGGGTTCAGAGTAAACATGTTCCCACAGAGAAAAAAGGTGGGACTGCCAATTCTGGAGCCTCCTGGATGTCAGGGAGCACACAGGGTAAGATCAGGCAGAAAAGGAAAGCTTAGGTCAGACACTGAGAACTCAATACTGCAGAAAGCCTACAGGAGTATTGAAAGTGCAGGGGTGAAATTATAAAGGAAATTAGGAAAGCAAAGAGAGGGCAAGAAAAAATATTGGCAAGTAAAATCAAGGAAAAACGAAAGATGTTTTATAAATACATTAAGAACAAGAGGATAACTAAGGGAAGTGTGGGGCCTATTAGAGACCAAAAAGGGAACCTATGTGTGGAGGCGGAAGATGTTGGTATGGTTCTTAATGAATACTTTGCGTCTGTCTTCACAAAAGGGAGGGATGATGCAGGGATTGAAGTTAAGGAGGGGGAGTGTGAAATATTGGATGGGATAAACATAGTGAGAGAGGAAGTATTAAGGGGATTAGCATCTTTGAAAGTAGATAAATCACCAGGGCTGGATGTAATGTATCCCAGGCTGCTAAAAGAAGCAAGGGAGGAAATAGCGGAGGCTCTGACCATCATTTTCCAATCCTCACTGTATACAGGCGTGGTGCTGGAGGATTGGAAGACTGCTAACGTTGTTTAAAAAGGGAGTGAAGGATAGACCGAGTAATTACAGGCCAGTCAGTCTAACCTCGGTGTGGGCAAATTATCGGAATTAATTCTGAGGGACAGGAAAAACCGTCACTTAGAAAGGCACGGAGTAATCAAGGACAGTCAGCATGGATTTGTTAAGGGAAGTTCGTGTCTGACTAACTTGATTGAATTTTTTGAGGAGGTAACAAGGAGGGTAGGTGAGGGTAGTGCATTTGATGTAGTCTACATGGATTTTAGCAAGGTTTTTGGCAAGGTCCCGCATGGCAGACTGGTCAAAAAAGTACAAGCCCATGGGATCCAAGGGAAAGTGGCAAGTTGGATCCAAAATTGGCTCAATGGCAGGAAACAAAGGGTAATGGTTGACAGGTGTTTTTGTGACTGGAAGGCTGTTTCCAGTGGGGTTCTGCAGGGCTCAGTACCAGGTCCCTTGCTTTTTGTGGTATATATTAATGATTTGGATTTAAAAGTAGGGGGCATGATTAAGAAATTTGCAGATGCAGTTGGGTGTGTGGTTGATAGTGAGGAGGAAAGCTGTAGACTGCAGGAAGATATCAATGGACTGGTCAGGTGGGCAGAAAAGTGGCAAATGGAATTTAATTCAGAGAAATGTGAGGTAATGCATTTGGGGAGAGCAAACAAGGCAAGGGAGTACACAATAAATGGGAGGATACTGAGAGGTGTAGAGGAAGTGAGGGACCTTGGAGTGCATGTCCACAGATCCCTGAAGGTAGCAGGATAGGTAGATAAGGTGGTTAAGAAGGCATATGGAATTCTTTCCTTTATTAGCCGGGGCATAGAATATAAGAACAGGGAGATTATACTGGAACTGTATAAAACACTAGTTAGGCCACAGCTTCAGTACTGTGTACAGTTCTGGTCACCACTTTATAGGAAAGATGTGATTGCACTAGAGAGGGTACAGAGGAGATTTACGAGGATGTTGCCAGGACTGGAGAATTTTAACTATGGGGAAAGATTGGATAGGCTGGGGTTGTTTTCTTTGGAACAGAGGAGGCTGAGGGGTGATTTAATTGAGATGTACAAAATTGTGAGGGAGCTAGATAGAGTGGACAGGAAGGACCTATTTCCCTTAGCAGAGAGGTCAATAACAAGGGGGCAAAGATTTAAAGTAATTGGTAGAAGGATTAGAGGGGAGCTAAGGACAATTTTTTTCACCCAGAGAGTGGAGGGGATCTGGAACTCACTGCCTGATAGGGTGGTAGAGGCAGAAACCCTCAACTCATTTAAAAAGTACCTGGATGTGCACCTGAAGTGCCGTAACCTACATGGCTACGGACCAAGTGCTGGAAAATGGGATTAGGTTGGGTGGCTCATTTTCAGCCAGCGCGGACACAATGGACCGAATGGCTTCCTTCTGTGCCGTAAATTTTCTATGATTCTATGATTCTATATGAAAAGGAGGACACTAAGCTCTCCTGAAACTATTTATCAGTGCGGTAGAACTAGGGCAGAGTCAACAAAACTGACATGTTCCATTCTCTTGCCCCAAAACACCTCAACCTGAGTAGATATACACAATAAACTTAACAATAAATTTGGTTGGAGAGGTGGTAGGAACTTCCCCACCAGGATTAATGAACATCAGCACAAGAGTCACCACAGACCACTTTAGCAGATCAGCGGCTGGTTACAGAATTACACTGGCAGATGTCTGGGAAGAGGCTGCCTGTCCATCCTCTCTGTGGTTGCGGATGGCACATGGTGCCGAGAGTGAACGGGGAAAGGGAAGATAATTCAATACATTGCAAAAGAAAAGACAAATGCCCAGAATTTCCTCAGAGCTGCTCCTCCTCCGCCACGGTAACTTTGCCGAGAGTGTGTTGGAAACTCTGTTTATGTACATAAAGGGGTTTCCTCCACACTTTCGATGCAATTATGGCAGCACAGCAGCAGAAAATCTATGTTAAGCACTGGTAGCTAAATACAGTCATTAATACTTGATTGACACGTTTCAGAAAGGGAACTAAATGTTACAATGACGGCTTCTCCTTTATTGGGTCAAGAGCTCACTTCATTTTATTTTGCTTTTCAGACATTATTACAAAACTGGGATTCTGGAACGGGTGGATAGAAGGTTAATGTACAAGTTTGGAAGGAGTGCATATGGCTGGAGACAAAAGCCTTCAGCTACCAGTCAACTTTAACCTTGATTGAGTGAAGATACGGGTCAGTGCTAACATGAGCTGGCACCATCTTCAGACCATGCACCATCCTCAGGCAGCAGCCAGCTCAACTTGTAATCACTTTTTTATTCAAAATTAAATCTTTGCCTTCACCTTGTTGGAGCTTCTTTGTGAAAAATATAGCATAATAAGGTTAAAATATTCAACAAGCTAGTAATAAATAGGATTTCAATTGTGTTGTTTTATGTTGTAAATAACATTCTAAATGCTCAATGGAGTCTATACACAGGAGTTCAAAATCTATAACCTATATATATCTATAGCTATTTGTTTGCCTGTGTAATATTTATCTATTAATATCTATCTATATACCTATAATCTATCTATATATCTATAGACATATATATATATAAAATGTGACACACCTGAAATGTGATGGACATGTTTTATTAGAATTTTTCAGGATGTGGGCACCATTGGCAAGGCTGGCATTTATTGCCCATCGCTAGTTGCCTTTGAGATGGTGGTGGTAGGCCTCTTTCTTGAACTACTGCAGCCCATGTGGTGAAGCTACTCTCACAATGCTGTTCAGCAGGATGTTCCAGAATTTTGACCGTGACAATGAAATAATGGCGATATATGTCCAAGTCAAGATGGCGTGTGATTTGGAGGCATACTTGGAGGTGATGGTGTTCCCGTGCACCTGCTGCCTTTGTCCTTCTAGATGGTGGAGGTCGTGGGCTTGGGAGGTGCTGCTGAAGAAGTGTTGCTGCTGTGCATCCTGTAGATAGTACACACTGTTAATACGATATCCCGGGGGTGGAGGGAATGGATATTTAAGCCAGTGGATGGTGTGCCAATCATGCTTCGTCCTAGATGGTGTTGAGCTTCTTGAATGTTGTTGCTGCTGTACCCATCCAGGCAAGTGGAGAGTATTCCATCACACTCCTGACTTGTGCCTTGTAGGTGGTGGAGAGGCTTTGGGGAGTCAGGATGTGAGCCTATCGCCGCAGAATACCCAGCCTCTGATCTGCTCTAGTAGGCACGGCATATATGTGGCTACTCTAATTGAGTTTCTGGTCAGTGGGGACCCACAGGATATTGATAGTGGGGGACTCAGCGATAGTAATGCCACTGAATGTCAAGGGGATGTAGTTAGGCTCTTTCTTGTTGGAGATGATCATTGCCTGACACTTGTGTGGCGTGAATGTTACTTGCCACTTATCAGCCCAAGCTTGGATGTTGTCCATGTCTTGCTGCTTGCGGGCATGGACTGCTTCATCATCTGAGAAATTGTGAATGGAGCTGAACACTGTGCAATCATCTGCGAATAGCCCGACTTCTAACCTATTGATGAAGCAGTTGAAGATAGTTGGGGCTAGCTCGCTGTCCCGAGGAACTCCTGCAACAATGTCATAGGGCTGGGATGATTGGCTTCCAAATACCAGAACCATCTTCCTTTGTGCCAGGTGTGACTCCAGCCACTGGAGAGTTTTCCCCCTGATTCCCATTTGACTTCAATTTTACTAGGGCTCCTTGGTGCTACACTCAGTCAAATGCTGCCTTGATGTTAAGGGCAGTCATTTTCACCTCATCTCTGGAATTCAGCTCTTGTGTCCATGTTTGGACAAAGACTGTAATGAGGTCTGGAGTTGAGTGGCCTTGGTGGAACCCAAACTGAGCATCGATATGCTGGTTATTGGTGAGTGAGTGCCGCCTGATAGTGCTGTTGGAGTCTCCTTCCTTCACTTTGATGATGATTGAGAGTAGACTGATGGGGTGGTAATTGGTCGGATTGCATTTGTCCTGCTTTTTGTGGTGAGGACATACCTGGGCAATTTTCCACATTGTCGGTAGATGCCAGTGTTGTAGCTGTCCTGGAACAACTTAGAACATAAGAACATAAGAAATAGGAGCAGGAGCAGGCCAATCGGCCCCTCGTGCCTGCTCTGCCATTCAATAAGATCATGGCTTGGGGCATGGCTAGTTCTGGAGCACAGGTTTTCAGCACTACAGCCGGGATTTGATCAGGCTCATAGCCTTTGTTGTGTCCAAGGCACTCAGATATTTCTTGATGTCACATGGAGTGAATCAAATTGACTGAAGACTGGCATCTATTATGGTGGGTATCTCAGGAGGAGGCCAAGAAGGATCATCCACTTGGCACTTCTTTCTCAGGATGTTTGCAATGCATTTGCCTTACCTTTTGTACTCACGTGATGTGCTCTGCCATAGTTGAGGATGGAGATACTCATGGAGTCTCATCCTCCAGTTAGCTGCTTCATTGTCCACAACCATTCACGATTGGATGTGGTAGGGTTGCTGATTTGTTGGATGTGGGATTGCTTAGCTCTGTCTATAGCATGTTGCTTTCGCTGTTTAGCATGCATGTAGTCCTGTGGTGTAGCTTCACCAGGTTGGCACCTCATTTTCAGGTACGCCCGGTGCTGCTCTCGGCCTGCTCTTCTACACTCCTCATTGAACCAGGGTTGGTCACTTGTCTTGATGGTGATGGAGGAGTGAGAGATATGCCAGGTCATGTGGTGGTATACAATTCTGCTGCTGTTGATGGCCCACAGTGCCTCATGGATGCCCAGTTTTGAACTGCTAGATCTGTTCTGAATCTATTCTACTTAGCATGGTGGTAGTACCACACAACATGGTGGAGGGTGTCCTCAATGTGAAGATGGGACTGATGTATGTCTTAAAACCTTTTTTTAAACTTTGTCACACTTTTAAAAAAATGAAAAAAGAAAGGAAGCAGTTTTTTCCTGGTTTCTCCTGATCTTTGATTGGATCTGCATAAAACTTCAGGAAGGCTCTGCTATTAGGCCTTGTGACCTTAAAGGTAATATAAAAATGCACCTCAATGCAGAATAATAACTATGCATTTCATGATATTATATTCTTGTCTTACCATGAGCAATGCTATGAGAGATCGGCTAGTCTTTTATATGAATGTACAAAATATTTTGTAACAGGAGGCTGGAAAATATTGCTGGTGATGTCGCTACTTTAACCAAATTACTTTATGTGGGTTAATGCCTCTGCTAAAATAATGGAAAAAAGAATGCCATACAAACATTTTCAGCATTTGTCCAACAAAATTGTGAACAGTAATTTCTAGCCTATTATGTTTTGTTTATCTGTTTATTTTTGCGATGTTCAAGTTGTATTTGATAACATTGAACTTCTGACACATTCAGTGGCCTGAAACGTGGTGGCATTGTGAGTAGTACTTGTTTCAGAATAACACTTGAGCATGTCTGTATAACAGCGATGGACATTGAAAGTACGACCTGCTAAGGAGAAACAGTATCCAATGTGAATGTTGTAAACTTTTATAAATCACTTATGATTTTCAACACTATTGTGGATAAAATGATAATAAAATTAATTTTCCTTATGCACCTTATTCATCATAGTTGTAGTTATGTAATTATATTTGCTAGGTCAGATTTTTCTCTTTTGACATAATAACTGCCAGAATGTCTATTGGTGGGGTTTAGACACACTGGGGCTGAAAATCCATAGCGGGAATGCATCCTGGCCAAAGTTGATGGGGTCAGGGAGAGGTGGCTATGCCACTATGGGCACATCCTAGGGCACCCACCTGCCCCAACATGCAGAAAGACCAGGGCAGCTTGCTGCTGTGGGAGGGGAGTGCTGGGTCTCCTCCGGAAATAGCTTAAACGTGCCCCTAATAACTGCATTTGTAAAGGGGCTGCTTTAAAGTAATTTTTAAAAAAATCCCTTTTGCTTCGGGTGTCAAGGCCATGATCACGACCTAGACTCCCAGATGGGGCCCATTTCCACTGTTTGACAGCCATGATACATACTGCTGCTGATCCTACGCTGGGATCTTTTGATAGCTGGAGGTGTGGGAGTTCCTGACATTGAGAGTCCTGACCCTGCCATGCTGCTGACCTTGTAAGGAGATGGTGGAGATTCTGCCCCTTACAAGGCCTGCAAAATCCTAATGTTGGGCTGGGACCCGGCATATCCAGATTCCAACCTAATTTCCAGCCCTTCCAACGCACATCTGCTGAAGTACACTGGAAGGGCCATGGATTTTCAGCTCCACTGAAGTGGAATGGGCTGTTTACACACAATTTTCCTCTGAAGAGCAAGGCTAGAGAGCAACACAGGGAATGAGAAAGCAAATTGAGCGTAAATCAAATTTAAAGAGATGGGGTTAATTAATAGAGGAGCACAAAATTCAGAAAGCCTTTGAAGAGCTTTAGAAGGCAACTTAACCCATTAGCCAAGGCTGATGAGGTAGGGGACTAAGAAGAAACGGGCAAATATGAAGGAAATGCCAGACCTAGGTGCAGAAATAAGTCTGCAGACAAGTAAAGGAGCAACCTAGCAACCTAGCCCCAGTTTGATGAAGTCAAGGTGGTGCTGTGTGAGGTACTTAGGAGACACTATTGAAGTACACATCTGCTCATGGCTGACATTACAGGCAGATTAGGAATCTGAAAGGATATTTGGGTGGTGGCATAGCACGTGGCTGCTCTAGTTCCCTGTACCACTGGGTAGGAGGCAGGTTTGTTTCTGTGATCAAGGTCCCACATGTTGAAAGTTCTCAGTGCCATCTGTGTCACCACGAAGCAGATGCCTCATGCTTCCTCACTACTGACCCTGGGCTGATGAAGCACCAAGGGATGGGTACAGAGTAGCAAGGGCAGAAACCTACGAGAAGGGTCCCAGACTACCCTATGCAGCAGAGAATAGTGTTTCCTGCTGGAAGACTTGAAGGGGGAGCAAAAGAAATATGTCAAAATGAGAAAAAGAAATTAGATAGTGAATACCTATGTCAAATGGTCATTATTTTTATTATTTTAAAAAAAGGAAAGTGAAAAGTCATTCAATCGTTGTCGGTCATTCTGAATATACGAGACTATCTTCTGGACCTGGATTACAGAATGACTGCTTCTATCTCATTCTTCCCTAGATCTAGGCAGTCTATCATTTTCTAGTGAATTATTAACTGGTGACTATATTCACTTGGCAGTAGTTTATCCCATTATGGAGAGCTTATTCAGCTTATGCTTTCTTTAAGTCATAATCATGTTCCCTGGATCCTTCCTCCTGCACAATGAATTTCTCTGCCTCCTTCTTATCAAATCCTTGCATAATTTTGAACACTTTAATCATGATTCCCTCCTCCTCATCGCAATCTTTTTCTAATGAGAATAAATTGAGCTCACTAAGCCTCTCTGTATTTCCATCAATATGAGAGCTGGAACTAGTCATACTGAATAATGCCAAAGCTACTGATGCCAAAGGTATGTTGTCACTTGGGGAAAACAGAAACTCTCAACTCTAAGCAAACAGGGCAGACCTGTGTACTTACAATTCATACTGTTAAAACACATTTTATGTATTCTTTTCAATAGTTTTATCATGAGCTGAGCAAAGGCCATTGGTTTTAGATATTTTGCTTTGTGTCGGTTTCTGCACATTCCTTACCGGGGAATTTAATCTGCATTGGTAGTCAGTGCAGACAATTGCACTGTCTAATATTTATAATGATTTCTTCAACAAAAACTAGATGCAAGTTCAGAAACTGTTACTCGGGTTTTCAAATATACAGACAAAGAGATTTAAGAGTTTTGCAGTGCATTCGCACTTCACAAGTGTAGCACCGGTGCAAAGGCAAAACTGCTTAGCACCAATGCTAAATTTGGAGTGTAAATCAGGAGTGAAGTATTGAACTGACTCTGAAGTGAAGTGAGTGAGACTCCCTCATCCAGAATCTGCTTTGCTTTAGTGTAAGATTGGGCCCTGACTCCAAATTTAGGCTGCATTTATCCTGTAATTGCAACGTCAGTGCAAAGTGAAATACACCCTTGTAGATTTGCTAAAAATATTTAAAGACCAAGTAATTCAGTTTAATTTTTGTATGCTAAGAATTCTAGATAAGTCATTTCTGGCTTTCTGAAGGTCATTTTTACTGCAGTGATGTGTGGGTTTTAGTCTCCTTGAATGAATATACAGTCTGTGGAAGGACTGGCTTAATGGATTAAATGGCCGTTTCTCATTTCTTTCTTCTATTCTTATATTCCTATATCTAACCCTTCTCATCTCTCCCATCATCCTCCATTCAGGACTGACTGATGCACACCATGTGTTGTTCTGCGTAGCCTTTGTTTAGAATTTTTTTTTAAAAACAGCAATTTTAAAAGTATATTTATTAAGAATGTACAGCTAGAGTTTTTTTTTAGATTAGGAGAGCAGTGAATACAGAAAGAAAATGGTTTGAAATTTCCCGTCATTCAGCAGAAATGTGCACTCATCATTTAAGTAGGATTTACTGTAAATGCACTAATGTATTGAAAAACAAGCTCCAGAGAAACATTGTGAAGCTAACTCAGTCCACAAGATGGCAGCATCTTGCATGTATACAATGAAAGGAGATACTGCACTGCAGTAAATGAGGGTAAAGTTTGCTGAGGGGAAAAAATATTAAGAAATAATAATGAGAAATAAATAACAGAATCATAAAATTCTAACAATAAAGAGAAGATAACTATTTAGATTATACATATAATACAAGATTTATTGAAATGTATAAAGAAAAATAAACAGCTTAAATAAGATTAAAATATAAAATAAAAATCAAGTCTGCAAAAGCTACATAAAGCATAGATTGATTTAATAATGGAGAAAATGATACACAAAGTAACATTCACAGTTTAACAATGTGGTTAAGTGTGACCGTTAGTTTAGGAGTGACATAGTAAAGAGGCAGACCACCACTTCAGCTGCCACAGCACAAGCTAGAAGAGGCAGAGAGAGTTCCTGTTATTTCAGAGTTTACTTCATGATATGGAACAGATGGGAGCCCTCTCTGAAAAACACACTCTGTGAGAGAAAGGTAATGTAGAGAATGGACCTACTATCAATACTTGTATAATGACTGATTTAACTTGGTGTAGAGCTACATTAGGAGCATTATAATCAATGTTCCTGTAAGTTTATCTATCTTAAGTAAGTTAGCTGTACTGTACATCCATAAATGTTACTGAAGATTCCTGCCATGGCATATATACCTTATACTTGTTTGTTATTATATGGGATATAAACAATACAGGATAGTGGGTAGGGATGTAAGGAGTTGAACAAGGAACATCACATGGTTAGTTTAATTGATTTTATATTTAGATGCTCTTTTATTTGAGTATTTTAAAGTAAGACATCAAAAATAATATTTTTCAGTTTTTCAATTGACTGCTGCTTTCTTAACTGTTGCACTGGATATCAGAGTATACTGCAGATTCATTACATTTTAAATTAGAACAATCTCTAAGTAAAGTGAAGCGAGATGGCAGGAAACACCTCATGGAAGATGCAGAAATAGATCATTTTTGTAAAATGGTGGGGACTAATTCCTTTAAAATTGACCTCAGATTACTAATTTTTGGGAAAGTAGGCAGAACTATTCTTTGCTACCTGCTTCTACTGAAACCCCTTACACTATAGATTAAACTTTACTTTAATATTAATATCTGTAAAATATATCCCACACAAGTGTATTACCAGGTTATGGTATGTTTATCTTAAGCGTAACAAGATTTTAAAAATTCCAACCCATCCCCATTAATCACTATGAAAGTGGCTTAATTAGTTTGTGAAGGTTTTGAATGTGTCCTTTGGTTAACTGTGTAAAATAAGATGAAAAATATTGTAAAAGCTTAAGATGTGCTGGTTTTATAGGTGGTGCAACTGTATCATCTTGTAGCCTTTCTCTTCCAGCAAACTGGTTGAAATCCAGGCTAGGGTCTGTGCAGATTGCGACATATTACCGATGGCTGTTATGAATCTCAAACAATATTCCCTTCAGTGTAATCTTATGTCTACTTTCAAGAGATATAAATTTCACAGCACAATATTGGTTGATACATTGCAGATGATACAAAACTACTGATTGTGTTTGTAGCCATGGAATAGAGATCAAAATATTATCCTGAGGACTACATAAATAACTGAGAGTGTGTTATAATGAGTGAAGCTTAAGACTTAAATCAATCTTACAGATTTGAGTCACTCTAACCCAAGGGAAAATATTTTACCACAGTCTGACAATCGCAATTCATATTAATTTTGTGTCAATTTAAGATTTATTTCTACAAACCTTTGGTTTTCAGTTCTTTGTTAAATGCTCAAGTCAGCAGTAGCCTCTTTTGTATAATGTCTCATTTTTATTAACTGCAGATACCACCGATAAAAGACTATAGCCAATTAGTAGGCAGCAGCTAGACCCGTTTGCGATATGTGACCGTTTTGTATTCTAACCTAGGGAAATTACCTTGAGTTGAAGGAATAAGGGAACAGGGTGGGTGAATGTGATTATAACAATTTGGTTGTACGGAGGGTAAACACCAACATAGACTGGTTGGGTCTGTTTTCGTTTTGTAACTTCTATTTATTTCTATGCATTTATAAAGATGCAAAAGTCAGCTTTGGCCTATGAAATCTGCAGTGAGAAGAGTCTTCAATGGAGAGTAAATTGGGTGGGGTATAAAACGGGCGACTTACCCGATCCCATCAGTTTCCCGCCAGGTGGGATAAGTTAACATTACTCTCCTTTTATTGAATGTGATGGTCTTTAATTGATTTTAGACCAGACTGAATCAAAAACCCAATTTTAGCACAGAACACTGTAAACTGCAGATATCTGAGTAATGAAAGATTAGAATGTAGGAGTAGGAAATTAACATTGAATATAAAGCTGACTGTGTTGCTCCTGAGGGTGGTGAACTATAATCCTATTTTAATCAATAATCACTTTTTATATCTCTGTTAGGTATCAATGTCTAATGGAAATGGCAATGCCTCTGCAAATAATACCTGAAGATTTTAGGCATTCAGAAACCAAGCCTTTCATAAATGTCCAAAGGAAAGCCAAGGTTTCAATGGCAAAGTTTTTTGAGACAGAGACTGTTGCACCTGTTCATGGCCTATTGTGGCAATCCTCATCCTCTCAAATCAAGCCAGTGGGAACCATGCCTTTGGAGACATTGCCTTTGGACAAGAAGACTTTGGAAGATAAGTCCCTGGAACACATGCCTTTAGAGGTCAACCCACCGAAAACCAAGTTCTGTGACTTCAGTCAAATGGAAACAAAATCTTTGGAAGATCACATATTACGATTACAAAATCTCTGCCGCATTTGTGGAGCTTCCTTTAACACCAGCAGTTATGACATGAAATATCCGGTTAGTGGGCCTGTTGATGATGTCACACAAGAGGTTCTCAGGAAAATGGGATATGGAGATAGCTTTTGGCCAGAACTCATTCATAACACATTTAAGATAGATGTCAAGACAGATACAGAAGTCAGATATCCCACCCATTTCTGCTACAACTGCTGGCGGATTGTCATTCAGACAATTAACAACACAACTAATGAAGATGCATTCTTTCCTATCAGTACAATTGTTCAGTGGAAGCCACATTCCAATCTTTGCAGGATTTGCAACTTTACAAATGGGACTCGCAAACGAAAAGGTCTCAAACGAAGTCCACCAGTCACAAAGAAGCCCAAAGTAGCAGTTGATGCTCCAATCAGACCAAGAATCATGAAAAGAAAAGATAAAATAAATAGTACAAGTATTTTATTGGCTAAAAAGATTGTCAACTGCAAGAAGATCCACCTAAATTCGAAACTCCTTGTGATTGATTTTCCCAATAACTTTATCCAGTCAGTGTCATGTCAGATTTGCGAGCACTTACTTGCTGACCCTGTGCAATCACCATGCAAGCACCTTTTCTGCAGAACATGTATTCTCAAATGTACTGCAGTCCTGGGCAAGTATTGTCCAGTTTGTAGGTTTCCTTGTGGTCCTACAGAGTTCAAAAGCCCAGTTAAATCATTCATAAATGTTCTCAATTCACTAGTTCTAAAATGTCCAGTGACAGACTGTGAAGAGGAGGTGAGACTAGATGAATATCCAAACCATGCCCAAAATCACAAAGAAACAAGAATGAAGCATGCTTACTCACCAATAAACAAGGGTGGCCGTCCAAGGCAACATTTGCTGTCTTTAACCCGAAGAGCTCAAAAACATCGTCTGCGAGATCTCAAACTTCAGGTGAAGGCTTTTGCAGACAAAGAAGAAGGTGGAGATGTAAAGTCAGTATGTCTTACTCTGTTTTTGCTAGCACTGAGAGCTGGAAATGAGCACAGGCAAGCAGATGAGCTGGAAGCTCTAATGCAGGGACGAGGATCAGGATTGATGCCAGCCGTCTGTCTTGCCATTAGAGTCAATACATTTCTGAGTTGCAGTCAGTACCATAAAATGTATCGGACGGTCAAAGCAACTACTGGGAAGCAGATCTTCCAGCCATTGCATGCCCTCCGAAGTACAGAAAAGACTCTGCTGCCAGGTTATTATTCATTTGAATGGCAGCCTCCTCTAGAAAATGTCTCTACAAACTCTGAAGTGGGAATATTAGATGGCACGAGTGGTTGGGCACCATGTGTTGATGATTACCCAATGGAGACAATTTCAAGACGATTTAGGTATGACGTGGCACTTGTTGCAGCTGTGAAGGATCTAGAGGACGATATTTTGAAAGGTTTAAAATGTCAAAAAATAGATGAGTTTGTGAGTGGACCATTTACTGTTGTAATCAAGGAATCTTGTGATGGAATGGGGGACGTCAGTGAAAAACATGGATGTGGTCCATCAGTTCCAGAAAAGGCAGTGAGGTATTCCTTTACAATCATGAGTGTGAGTGTGATGAATGAAAACAATGAAAAAGTGAAAGTATTCGAAGAACTAAAGCCAAATTCCGAGTTGTGCTGCAAACCACTGTGCCTGATGCTAGCGGATGAATCTGACCATGAAACATTGACAGCAATACTGGGCCCAGTAATCACTGAAAGAGAAGCCATGAAGACTAGTGATTTAATCCTTGAAATTGGTGATTTGCTCAGATCTTTTCAGTTTATCTTTAGGGGCACAGGGTATGATGAGAAGCTTGTACGTGAAGTTGAAGGTCTTGAAGCCTCAGGGTCTATCTATGTATGCACATTATGTGATGCCACTCGCAGCGAGGCTTCACAGAATTTGATCCTTCATCCCATAACAAGGAACCATGAAGAGAACTTAGAACGCTATGAAATTTGGCGTTCAAATCCATATCATGAGACAGCTGAAGAGTTACGTGATAGAGTGAAGGGGGTTTCAGCAAAACCATTTATTGAAACTCAGCCCTCCATTGATGCCTTGCATTGTGACATTGGAAATGCCACAGAATTCTACAAAATTTTCCAGGATGAGATTGGGGAACAGCATAAAAATGCCAGTCCATGTAAGGAGGAAAGGAAAAGGTGGCATGCAATGCTCGATACACACTTAAGAAAGAAGATGAACCTGAAACCTGTCATGAGGTTGAATGGAAACTTTGCAAGAAAATTGATGACCAAAGAGACTGTAGAAGCTGTGTGTGAATTGATTCCATCTGAAGAAAGGCGAGAAATTCTCAGGGAGTTAATGCACCTTTATATTCTTATGAAACCAGTGTGGCGTTCCACATTTCCAGCTAAAGAATGCCCAGATCTTCTTTGCCAGTACAGCTTCAATTCCCAGAGATTTGCAGAACTGCTTCGTACAGAGTTCAAGCACAGATATGAAGGGAAGATCACCAACTACCTACATAAGACTTTAGCTCATGTCCCTGAGATCATTGAAAGAGATGGCTCTATAGGCGCATGGGCAAGTGAAGGGAATGAAGCAGGCAACAAA
This sequence comes from Heptranchias perlo, assembly GCF_035084215.1. Taxonomy (NCBI): domain Eukaryota; kingdom Metazoa; phylum Chordata; class Chondrichthyes; order Hexanchiformes; family Hexanchidae; genus Heptranchias; species Heptranchias perlo. The sequence continues at coordinate 40,500,629 of NC_090336.1, forward strand.
CTTTTTCGGCGTTTCAGGAAGATGAATGCAAGGCAGTCCAAAAGCTATGAGTTGGAAGACATTTTGAAGCATCACTGGTTGTACACGTCAAAATATTTACAGAGGTTCATGGATGCACACAATGCATTGAAAGATCCAAAGTGTGCATCTGAATCACCTGATGTATTCAGTGAAGATAATTCAATACCTGAAGTTGATTCCATTAATTTTTAAGCTGAATTATTGGGGTTGAAATTGGTTCTAAGTATCTTTAACCACAGGAGACTGTGAACAGTCTGTACTGTGTGGGCAGTTGGGCTTATCATGGCCAAGTTTGGTAAGCAGAGTTGGCGTTGGTGAAAAAATCCCAACAGTATTAACAAGATAACACGGTCAGTGTAGTGTTTAACAGGCTCAGTTGACAAATATATGTGTCAACTGCAGCTGGAATAGAAAGGGAGCTAACCTTTTTATATTGTTTGGACCACGTTAGATAGTCACAGAAAGCAGAAACGTTGTTTAGATCCTTTGCTTAGATGTGAAAGACAAGTGGGCAAGATAATAACATGTTAAATAACAAAAGATTTTGTCGGATGAAGGAGTGGAAAATATTTTCTGAATGCAGTATTCAAACTTTTTAAAATCAACAATGGCAGTTTTATTGTTGGAAGGGAAATGGTGATAATTCCCAATGCCTGTTGACTCACATCACTATTTTAATTGTGGTGCTTTGCTGCGTTTTTCTGTATTCTTACCCAGCCATTTATTGATTTGTTTTGGCACATAATGTAAAAGTGCGTAATATTAAACTTTTTTGTGATTTTTTTTTACAATGAGAAAGGAAGGTAAACGGGAGTGAATGATTACAGTGCTATTTTACAGAAATAAGATTTTTTAAAAAGTCATTTATAATAAGTCACTATGATCCTATGTCATCAATTAATTTGTTTTGATATGTTTAGAGTTACTAGGGGATCTCCCATAGTGCTAATTAATCAAGCCAGAAGATCTGCTGTTTTATAAGGGCATGAGCATAATACCATTAATGCATGTAACATACCATATTCTGCTGAAAAAGGGCAGCTGTGTATAACTTAGTGTGTTCTTGTAAGGCGATGAGGTGTAGTTGCTGTGCCTTCCTTGGCCAATTAGAGGCAAATTGTTCTTAGACAGATCCTCCGGCCAATTAGTGGTCAAACTGGCTTCTTTTGTATTTTAAAATTTTTTTAAAGCTTAGTTCCTGAAATCAATTAGAAGATATTTTCTGTTGGTGGGGAAGTTTCTCTGTACATTGGTAATCATTAGTTTTCTTTCTTTTTTTATATATGCTCTTTCTTTTTATATTTTTAAAAAAGTGTGACACAGACTTGGCAAGCATGACTTTGTGACACGTAAAACGTAACTAGCTTAAAACTTTTATCTCAATATTGTACTACCAGATCTCCTGTGGAGTAACGCGTATATTAGATATTCTGTTTTATAACAATAGAGGCATTATCAACAAAGTCTGATGGGGAAAATGCTACATGAAGCTACTGTGGCATTTATGTGAAGAGTGCACTATATGCAAGACATTTAGGGGTAGAAATTGAGATGCATTGTGCTAGTTATTCGGGCATAAAACAGGCGTAAAGCATACCAATTTGTGCAGGCGCTGCCAAATGTGTGGGCCCCATTTTTTAGGCCCCTCGAATAAGTAAATTAGGGGCCTAATGACTGTTAAAGGACCCCTTTGATAAATTAATGACCGACGCCTGCCTCACTCAGGATTCTTCAGCGGCCCCCGCATCTGCCATCCAAAGGTACATATTTAAAATTTTGTTTAAAAAAAACACATTCCTGTGGATCCAGGAGGAGCAGGAGTGCTCCCCGACTCCACAGGAGGCTCCCCACCTCTCCGTAGCCTGCTCCAACCTCCCTCCCGGGACTTACCCCAGAGGGCAACTGCCGCCGATGTAGGTGGCTTGAAATTGATGTCTCCTGTTGGGCAAGCTGCCTTTGGAGTCACGAGCAGCTCATCCCCAATTATTCAGATGAGGCCCGAGGATTGACTTCTATCAATCCTTTGGCCTCTTGCTTCAGGTGCGTGCTGCCTCCAAAGTGCCGAGTCTGGCCCCGAAAGCGGACTGAGACAAATTTTTACCCCCTCAGTTCTGTAATATATTAAAAGTATTTCATTTAACATTCACTTCCTGTAAGCATCACACTTCGTTCTTGCCACAGTTTAGCCATCAACTTTAGATGGCACACTTTAGGTGTCACACTTTAGTGTATGAGCATCCTCATAGGAGATCTGCTGGAATTATCAATATACATAGATGCGGATGGAACCTATGCATTGTGGCAATAGCTTGGCCATCATGGGTCCGCGGTGCTTTTTTTAAAAAGGATAATCAATACCCTTTATTTCTGTTACATAATTTCTGGTTATCAAAAGCAGAGATATGGTTTTATCAGTAGTTTCCTACTGTCTACTGCGGAGGCCAATAAAGGCGCAACAATATATACGTCATGGGAAAAGTAACAAAGAAGTTTTAAAACTTTGGCAAGTGTGATCTATTTCCCAACTTCAAAGTATAAAATAATAAAATAACATCACAAGTTGCATAATCGTGGGAATGACATTATTCCAAGATCTGATTATGGCTGAGAACACTGGGAAAACACACCACAAATGCACAATTTATTCAAGTCTTCATTTCACCATCCAGCAAATTCGTGACAAACAATAAATTGTAATGAGTGGTAACAATGGATGAGTGCATTCTTGCATGGATTTTTTTTCTCATTTTGTACTTGGCTTTGTTCTGTCACAAGCTAAATGTTGAATTATTAGGCCCCATTGAATGGACACCAGCTCGTTCATTATTGAGTCTATTTTTAATCGCATGTTGCAAAGTAGAATCTGCAAGTAGCTTTTACTTTCACAATAAACTGAATGCAACTGCTGCTGCCATTGTGTGTTCACCAGTAGTAAGATATTGGCAACACAAAGCTGGTAACAGACTCTTACAAGCAATGTGTATGCAAGCTAAAGTTGTTGTGTCAGCTGACAGACACAAGAAAGTACAGTAAATGAAGTGGTTACTACAAAGCCATTTTACATTAGTGCATGTCAGCATTTTACATTAGTGCATGTCAGCATAGCTGATTTTAATAAGTACAAATATGATCTAGTATAGGACGGGGCCAAATGCTTGAGTTCTTTTAAAAGGTTGCAGAATAGTTTGCAGTTTATCATAAATTACATCCTACATTTTGTTAAAATAATAGATTGTCATGCATTGATGGCCTTTTTTATTAGTTATATATGGAACTCAAATCAGTTTTCCATAATTGTTTACTTCCATGTTTATAATGCTTCTGTAATTTCACATGGATTGGATGCTATTGCATTGTAATATTGCATATCACTGTAATCCATTGCATTTTCAGTATTCTGCCTACATATGAAGCAAATTTTGATATAAACAAAACTTAGTGCTTTCAATGAGTCAGGCCCAAAGCAGTTTGCAATATTGATTGTTGAGATCTGTTTTTAATCATTATACACTCTATTTGTTTAAAGGTTATACCGATGTTAAGCTGACAAATGCATTAGTCTACAGTGTGATAATTCTGCTTATTGCAAATGTGTGTTGTCAACTTTAGCTCTGCTTTTAAAAAAAAATAAAGATTTAAAGCTTTTAAACATTTGGTTGTGTGCAATTTGTAATTTACAACACTTTCTAGTTGTTTTCATTCAGCTTTATTACAAATACCCCCGACCCCCGATTTAACTGCTGGCTACATGTTTTTCAGCACAAAATGGGCTGCTGTGAGTTGAATTTCTCTCCCCATGTTTTGGCATCATTAGTCAGCTCACGGACTGGACCTCTTAGCTACCTGGGTTAACTGGTAACCATTTCACAATAAGTTTGGAATATTTATATGCAAAAACAATTATAGACCAGTGATTTAATCAGAGTTTCATAACTGGGCGATACAATGCATTAATATTGTTCTTAGCACAAAATAGTTACTTTTCTCCATTAATTTTCTTTCGTCTCCTGAAGGTATTAATTTTTTTGTTGATGTATGACCCTTGGTGCAGGTCACTTCAGTACGCTGTCCAATAGCATTATTCATGTGTAAGCCGAGACAGTGAACGTAGGAAAGTTATTTAACTTCAGCAATGGGGGGAGCTAGCGTCAGAGACAAACCCGATTCTATCCGCACCTCCTGCTGTCGAGCCTCGTCTGCACATCGGAAATTTGGGTACGCACTGTGCACGATTTTTGATCACTTAGATTGGTGGTCGGAACTTCCTGAGCAGTCAGAAAATTACCCCGTACATCCACAACATGGACTTCCAGCAGGAACTCTGGCCAATTCTCCTCTCCCGCACTCATGAGCAAACCCTCGAACCCCTATGCCCTGGCACAGACTGAGGATTGAACCTGCTTTCTACTGGTCAGTAAAGCTCTAGCTGCTCACTGCAAAAATATGCTTAGTTATTGGGGGTGGCCTGCGTGATAACTTTTAAATTATTGTACTTATGTGTCAATGTCTAATGTGTCTAAATGCATGAGATTTGGGATGGGGTGAGTACACTCTCCCCCGGGTTGATCAGAGTCCATGATTGGGTGCAAAATGATGCCACATAATAGGGTGCAGTTTTGTTCCTATGTGTTATAAATTGGATAGCCAGTTAGTGAAGGATAGAATACTAGAGCCTAGTCTTCAGTTGCTTCCAAGCTTTTCTTCACAGAGCTCCACATTACACCCACGCCAAACCCGAGATCAGCTCACATAAATGGATATGAGAGTTCCCAATTGATATGCACCATCTGAATACAATTAGCACTAATTGATATAAATCACATGCATACAATTAACATTATGGGGGTGAAATTTTTTCTTGGGCGGAAGCGCAAAACAGGCGATAGTAAATGAGGGAAGAAAACAACTTTAAAATGGAGATAAAATATATTTTATGAAGAAAAGTGGGTCCTAGCAAGCCAAGTCCGTCACCTTTGTATGAAGTAACATAAATTAAATGAAAGTAATAGATAGTAGCATTATTTTACATTTGTGCAAAGTCAAATTGGATCCACAATATAAAAGCAATATCAAAAAAATTTGACCTTAATCAAAGTATCATAGTCTGTTACAGCACACTATGATACTATGAGCGGGCATCGCAAGAAGAGTGGATCGTGAACCGAGTGGGAACTTGAGAATTTAGTGAGAGTGGGAATTAGGTGTAGAGGGGGAAGGGGGTCCTAAATTTAAAAAAAGCAAAAAAACCCCAAAACAGACCAAAAATTAATTATTTATAAATAAATATAGACTAAAATATGGCAGAACAGGTTCTGTGCCTGGACTGCAGTATGTGGGAGTTTGTGGACATCAAGAATGTCCCGAGCGAACACATCTGCAGTAGATGTCTCCGCCTCGAATCTCTCCAGCTCAGAGTCATTGAGCTGGAGTGTGAGTTGGAGACACTCCGACACATAAGGGAGGGAGAGGATTATCCGGACAGTTTGCTGCAGACTTTGGTCACACCTCGTAGAGGGGTATAGGATCAGAATGGGGATGGTGTGATCGATAGCCAGACTAGACCAGCCACATAAATACTGTGGCTACAAGAGCAGGTCGGAGGCTGGGTGTTCTGTGGCGAGTGACTCACCTCCTGACTCCCCAAAGCCTTTCCACCATCTACTAGGCACAGGTCAGAAGTGTGATGGAATACTCTCCACTTGCCTGGTGAGTGCAGCTCCAACAACACTCAAGATGTTCGACACCATCCAGGACAAAGCAGCCCGCGTGATTGGCACCCCATCCACCACCCTAAACATTCACTCCCTTCACCACCGGCGCACAGTGGCTGCAGTGTGTACCACCCACAGGATGCAATGCAACAACTCACCAAGGCTTCTTCGACAGCACCTCCCAAACCCGTGACCTCTACCACCTAGAAGGACAAGAGCAGCAGGTACATAGGAACACCACCACCTGTGCGTTCCCCTCCAAGTCACACACCACCCCGACTTGGAAATATATCGCCGTTCCTTGGCTGGGTCAAAATCTTGGAACTCCCTTCCTAACAGCACTGTGGGAGAACCTTCACCACACGGACTGCAGCGGTTCAAGGAGGCTGCTCACCACCACCTTCTCAAGGGCAATTAGGGATGGGCAATAAATGCCGGCCTCGCCAGCGACGCCCACATCCCATGAACGAATAAAAAAAATAGTGTACAGAGTAAGGGGAACCCAGGTGAGATAGAGAACGAGGATTCGCAGAAACTGATCCTATCCAACAGGTACAATGTATTTGCTACTTGTGAGGATAAGGATAAAGACTTTGGAAAGACAGCCAGAATGCTGACCATGGCTCCTTGGAGCAGGAGGCTGTCCAAAGGGGGGAGGAGGAGGAGAAGCGCGATGTAAGGGATACAATAATTAGGGGGACAGATAGCATCCTTTGTAAGCAAGATCAAAAGTTTCACAAGGTATGTTGCCTACCTGGTGCCAGGGTAAGGGACATCACGAACTGGCGTGAAAGGATATTGGAGAGGAAGGGGGAGGTTGTGGTCCATGTTGGAACCAACAACATAGGAAAGAGTATCCAAAAGGACCTGTTCAGAGAGTGCCAAGAGCTAGGAGCTAAATTAAAAAACAGGACCTCAAGGGTTATAACCTCTGGATTATTACCCAAGCCATGTGCAAATTGGTGTAGAGTTAAGCAGATTAGGGAAGTGAAAACGTGGCTGAAAGACTGGTGTGGAAAGAAGGGTTCCATTTCATAGGACAGACTAGTACTGGGACAGGAAAGAGCTGTACCGTTGGAATAGGCCCCACCTGAGCTGGAATGGGACCAGGGTCCTAGCGGAAAGGATAAATAAAGCTGCCACAAGGACTTTAAACTAGTAAATGGGAGGAGAGGGCTCAGGTGGAAAAGGTAGTGTAAATAATAATTCTAAAACAAACGAAAAGGAAGAGAGTAGAGTGATATTCAGAAATTTTTCTTTAGGCACTACAGGTAAAGAGAAAATGAAAAGGTATAAAGTAATTAAATCAGGAGAGAGAAATAAGAAATGTGTGAGAAAAACATTAGAGCAGAAGGGCAGGTTAGGGTGTGCGTCCCAAATAAGCATTCTTTATACAAACACATGGAGTATAAAGGAGGAAATTGAATGAATTGCAGGCGCAAATTCAACTCAGAGGGTACGATATGGCAGCCATTACTGAGATATGGCCGCAAGACGGTCAGTACTGGGAACTGAATATACCAGGTTATAAGGTCTATAGGAAGGATAGGGAAACTGGTAGAGGGGGAAGAGTAGTCTTAGTGATTAAGGATGAAATTACTTCAATGATAAGAGAGGATATAACGAGAGGAAAGCAGGCAGTGAAGACTTTATGGATAGAATTAAGAAATAGAAAAAGATTTAAGACTGTTGTGGGAGTTGTGTATAGGCCCCCCTGGCAGCAGTTGTGAGGTGGCAGGATGTATAAATGCAGAGATTAGACAAGCATGTAGTAAAGGTAGTTAACGGTGGATTTTAACTTTCATATAGATTGAGATAAGCAGACGAGCTTATGTCAGAAAGGTAGCATATTTCTTGTGTGTGTTCAGGACAGCTTTATGCAACAATATGTCCTAGAACCAACAAGGGGGCAGGCCATATTAGATTTAATAATGAGTAATGAGCCAGATTTAGTTAACAGCCAAACGGTGCGTGAACATTTATCGAATAGCGATCATAATATGATCGAGTTCAACGTTGTGTTTGAAAGGGAGAAACCCGTATCAGCTACTAAGATTCTAAATTTAGGTAAGGCCGACTTCAACAGGATGAGACAGAGACTGCCCACAGTAAACTGGGCAAATCTGTTAATGGGTAAAAAGACGGAAGATCAGTGGGTGTTATTCAAAGAAGAATTTAACGTGATACAGAACCAGTTTATACTCCTAAGGGGCAAGAGCACCACTTGCTAAAAAAAACAGCCATGGACGACAAAAGAGGTAAGGGACAACATAAAACTAAAAGAAAAAGCATAAAAAATGCAAAGAATAGCACAGATCCTGGCAACTGGGAGAGGTACAAAGGACAGCAAAGAGCAATAAAACAGATAGTAAGAGCTACAAAAAGGGAGAATGAAAAGAATTTTGCAAGGGATATCAAAATCAACATAAAAATGTTTACAATTATATTAGGAAAAAGAGGGTGGTCAAGAGCAATGTGGGCCCCTTAAAAACTGATAATGGTGATATTGTAAATGAAAATAAAGAAATGGAGGACATTTAAATAGTTACTTTGCATCAGCATTTACAGTAGAGGAAGAGGATAGCATGCCGGACGCCCTAAGGAAACTAATTTTGAATCAGGGACAGGGACTCACCATAATTGACGTAAGTAAATTAACAGTAATGAAGAAAATAATGGCACTAAAGAGTGACAAATCCCCAGGACCAGATGGTTTCCATCCTAGGGTTTTAAAGGAAATAGGTGAGAACATTGCAGATGCCCTAACTATAACCTTCCAAAGATCTCTCGATTCAGGAATTGTTCCTTTAGATTGGAAAATTGCACATATCACTCCGCTATTTAAGTAAGGTGAGAGAGGAAAACCAGGGAATTATAGACCAGTTAGCCTAGTATCTGTTGTTGGGAAATTATTAGAGTCTATAATTAAGAATAGTGACTGAACACATTGAAAATTTTCAGCTGATCAGAGAGAGCCAGCATGGATTTGTAATGGGCAGATCATACCTGACAAACCTGATTAAATTTTTTGAAGAGGTGACTAAAGTAGTGGACAGGGGAATGTCTATGGATGTTGTTTATATGGACTTCCAGAAGGTATTCGATAATGTTCTTTTCAAGAGACTGTTGGCTAATGTTGAAGCTCATGGAATTGAGGGCGAATTACCGACCTGGTTAGGAAATTGGCTGAGCGGCAGGAGGCAGAGAATAGGGATAGTGGGCAGGTACTCAAATTGGCAGGATGTGACTAGTGGTGTCCCACAGGGATCTGTGTTGGGGCCTCAACTATTCACGGTATTTTTTAACGACTTAGGATTAGGGGACATAGCCTAAAAATTAGATCCAGGACTTTCAGGAACGAAGTTAGGAAACACTTCTAGACGCAAAAAGTGGTAGATATTTAGAACTCTCTTCCACAAACGGCAGTCGACGCTAGCTCAATTGTTAATTTTAAATCCGAGATTGACAGATTTTTGTTAACCAAAGGTATTAAGGGATATTTGGCTAAGGCGGGTATATGGAGTTAGGTCACAGATCAGCCATGACCTCACTGAATGGCAGAACAGGCTCGAGGGGCTAAACGGCCTACTCTTGTTCCTGTGTTCCTATTTTCACAGAAGGAGGCCTTTCGGCCTATCGCGCCTGTGCCAGATCTCTGAAAGAACAATCCAATTAGTCCCACTCCCTTGATCTTTCCCCATAGCCCAGTACATTTTTTCCCTTCAAGTATTTATCCAATTCCCTTTTGAAAGTTATTATTGAATCTGCTTCCATCTGCTTGAGATGCAATTGAATTTTAAGTGGTTCAGATAAGTATTGTTCACCTGTAGTTTAGATAGCATTAGTCTAATACAGTTCCATTAGATGCTTAACCTAAGGCACAGCTGACAGCTTGTCGTTATTGTGATACTTCTGTGTGGGTAAGCATTTGCTGCATGTTGTTAGAACCACAAGCAAAATGTATTTTGGCAGAGATTCTGTGTGGGGCTGTGTAGTAGTCTAAGATATATTTTTCGATGTCTATAGCATTAGCCTTTTGTCTGTTTGAGGACCGAGTGATGACGATCACCTCAGCTACAAAGCCGTAAGCGGCCACAAGTGAAATGAGTCTCTTTCAATCTTTCGTTTTATCTCTCAGCGGGAACAACTGCTTTACTTGTATATGCAATACACGGCAAAACCACAGAGTCAGTGAACATATGTTCAGTGTTCATAGTGATGGAAGGTATCGTCGACAGTGCTATCAAGTAGCACTTACTCACCAATAACCTGCTTACCGATGTTCAGTTTGGGTTCCGCCAGGACTACTCGACTCCAGACCTCATTACAGCCTTGGTCCAAACATGGACAAAAAAGCTGAATTCCAGTGGTGAGGTGAGAGTGACTGCCTTCACATCAAGGCAGCATTTGACCGAGTGTGGCACCAAGGAGCCCTAGTAAAATTGAAGTAAATGGGAATCAGGGGGAAAACTCTCAAGGCACACGTCAAGAGTGTGATGGAATACTCTCCACTTGCCTGGATGAGTGCAGCTCCAACAACACTCAAGATGCTCGACACCATCCAGGACAAAGCAGCCCGCTTGGTTGGCACCTGATCTATCACCCTAAACATTCACTCCCTTCACCAGTGGTGCACCATGGCTGCAGTGTGTACCATCTACAGGATGCACTGCAGCAACTCTCCAAGGCTTCTTCGACAACACCTCCCAAACCCGCGACCTCTACCACCTAGAAGGACAAGAGCAGCAGGCTCATGGGAACAACATCACCTGCATGTTCCCCTCCAAGTCACACACCATCCCAACTTGGAAATATATCGCCGTTCCTTCATCGTCGCTGGGTCAAAATCCTGGAACTCCCTTCCTAACAGCACTGTGGGAGAACCTTCACCACACGGACTGCAGCGGTTCAAGAAGGCGGCTCACCACCACCTTTTCAAGGGCAATTAGGGATGGGCAATAAATGCTGGCCTTGCCAGCGACGCCCACATCCCATGAATGATTAAAAAAAAATCCCACTTTGAGCAGTTTTGATTGGATTACTGAAAGGCATTCAGCTCACACAATGTAATATAGCATGAATTCTTTAGTGTCCCATTGTCTGCCATAAAATGATGCCTTCCATCGCTCATAATCAAAACAATGAGGGTACAGATGGCATCCTTTAAAGAAGTTAATTTTTGGTGATTTTTTCTCTCTTTGAATATAGGATAACAGTAAAGATTAAAGGAACATTCAGTCGTCCAGCTCATTTTAACTGGGAAGTCAACACTCTTGATTTATGTTCCAGATGGACAATTTTATGATTATCAGTGTTAGCACTCTTGCCTCAGAGTCAGGAGGTCATGGGTTCAAGCCCCATCCCAGAGACTTCAGCATATAATTTAGGCTCACATTTCAGTGCAGTGCTGAGGGAGTGCTGCACTGTTGGAGGTTCTGGGCTGTAAATTGGGCCGCGTAGCACCCGTTTTGTAGACGCCACGTGGCCTCCTAAGGACTCAAAATGGCACCTGGAATGCGCGCACACGCTTCTAGCATGACGTGCGTGGATGCCATCTTGGTAAAGGTGTTTGCGCATGCGCAGATAACGAATGCCGGCTGCATGTAAAATAGGGAGAATATGCGTTAGATTAGTGTGCAATGCTGATTTAAAGGGAAAGATACAATTTTTGAACTCAATGCTCCAGCCAATGCATTGTCTTAACCTCGCACAGCTGAACAGGTCGTAAAAAGCATGGAAGACCCCCCCCCTCCCCACCAGCGCTATTTAAAGGGATCATGCAGGATTTACAGGTTAGTTGCTGGACTATTGCTTCTGGCTGCTGATGCACTTGTACCTGTTTTTGGAGATCTCCTATACTTGGAATACTAGGACTAGGGGATATAGCCTCACATTTAGAGCCAGGACTTGAGGAGTGAAGTTAGGAAACGCTTCTACATGCAAAAGAGTGGTAGAAGTTTGGAATGCTCTTCTGCAAAAGGCAGTTGATGCGAGCTCAATTGTTAATTTTAAATCTGAGTTTGATAGATTTTTGTTAACCGAAGTTATTAGGGATATGGGACTAAGGGGGTATATGGAGTTAGGTCACAGATCAGCAATGATCTCAATGAATGGTGGAACAGGCTCAAGGAGCTAAATGGCCTACCCCTGTTCCTATCTTCCTATGTTCCTATAATAAAGTTTCAATACTCCACAGGGAGTGGCTAGCTGACAGGCAACAGTAAGAGCACTGGCAGTTACGCAGCGCTGGAACAGGAATGCTGTCATCCTGAAAGAGGACAGCAGGTTCATGTTCCATGGAGCCACTGCCACTTGCTACCTCCTGTTATGCACCACCTTCTCTTGCAAGAAAGCGGGACGTGTGTTGGTGAGTGTCCTGCAGGATGTTTGGGTGATGTGCCTGTTGTGGTTGAATAGCTGCCAGTGTGTGTGACCTGTGAGTTGTGGATGCGTGGCTCGCAACAGTGGTAATGTGTGAGGGTGAGAGGAAGCATCTGATTTCAAAAGTTGAGTACTGATTGAAAGAGCTTATTGGTCAGTGGGTGATGGGGGGTGTAGTGCATGGAGCAGTGGATGCAGCTGGTGGTGCAGTTGGTAGGAGATGCCACTTAACAGTTGACCTCACTTACCTTGACCACTCGTGTCAAAGCATTGAACTTCTTCCTGCACTGCATCCACGTTCGAGGTGCTATGTGCCTGGCATTGACTTCATCCCCTACTTCCTTTCCACTGCCCCTTAAGCGTATGTCTGGAGGGCCTCATGCCCTCCTGTGTATATGGATGCCTCTCCTTCTGTCCACCTCTTGTATCAAGAAATGTAGTACACCATCAGAGAACCTTGGTGCACGCTCTCTCGCGGCCTGGTACCAGATCCGCAAATTGGTGAGGTCTGGCGTGCAGATTGGAGGATGTGGGATTTAATAGAGCACAACCTTTATTCAATGTTTTAACATAACTCAACAGTGTGTAAACATAGGGATGGGACCTGCACCTGTGTTTTACGTGTGCGATGTATGATCTCCATTCAGACTACGTGCGGTCCCGTATCTTAGATTTTGCAAATAAGTGGTGCAGGCTGCCTTTAAGAGGTGCAGGCTGCCTTTAAGAGGTGCTAGCCACTCGAGCGCTATAGGACCCCCCTGCTGGTGAGCAGCCACTCAACAGCGCAGCTAGGCCTGGCTGGACGCAGGAATCAGGTAAATGACCAGGCAGCTCGAATCTCACGTAAAATTTAACCCCCTCTGTCTTTCGGATGAGATGTTAAACCGAGGCCCCGTCTGCCCTCTTAGGTGGATGTAAAGATCATGTGGTACTATTTGAAGAGATGCAGGGGAGTTCTCCTCAACGAACATTACTAAAACAAATCAGCTGCTCATTTATTTCATTGCTATTTGTGGGAACTTGCTGTGTGCAAATTGGCTGTTATGTTTGCCTACGTTACAACAGTGGTTACAGGGGTAATTTTGAACTTTGCTATGTGGGCTTTAACATGGCAAAGGGGATCGGGTGGGTTCTAAAATAGTGGGTGATCTGCTCCATCAGGTTACATTGTTTGTTCTCATTGTGAAAATTGTATACTGCTCATTCAAATATTTTACATAAAATAAACTAGTTGTTGGTTTGAAGCTGTGCCTGTCTCAACAGAGTCCACCTTCCATAATGAGAGAAGAACGTGTGACGGCATGTGGGTTATTTCAGTAGGCGGTATAAGGAGCAAGGGTTCTCTGTTACAAACGCTGAGTCATGTTATTGTTTAGATATTGGGCAATAAAGGTGTATTCTGGATTGTGGGGGATGTGATGTCTGCTTGCAGGTGTGACTGGCAATGCTGAACCCCAGAGAATATCTAGTGCAAAAAACAGAAGACTGCAATATAGCACTTGTATATGGAAACTATTATTAAAGAACCCACTTTTCAGGATATATCAAGGACTACAAGGATACATGTATCAAGGCTCACCACCACCTTCTCGAGGGCAATTAGGGATGGGCAATAAATGCTGGCCTTGCCAGCGACGCCCACATCCCGTGAACGAATAAAAAAAAAATGGAGCATGGGTACGAATCCAATTTTTGGGATTTGTCACTTAGGCCCAATTTCTGTAGACCACTGCTTCTTTGCTCTTTATGTTACATGATACTCTCCATAGAATGGTGTGTATCAGATTTTATGTTGATAATTATTGCGCTGGACTCAAAGAAAACCTTCAAGACTTTAATTATTATTTTTATTTACGTAGAAAATTAGCACCACAGGAGTAAAGTTAATAATGGTTGTTTTAACAAGCATAGCACCAAAATTATATTTGCAAGCAGACTCTTTAAAACCTATTTGTGCATCAAACATTAAATTCAAGGCAGTAACACCAAAGAAACATTGGAGCTAAAATTACCAAATAGCCAAAGATCAAACAACAAACTTCCTAGGTTTCTGCACTGCATCATTTAAATGTTTATTCAATTGTATTTATTGCATTTTAAATGTGTTCTACTCTGGCCTACTGTATTCTGAGAATCTTCTGCAGTTTACAATATAACAGTGTCAGTAGACAACATTGCAATTCTATTAGATCTTTTGTTAAACAAAACTATGTACATTTTTTTATTTAACAAGAAATAATTCACACCATGGTACATATAGCCAATACAATGCTAATGCAGAGTTGACTTTTAGTCCACTGATTGTTGTATGCTGCATATATAGTTCATACAATTATGTCTGATATTTCGTACAGTAATAAGTCTAAAATAAGTTGGATATCAGAATGCACAGATAATTCTATGCCCCAAATGCCAAATCTAAATTGTTGCATTGTCAATCATTTTCCAAGTCTAGAATTACTGCTAAAACTCTTGCAATTTCAATCAAACAGTCTCTTCAGAAAGCTCTTTTTCATTGGCGTCCTTTTCAGTGTTGCTGGTGATTTCTTACGTGGGGATTTTATTGGTGTTCGCTTTATCTGTTTTTTCTTCTGTGGAGTTTTAATTCCTCTGTCAATATGATGCTCATTGCAAAAGTACTTTGTGTTCTCCTGAGAAAACTGAATCAGCTGTGATTCTGCGAGATCCATGCACTGGGCATGTACCCAGTGCCCATCATCTCTTCCATTGGAGCAGAAGATCATAGCAGGTTTGTTGAGTTCTGTGGAGTAATAAGGCACCCAGATGTTGATATTCACATTACAGGTGGCACTACATTTAATCCAGTAACCTTCCTCATCAGCATTATCCAAGTTCTCCACATCATCAGAGCCATCAGCTTCCACTTCAAAGTGAAATTCTTCTGAATCTTCAAGTGTGCTGCATTCCTCTGGATCAGTAAAGGATTCCTGGCTGGCAGAAACTTGGCTTTCTTCCTCTAACTGTCCAAAATTTACCAAATAGAAGTAGTTTGCCTCAGCTGCATCTTGTTTGGTTTCTCCAGGAATGCCGATTAACACTGCACTACTTCCCATATCACTACCAAACCAGGTTTTGCTTGCTTTAATATCACTAGTCCATGCTGGAGGCTCCTTTTCCAAAATCTGAATGTTGTCATTCTCCAAAATGACGGTGTTACAAATCATTCGCTTCTGACTCTCGGATTCATAGCCACCAACAATGATGAATTCATCTTTGCCAGCCTGGGTCACAATTGCACTTGATACAGAGATGCCACTATGCAGTATTGTGCAGTTTACACTTGGATAGATCCCTAACAGATCAACTTTTAGACTAAGCAATCTTGCAGGACGATGATTGGTTTCAATGGAATGGCCACCTAATATGTAGACAGTGTCAATTTTTGCAATGGAGACATGGAATGAAAACCCATCTTCTATTTCTGGAAGCATGTGGGATGTGCAATGGCCAGTGTTTATATCAATCAGAAAAACCTGTGGCAAACAATCCACTACACTGTTCCAGTTTTCTGTGGTTCTTTGCCCTGGAGGCCGGTAACATCTACCCCCAAACAAGACACACATAGTTTGTCCCTTGCTCTGAATCACATTGATAGTGTGACCATATCTTCCTTGGGGGACATCTCCTTTTAGATTTTTCTCGATGCAACGAAGAGATGTTCTCTTGTTACCAGCATTGCTGTAAACCATCATGAGGTAAAGTAAATCAGGCAGTTCATTATTTGGAGCTCTCCCACCATGAATGAGATAAAAAAGGGTGTTTGTTTCTGAGGGATCTGAGTAATGAGTTATTGCAGGACAACGCAACGGTGGAAGATAGCATGAGTCAGATGAAAATGAAACAGCTCTTAGTTTGAGTTTGTGACCTTTGAGATGAAGAAGAAACACACCTGTGCAGCAGGATCTTTTGGGCCACCCTTTCTGGCCAAAAAAAAAGACTTCACCATGAAAATTCAATAAGGAGAATCCAGTATGTATAAGGACTGCATTGCTGTCAGCTGAAACCATTTGCAGGGACATTGCTGCAATGGAAAGAAGACAGTACCTTTGAAAGGAGAAGAAACATAAAATAATATTAGAAATAAAAGATTTATAGTGAAATTGATTATCACAGATTCTGATAATGCAGAACAACCACTCTACAGCTTTTTGATAGGTGTACAAATGCTACTTTTTGGCTATAATTTGTTTGATAAATCAACGATTAAAAATGACCTTCATTTTATATTTCAAAATTCAATTACTTTGGGTTTATGAAATTCTTTTATGTTGTTAAATGATGAAAACATTGCATTACATTGATTTTATTTTTAAAAAAAATTCAATTATTTTCAATACATGAGCTGTAATTGCTTCTAACATTGTTACAACAGTTCAGCTTCAATAAATCTTCATTCAGCCCACTTTGTTTCTTTTCAATTTTCAATTCCAGCTCAGGATATTTTTCTGCTTTTGACTATTGTTCTTTCTTACCAACATCAGGGGGTGTTGTAAAAGGTACAATGGAACTCTCAAAGAGCCATGTTATTAAAGATCCTGGTATGGGTTGAACGTGCATCAGCTGGAGACTATGGCCTGGAAATTGGTTTGCGGCGGTAGGCCAGCGCGAAATGGGTGCAGGGAACGATCGCTGCGCCGGAACGGATATGCCCAAGATGCACCTGATATTGAGCCACGGGCCTCATTTACATGAGGCTGGCGAGACGCAGATCCCTGCTGGGCGTCACAGGTAGGTTCTGGGAGGGGTGGGTGGCGATCTGGAGAGTGGGGGGTGGAATCGGTCAGGAGGTAGGGGCAGCCAGGAGAGGAAGGGAAGACATCAGGAGGGAAGGGTGGGCGACTGGGAGAGGGGGGGTAAGCGGTCAGGAGAGATGGGGGGAAGCAATTAGGAGAGGGGGAAGCAATGATCGGGAAAGGGAAGGAGGTAATTGGGAGAGGGGTGAGTGGTGCCCGGCAGCATCCCGTGGTTTCAATGTGGAGCTGGGGGAGCAGTCCTGCACCTCCTGGTTCCATGTTCAGGTAAGTATTTTCTTAAAAATGTATCTTTTTGGTGGTGGCTTGCAGCAATTCCTATTAAGTACCTCTGGTTAGTCCACATGTAGACCATCTTTTCTTAAACATAGCCAGCCTGACAGCACAATATTACAAAGGGGTCCTCAAATCGGCATTAGACCCCTTATTTGCAAATGCAAAAGGGCATAACACCAGTTTCAGGTGGGGGTCCTGGACGCCTATTTTTCTGCCTTTACCAATATGGCAGGTGGCGCACTTCCAGCATGTAATGAGAGCGTGCGTCCCGCCTGCCATTTTAGAAGCTTAGGCACCCTTTTTGCACCAGAAACACAGGCAATAGCATCATCGAAATTCTAGGCCCATTTTTCAACTGCTAATTTGGATAAAAGAATCAGCCTTCAGCAATAAACAGTGATATAAGTCTAAAAGTAGCATCCCTAGAAAAGCTTTAAATTTAGATTGATTTTGCTTTAACATATGCTGTAACTACAGGCTGATCTCCAATCTCCCTTTCCTCTCCAAAGTCCTTGAACATGTTCCCGCCTCCCAAATCCATACCCACCTTTCCTGGAACTTCATTTTCACATCTCTCCAAACAAGTTTCCGCCCTGCCACAGCACTGATACAGCTATAATCAAAGTCACAAATGACATCCTCTGTGACTGTGACCATGGTACACTATCCTTCCTCATCCTTCTCAACCTCTCTGCAGCCTCCGACACGGTCGACTACACCATCCTCCTCCAATGTCTCTCCTTCATTGTCCATCTGAGTGGGAACGCCCTCGCTTGGTTCCACTATTAACTATCCAATCGTGGCCAGAACATCTCCAGCAATGGCCTATCTACCTGCCCCCACACCACTGCCTCTGAAGTCCCTCAAGGATCTAGTCTTGGCTCCCTCCGCTTCCTCATTGATGTGCTGCCCCTCGGCGACATCATCCGAGGGCTTCGTTTCAGGTTCCACATATTTGCTGATGACACCCAGCTCTACCTCTCCACCACCTCTCTTGTCCCCTGCACTGCCTGTGTTGTCAGCCTGCTTGTTTGACATCCAGTCCTGGATCAGCTGCAATTTTCTCTCGTAAACACTGGGAAGACCGAAGCCATTTTCTTCAGCCCCCGCCACAAACTCAGTTCCCAGCTGCTGACTCCATCCCCCTCCCTGGCCACTGTTAGAGGCTGAACCAGACTGTTTGTAACCTCAGCGTTCCACTTGACCCTGAGCTGAGATTCTGATTCCATATCCTCTCCATTACAATGATCGCCTACTTTCACCTCCGTAATATCACCCGTCTCCTCCCCAGCCTCAGCCAAACTGCTGCTGACACCCTCATCCATACTTTAGTTACCTCCAGACTTGACTGTTCCAATGCTCTCCTGGCTGGCCTCCCATCTTCCATCCTCCGTAAACTTGAGCTCATCCAAAACTCTGTTGCCTGTATCCTAACTCGCACCAAGTCCCGTTCACCCATCACCCCTGTGCTCACTGACCTACATTGGCTCCCGGTCCAGCAACACCTCAAATGTAAAATTCTCATCCTTGTGTTCAAATCCCTCCATGGCCTCGCCTCTCCCTATCTCTGTAACCTGTTCTGGCCCTACCTCTGAGAACACTGCGTTACTCCAATTCTGACCTCTTGTGCATCCCCGATTTCCTTTGCCCCACCACTGGCGGCTGTGCCTTCAGCTGTCTAGACCCTAAGCTCTGAAATTTCTTCCCTATATCTCTCAGCATCCCACCCTCTCTCTCCTTCTTTAAGAAAGAAAGACTTGCATTTATATAGAGCCTTTCATGACCTCAGGACATCCCAAAGTGCTTCACAGCCAATAAAGTATAAAAGCTCCGTAAAACCTACCTCATGGATCAAGCTTTTGGTCACCTGTTCTAATATCTCCTTATGCGGCTTGGTGTCAAATTTTCTCTGAAATACTCTTGTGAAGCGACTTGGGGTGTTTTACTACATTAAAGGTGCTATATAAATGCAAGTAGTTGGTGGGCGGGGAGATTGGTGAATAAATATGTAAGAGTAGAGAGATTGGTGTATGATATGTAAGAGTGTGGAAATTGGTGTATAATATGTAAGAATTGGGAGATTCGTGTATAATATGTAAGAGTATGGGTATTAGTGTATAAAATGTATGAATATGAGGATTACTCTATAATATGTAAGAGTGTGGAGATTGATGTATAAAAGTAAGAGTGTGGAGATTGGTGTATAATATATAAGAGTGGGGAGATTGGTGTATAAATATGTAAGTGTGGAGATTGGTGTATAATGTGTAAGAGTGTGGAGATTGGTGTATAATGTGTAAGAGTGTGGAGATTGGTGTATAATATGTAAGAGTGGGGAGATTGGTGTATAATATGTAAGAGTGGGGAGATTGGTGTATAAATAAGAGTGGGGAGATTGATGTATTAATAAGAGTGGGGGGATTGATGTATTAATAAGAGTGGGGAGATTGGTGTATAATATGTAGGGGTGGTGAGATTTATGTATAATATGTAGGGGTGGGGGGATTGGTGTATAATATGTAGGGGTGTGGGGATTGGTGTATAATATGTAAGAGTGGGGGGATTGATGTACAATATGTAGGGGTGTGGGGATTGATGTATTAATAAGAGTGGGGGGATTGTAGTATAATATGTAAGAGTGGGGGGGATTGATGCGTAATATGTAAGAGTGGGGGGGATTGGTGTATTAATAAGAGTGGGGGGGATTGATGTGTAATATGTAAGAGTGGGGGGATTGGTGTATAATGTGTAAGAGTGGGGGGGATTGATGTATTAATAAGAGTGGGGGGATTGATGTATTAATAAGAGTGGGGGGGATTGGTGTATAATATGTAAGAGTGGTGAGATTTATGTATAATATGTAGGGGTGGGGGGACTGATGTACAATATGTAGGGGTGTGGGGAGATTGATGTATTAATAAGAGTGGGGGGGGATTGATGTATAATATGTAAGAGTGGGGGATTGATGTATTAATAAGAGTGGGGGGGATTGGTGTATAATATGTAAGAGTGGGGGATTGGTGTATTAATAAGAGTGGGGGGGATTGATGTATTAATAAGAGTGATAGTTTATTACTGTGAACCAATGACCGTACTTATCCTCATATTCAAAGGAGGCTCGTTTACTACAGATTGGAATTTCCGGCCGGGCAAAACCGCATTTTGAACTTTATCTGCCGCGATCTTGTGATATTAATTCCTTGGGAGCGCTTATAATAACAACATATTCCAGACCAAAACGATTTAGGACACACCATCTTACTACGCAATGTCACAGGAGACATAAAATGACACATCTCCTCCCCTCTCCCCCGCTCAGATTCGGTGCAGGACCCAAGGGCGATGGGTTGTTCCCCCCCCCCGGGGAGGCCTATTGCGGTGGGAGGAGGAAAGCGCCCGCCGAGGGTGGCTTCGCGGGAGTTGTAGTTCCCCCAGTCCTGGTTGGCGGACTACAACTCCCGGCGTGCGCCGCGCCGTGTCGCATTGCTCCGCCGAGGACGCTCAGCTGTTGCTAGGGGCCGGGAGGAGGAGGCTGCGGAGGAGGACAGGGACAGTGAGTACAACCTGGTCCAAATGAGAGCGCTAAACTTCGCTCAAACCATTGAGAAGTCGAGCAACTGGGTCATTAGTAACTTAGCGCGGTCCATTTCTTCTGTATGAATACTTTCTCTCTCAAGCTCCTCGCCTGTAATAACTCCTACAGGAATACAACTCCCTGTTGGCGCCGGTCGTCAACGGGACCGGGCCGGCCTGTGATGCCCTCTACAGTTCAATAGCTTGCCCACAATCTCTCTCTCTCTCTCTTCCACATGCAGAGTGGCACCTGGTGCTGCTCGAACTATACCTCATCAAGGAGTCCTTGCCTTCAGGAGAGGGAACGGGTAAATGAAACCATTGATATAGCTGAGATTCCCCCATTATTCACATTTTTGGTGAGGGTTCTTGGGTTCCGGTGAGCTCCAAATGGTCACTATCAGCCAGGAATTATTGTAGAGTCAGAATTTTACAGTACAGAAGGAGGCCTTTTGGCAAATTGTGCCTGGATTTTTTTTTCCTTTTTCAAATATTTATTTACTTCCCTTTTGCCATTTAATGTATATGCCCTCTCTTGGTATTCTTCCTACCAAAATGAATCACCCTACATTTCTCTGCATTAAATTTCATCTGTCATCAATCGGTTCAGTTTACTAACATGTCTTTGTCCTCCTCATATGACTTACTGATCTTTCCAAGATTAACCATGCTTCCTATTTTAATGTCTGTATATAAGAACATAAGAAATAGGAGCAGGAGTAGGCCATATGGCCCCTCGAGCTTGCTCCACCATTCAGTAAGATCATAGCTGATCTTCGACCTCAACTCCACTTTCTCGCCTGATCCTTATATCCCTTGATTCCCTTAGAGTCCAAAAATCTTTCGATCTCAGCCTTGAATATACTTAACGACTGAGTGTCCAGAGCCCTCTGGGGTAGAGAATTCCAAAGATTCATCACCTGAATTTCTATTTCAGTGAAGAAATTCCTCCTCATCTCAGTCCTAAATGGCTGACCCCTTATGCTGAGACTTTGCCCCCTAGTTCTAGACTCTCCAGCCAGGGGAAACAGCCTCTCAGCATCTACCCCTGTCAAGTCCACTAAGAATTTTATACGATTCAAGGAGATACCCTCTCATTCTTCTAAACTCCCGAGAATATAGGCCCATTTTACTCAATAGGAGACCATCCTCTCATCCCAGGAATCAATCTAGTAAACCTTTGTTGTACTGCCTCTAAGGCAAGTACATCGTTCCTTAGGTAAGGAGACCAAAACTGTACACAGTACTCCAGGTGTGGTCTCACCAAGGCCCTGTACAATTGTAGCAAGACTTCCTTACGCTTGTACTCTGACCCCCTTGCAATAGAGGCCAACAAGTATTGATATTATGCCTCTATGAAATAAAAGAGAAGCAGAGGTCCCAATACAGACCCAGGGGCACGGCATTGTTGTATTCTCAGTTGAAAAAACATACATTAACCGTGACTTTGTTTTCTATACCCATCCTATCCATTCTGTCACATTCCCTTTAATACCATGTGTCCTTTCAAGAATTCTCTTATGAAGAACTGTATCAAATTACTTTTGATAATCCACATCTGCTGCATTTCTTCTATCGAAACTCAATTATTAACTCAAGACAATTTATAAAATTTGTCAGTCATGATTTGCCTTTTACAAATCTGTCTTTATAGGTTAGTATTAATTTTATCTTGTTTTATGGCCTGTAGAAGCTTCCCCCTACACTAATGTTAGGCTGACTAGTTTATAGTTATCTGGTTTATTCCTTTCTCCCCTTTTGAACATGTGTATTACATTGAGAATCCTCCTGTCCTTTGGCACAACCAAACATCCAAGAAGGTTTGAAAGACTGTGATCTGCGATTTCATCCCTAACTTCCCTACACATTCTGGGATGCGTGCCATCAGGGCCCAGTGTGTTTTCCACTTTTATATTTTCAACACTACTTCCTTATCTATCTTTCTCTTGTACCTTTTCATCTGGACTACCACATTCTTCTGTGAAAACTGAGCAAAGTACTTACTTAGTATCTCTGCCATACCTTCATCCTCCATAAGAAGATTTTCCTTTTTAACTGTCCTAGCCTACTGGACTAGTGTAATTTTCACATCTATAACATTTTACAAAGATATTTTTGTCATGGGCATTTCATTTTCCCTTCTGAATTCTAATGCTGCTCTTGCCCTTGTGCTTGGTGCAGTATGTTGCAAAAATGAATTTCTTATGAAGTGAATATAAGTTTCCTCCTAAGATGCAGTACATTGTAACATGGCCATAGAGGTACTTGTTGCAAAAAGAAATGGTGTTAACCACTGGGCCACCTGTACTCCTGAGTAATCCAATTTTCAGGTTTTGCTTGTATTGAAACCATTCTTTTAAAGAATCTGGCTGGCTTTAAGAAACCATCACTGCAGCACCTGTTCTTATAGTTTGTTCAGTAAAGCTGATGATACCATTGTCTCTGTCATTTCTAGAATTGTATATTCCTATTTCTAGAACTTATTTTTAGTTTGGAATTTAGATGGAAATGCTTCAATTTTACAGTAAATATATCTACTGAACATAATCAGCACATTAAATTATGGGAATTTGGTCCTCCATAGTAACCACTGAATAGGAGAAAATGTGCCCCATGATAATCCTTAATATTCTGAAGGTGTTTATGGAAGTGCGAAAATCTTATTACTGAAGTAATGTATAATGAGAGGATTTTGGCTTTTTAAGTAATTAGTCTTATCCCAAGCGTATAATGTTTTAAACATCTCTTTAAATCTATTTGCACGGATTAAAAAACAACAGTATTGTTGTAAAACCTGAAATGCCGAAGATTTTAATTGAGCAGCTGTTCTTTGACATTAGTATGCAAAAGCAAATGATGAGGAAATCTGCAGTATTTTTTAAAGATTTATTAGTGAATTGGGTAGTATGGCATTTCTTTCTATGTGTAATTTCTTTCTTAGGTGTCAGCCATGGCTGAGTGGCAGCACACTCATCTCTGAGTCAGAAGGTTGTGGGTTCAAGTTCCACTCCAGAGACTTGAGCACATAATCTAGGCTGGCACTTCAGTGCAGTACATAGGGAGTGCTGCACTGCCGGAGGTGCCATCTTTCAGATGAGATTTCAGACCGTCTGCATTCTCAGGTGGATGTAATAGATTCCACAGTACTATTCGAAGAATAGCCGGGGATTTCTTCCCGTGTTCTGGCCAACATTTATCTCCCAACATCTAAAACAGATGATTTGGTCATTTATTTCATTGTTGTTTGTGGGATCTTGCTGTACACAAATTGGCTATCATGTTTCTTACATTACAACAGTGAATAAACTTCAAAAGTAAAGAGCTTTGGGATGTCCTGAGGTCATGAAAAACTCGATATAAATGCTAGTCTGTCTTTCTATCTATCTATCTTTCTTCCTTTCTTTCTTGCTTTCTTTCTTCCTTTCTTCCTTTCTTTCTTGCTTGCTTTCTTTCTTTCTTTCTTTCTTTCTTGCTTTCTTTTCTACCACATGTGTAAAGGGCAAAGCCCACCTATAAATGGTGTAAATACCAATCCATAATGGCTACGGGAAGATACTTTCCCTCCTCAGTGCTGCTGTCTCAATTTTAATATTTGGATTTATAGGATCCAACTGTTTGAACAATCAGTTATGCTTTCAAATTTCAGCTTTTTTTTAAACTTTCAATTAATTTTGATTTTAGCTGTTTACTACTAGTAAATCCTTCACTGGTTTGAAGTGGGCAGTTGATCCTAATGTTTTTCTTTATGTCGTTCATGTAGTGGATCATGTCATGTCCTATTTCTTCTGTTAGTCTATGTTTAGTGTGTTAGAAGTAAAAGCACTCAGTGTTGACCCTTGTTATTGGCACTTGGTTGATGTGATATAAAACAACAGTAACCTCTATAGCACATGCAGATACTTAAATGCTCTTCAAGTACAGTTGCATTGCGATTCACAAGCATGCTTTTAATACTCAGGTAGACCTTTTGCTGTCAGCCAACTTTATGGTGAGTTAAAGTGGGCTTTGTAAATAGTTTTCTACATAATTCATGTATGTTGGTTTTTAGTGAAGTTGACTTATGCTGCAGCTGTATAGTAATGTACTGAATGACACCTGATACTTGTGTTACTCCAAAGCTGAGTCAACAAGAAGAGAAACTACAGCAGTTGAGATGAACTAAGAATATATATTTTTTAAATTTCAGTAGTTGAGGTTCTATCCAGTGGTTTTAGCTGGGGCCTTCAGTGCTAATCGCATCTGTTTTGTCAGTTTTGAATGTCATTGACTGAAGAGACTTGAACATGGAAAAATATGGAGACTATGTGCAGAGAAATATAGAAATTGATTTTTCTGCTTTATGGTTAATGCAATATGACCAAGGCAGATTTGGTATTGAAAAAATAATATTTCCCTTTCACCCAAGTACTAGCTAAAACGTAATGTTAAATCAATATTTATGCTTAGCAGCAGTCTTCGCCCAAATTTATTGCCAGTTTGGCTTTTGCATGCGGAGAGTTTGGGATCCTAGGTTACTCTATGCATGGAAACTTTTCAGTTTTTTTTGCTTTTTTTTTAAAAGAAGTCCTTGTTAACTGTAGTCTCAATATAAACAGAAGTTAGTTTTTGGGCTCACCCTCCTTGTTCCTCCTCCAGTATTCTTCTTTGTTTTTTCCCTAATCTGAATGCAGAGATTCAGGCAGAAGTACAGTTCCACATTGGCCAGCAGCCCTCTGGTACCTCTCCCATGTGACTGTTCTTCATGAATGAGCCCAGCCTTGATCATTGATGAGCATCACATATGTCTTATAATATGTTAACTTGTCAGGGTGAGAACAACTACAGCTATCATTTTAATAGGATTTGGATTTGAATTATGAGATAATCAGAATAGAAAACTAACTGTTCTATTTCGAGAGTTTAAATTCAAATTGTTATTTCCCAGACTAACCTAAGCAGGGTATAGAGTAACTAAATGACAGTATCTTATTGCAATATAATGTTTTAAAAAACTGGACAATTTGGACCAACAATAGAGGATATGGCATCACCAAATTAAAATAAGAAATCAAATTTATATTTTGACAGTCTAGGTAAAAAAGTGGTTGCTTGTCATTGTTCATAGTCCACGTTAAATCTATTTTAGTTCACCTTTTCTTTCTTCCTTCTGCACTAAATGTATTTCAAGTTACCTTAGCTTTCCTCCAATAAAATGACAGTTGTGAAATATTATGGGTTTTTAATCAATACCTTTTCTGATTCCAGATTTCCCTTGAATAAAACTTGAGTGGATTAGTTACCAAGTTAAATTTCTTTGACTGCCTTACCATCCTTTGTATACAAAAGTTGCACTTGATTGGTATTTATAACACATTTGTATATTGGTAGAGCATGGAGATCTTCACTATTTTAGATGTATAGATATAGTATATATATCACCAATATGATAATCAGCTGCAATCACCTGTATAGGACATGACATTTCTCCCCCCACTTAATTTTCTGGACCATGCCAATGAATAACATATGGTGATTATTTTAGTAGTCTGTCTATTGCAAAAAATGCAGACAATGACACCTTACCATATTGTCTGCATTACAACAGTGACTACTCTTTAAAAATATTTATTTTGCTATGAAGCACTTTGGAATGTCCTGAGGTCGTGAAAGGCGCAATGTAAATGCAAGTTCTTTCTTCCAGTGTTGTGTCTTCAGTGAACATCACTAATATTATATTCAAACAAACTTAATTTTCTTTTCAATTTGTCCCTTCTAGAATATATAACATGGTAACATTAGCAAAGTTTTTTTTCTGTTTAACCATAACATTAATGGGTAAGATTTTGTTGATCAAAGCATATTTAATATTTTCTAGTCTAACAGTAAGTCAACTGTGCAGAGACTGGCTCTGATTATAATAACCCCTGGCCATCATTCAGCAACTTTTCTACTCTTCAAAAGGCTATCTTGTGGTAAATCAGTCAACTACAAGAACCTTTCTTGAAAACAGTTGTACTATATTAAATACTATAAATAATCTCTTTACACACAGGATTGCTATTAGCTGGATCAACCACTGTGACAGTAGTGCATCCTTACCTCTAATATGAATGTAGTGCTGAGTTCTACTCAGTTTCTTCAAACAATATTACCTGTACAGTACAAAACACTTTAAGAGACTGAACTTGCTTGTAGAATTAGAAGGTGCGGAACACTTGGTAAATATGTAGCATACAGGCAGCGTAGGAGATTTTTGAGCGAGTTTACAGCTGGGTTCAGACGGTACCAAGCACTTCCCTGATGAGAGTAACTGTCTGACTGCTGGCTCACAACAGATGCAACAATGACGTGGTATGTTGTAAACGTGCATGATAACCAATACATCTATGCATACATTACTGTATATCTGCAACATCTGATCTTGAGTCCTTTATTAACATTCACTTCCTCCCAAAAGTTTATAAAATCCTCCAAAGTAAATTCCCTTGGTTAGTTCTCTTACTGTTAATCTCATTTTAAATTAAGACTGGGACTTAAACATTGTGGCCCTGACTTTCCGCTTTGGGCATAATCGGCAATTGGGTACAAATTGCGCTCAAAGATTGCGCTGGCTGGGTTTTATTGTGAGTTTCCGCTAAATTGCATTAACATAATCACAAACATAAAATCTTTCATGATCAGTGCAATCCAGCAGTTTAACAGAGCATAATCGTTTATTTTTTTTGCAATAAAAAATATTCATTGATGTATTTAAGAGTGGTAACCTGGTGCAGTTTTATTAATACAGCTGAAAATAGGTTGATCACAAACAATAAGCATTTTTAATAAGAGTGTCTAGTCCTCCACCTGTAAGTAACCTGGTTTTAAATCACTAATAATGACTTAAAAAAAACTATACTGAAGCATTTGCTGCTTTAATTTATGTACACTAGTCAGTAACTTGGTAAATTAAATATTTTTTAATATTTAAAAATGTTTAAAATGTGCCTTCTAATGCCTGTGCGCCTAAGAAAATTAGCTTAATTTTAAGACCCTCCTGGAACGGCTGGAGTTGGGCGCAACTGGCGGAAACTCGCCATCCTCGTTATTTCAATGGGTGGGGGGGGCATGGCCAGTTTTGTGGACGGGACCAGCTTCAGTGAGATTTTCTTTTGAGCCAATGCAAAATATCGTGGAAACTCAAATTCCGCTGGGCGTAATAAATCAAAATTCCGCAATGTTTTGTGCTGAAAAAGCCAGCGCAATCTAGCGGAAACTCAGGGCCTATGAATTTAGGCTGCATATAGTGACACCACTATTCCCGGCCAGAATGGAAATGATTGGGTAATTTCCCTGTCAATCCCAGTAAATGGACTTTATTAACTATAAAATAGACTGTTTGCTGTAAGTCTTGCCGTAAGTCCTGCCCCCACCTTCAACTCATTGGCTGACACAGTGGTGTCAATAGACGATCTGGTGCAAATGTCTATAAAACCCCAAAGAGGAGATATAGGCCTCCTTAACCTATTGTAATCTTTCAAAAGTGACAATAACAATATCTTTAGCCACTGTTTAATGTAACAAGTGTTCAAGAGTGCTTTGACAGAAGCAGAGCTCTGTTGTCCCTCAAAGTGTAACATCGCTGTGTGATATCTTCATATAAAGTTATGGATAAGCCAATATATTGTGAATTTAAAATGGATTTCTTATAGCTGTATTCTTAAGAGTTCCTTTGTTTTTGTGAGGAAAAGACAATACCCAAGTTCTATCTAGGGATGTCTACATTTCTATGGGAAGCTATCTAATTCTATCTATGGAAAAGGACAAAAGACGTATGAGCAATCAATCAGCTAGCTCAGTCTGAGGAGGAAGCATGGCCTAGTGAGGGGAAACTTGATCAGCACATGCCCAGAGCTGGTCTGGATCAAAGGGCTAACCAAGAAAGCTAAGCGAGTCCATTACTAGGGAGTTTGTGGCGTATTTTTATTATTTTTCTTGTTCTTGAGGAGGGTTCTGTAGTTAGTTGTATCAATGTAAGGTTTGATTATATTTGTCGCTCTGTATGTTCACTTGGTGTATGTAAAATAAAGCAGCTTAATGACTTATATCTGGCCTTGCTTCACCAAAGTATTTCAGTTCACCTTCGAAAAGATCGGAGAAGTGTACGTGAGGGCACGTGTGAGACACGATATCCAGTTCATATCTTATACGGGTCCCATTGTTTCACCCCCAGGTTATGCTATCATATAATTAGATTATGGGCAGAATGAGCACACTTCTGAATATAAGAGACTCTGATTGCTTATGGGAGAGACAAGAACCCACTGTACTCGTAAGAATATCTAAGACCTGAAATTTGTAATAACCACTTATGATTGGAAGTGACACACCATATAATATTGTAGAATGTCAGCACAAATAGGGCTAGTATATTGGTCTAGTATATTGGTACTGTAAGGTTGCCTTGAGTGTACTCTAAATTCCCTTAAGGATTTGGTTTCCCTTTTCTTAAATGATTTGACATCATGGAATAGTAATAATAATTCCAGGTGAATCAAGAAGTTTTTGATTGGCTCAACAATAGTCTTTAGGTCTTGTCTGCTTTGGGCATTGGGATGGCATTGAAAATCAACAGATGTACTCTATTTTAATTGGTTCAGGTACCATCAGAAGTGTTAAGTGAAAGGCTAAAGCATGAATGTTGCACATTGAAATCTTCTAGACCATTTTTAACACGAGATCTTGCTCTATTTCTTGCTGTATTTTTATTGTTAAATCAGAATCGCTATTCTGCAACATGTAATTTTCCAGTGTCCAGGGATTTTTGTAACTGTGTGATGAGTCCATCACCCATCACTAACAGTTACGTTTGCTGTAAATGCATTATAATCGAATATTTCAAACACAGAATTATTCCTCAACTGTACAATAATTCTTGTATTACTATTTGCATGAAATGAATCATTCTGAGATTCAATAGAAGTTTTTAAAATTACAAACGACTTTGATAAAGTGAACAGGGAAAGATTATGAGGTGGTACTTCCTGCTCACTGCACCTGGGAATTCGTCATTTCCCAGATGCAGTGAAGAGGAAAAAGGGGCAGAAAATTGTTGTCAGGTCTCCTCTCCACCCATCTTGCATCACGCTAGGATTTCCTGAGTGTCCTGAAAGAACATCAGTAGGAATGCACGTGGAGTAGGTGAAGGCCCAGTGATACCATTTTAACGAAGTGGGTGGGAGCGTTCTTGGCCTCAGTTTCTTCTGCCTACGATCTTTGGCCACACTAGTTTACCAAGGTGTGTAGATGGAATTAAGATACGGATCAGCCATGATCTAACTGAATGGCGGAACAGGCTCGAGGGGCTGAATGGCCTACTCCTGGTCCTATGTTCCTTCCTATGTAGTGGAGAAGTGTCTGAAGAAGCCTGGCACAAGGGCCTGCTTCAAGACTCCCCCAGACCAGAGGGTTTATGAGGTTCCTGGGGTTCTTGGGAACAGTTCCAAGATGTTGCAGGCAGATAAGAAATTACCTTCAAGCCCTCTCCACCCAAGGCCTCTCAGGTTTGCAGCTTTGCGCCTGTTTAGTGCTCAGTTTTGAAGCATAGGGTCCAGCTATGGGTTGAGCTTGCACTGGGAATTCACCAAGGGCAGGAAAATGCATAGAATCATAGAAAGTTACGGCGCAGAAGGAGGCCATTCAGTCCATCCTGTCCGTGCTGGCCGAAAAAGAGGTATCCAGCTTAATCCCACTTTCCAGCACTTGGTCCGTAGCCCTAGGTTACGGCACTTCAAGTGCTCATCCAAATACTTTTTAAATGAGTTGAGGGTTTCTGCCTCTACCACCCTTTCAGGCAGTGAGCTCCAGACCTCCACCACCCTCTGGGTGAAAAAATTTCTCCTCAGCTCCCCTCTAATGATCCTACCAATTACTTTAAATCTGGTCACCGACCCCTCTGCCAAGGGAAATAGGTCCTCCCTATCCACTCTATCTAGTCCTGTCATAATTTTATATACCTCAATTAATCTCCCCTCAGCCTCTTTTGTTCCTTTGAAAATTGCATCCTCCTCTGTAATAACAGATGTGTTGAGCCTGTCGGGGGAACAATGGGCTCTCAGAGAGGAAACTTGGCTCCTATTTCCTCTGGTTGGGGAGTCAAGTGATGAGAAGCCATCAATTTAAAGCTGCTGTTAAGAGAGTGAGGAGAGAGGTTAGAAGAAATTGTTTTATGCAGAAAGTTGTTGGAACATGGAATGCTTTGCCACAAGGAGTACTTGTGACATAGGCTATTGTATGCTTTAAGGGGAAGAGTTGATGATCGTTTGAAGCAGAGGAAGGTACAGAGCTGTGGGGAGAGAACAGGGCAGTGGATTGCTCTAGCAAAGAGCTGACACAGAAACAATGGGCCAAACGGTCTCCACCTATGGTTTAAAATAAAATAAGAAACAAAGGTAAAGATACTTTAAATTGCTTACCTGTTTTCCTTTCCTGAAGATGCCTTGCAGTAATTCAGAGCAGGTGATGATTAAATTTTTAAAAGAAAATTGTCTCTCTAATTCACATGTAAGAATGAACATGCCTTAACTCTTGCCCAAAGCAAAATTGGGATGATCTGATGGCTGTAATTCAGTCCTTGCTGGGTGTTGTTTTTAATCCAGTCTGGTTTTGTACAAAGTATGTTCAGAAATCCATGCTACTGTAGTGCAAATGTTTGACTTGGCACTATAGTGAGTTTGCTTCTGTGAATGATCACAAACTTACCTAAAAATACGAAGAAATACACAGTTTTGAATTTTATGTTTTTGAAAGTATAGTATTTAGTGAACACTTTGAAAAAATAATTTGAGGAATAGAATTCTCATTATTCTTTAATGATATGGCTGTAAAGGGTGCACACTGCCTCTCCCTGACTGTTTCACGTTCTTTATATTGTACTTTGCCAAACGTTACATTTTGTTTTGTGGTTGTTACTGTATGAAGAGCTTTTCCAAGAAAGGGACTTGACAGATGCCTACATTTCATCGGTTCAAACCACAGAAAGAGAAGAAGCTCTGTGCCCTGTTTAATTCATCACAATTAAACTCTTCTCCGGAGATTTAGATTAGTATGTTTATAACTTGCTTTATGTTTTTAATAAGTATTTGGATGTCATTCTCACCATGGGACAGAAAATGGAGTCCCGATGCAGCAATGCTAGAATCATTACTGTTCAGGTGCAAGTTGTAACATGAGGTCAGTTCATTTTAAGAAATATTCGGTGCTCTTGGTGTTCAATGGGAGCAGGGTTAGGGGCAGATTATCGATGACAGCAGCTCTTAAGAGGCTGGTGGTCACCTTAAAGCTGTCCTGTGACTGAGGGTAAAAATGGAAGTAGATAAAGTTGAGAACTTCCCCATTCATTGACATAGTTTTGGAGGTCTTTCAGAGAAGGGTGGTTTATTTTTGGATGTGAGAGCCATCTTGCAGTAAACAGCAGTGTCAAAGCAGCATGGGTGAAGGTGATAGAGCATACGAATGTTGTCTCACCTGAGGCCAAAACCTGGGAGCAGGTGAGGAAGAAATTTGCTGGGCCGTGCAATGTTGCTTAGGTAAGTGTACTAATATGTGGCTTCGTTTTACAACATTGACTTCGATGGCATCTTAATTCTTTGTTAAAGGCAAGTCGTGTTTAGCAAATTTAATAGCATTTTTGAAGAAGACTGATTGTGGCTTTATCCACTTTATTCCCATAAAGGAAATGCAGGAAATATAGTTTATATGGTTTTCTGAAGGCATTCAGTAAGGTGTCTTTAAAAAAAAAAGTTTGTAATGAAAATTTAGGTGTATGGTATAAGAAAATATAGCAGAATTAATATTAAGTTGCCTGACAGACAGGAACAAAGGGTTAGTGTTAATATTTGTTCGGATTGGAGAAGGGCTGGAAGTGGTATACTTCAGTGGTCAAGGCTGGGTTCTTTTTTTTTATATATATATATATAAATGATCTGGACCTGGCCATGATATTGAAATTCACTGATCTCACAAAAGTAGGGAGTTTGGCGAACTGCGTGGAGGATTGTAAAAGACTTCAGAAAAACAGAGAGGTGGCAGATGCAATTTAGTGTGAGGTAATTTATTTTGAAAGGCGAAACATAGAAAAATTTACGGCACAGAAGGAGGCCATTTGGCCCATTGTGTCTGTGCCGGTCGAAAAAGAGCTACCCAGCCTAATCCCACTTTCCAGCACTTGGGCCGTAGCCTTGTAGGTTATGGCACTTTGAGTGCATGTCCAAGTACTTTTGAAATGTGATGAGGGTTTCTGACTCTACCACCCTTTCAGTAGTGAGTTCCAGACCCCTACCTCCCTCTGGGTAAAAAAATAAAATTTCTCAGCTCCCCTCTAATCCTTCTACCAATTACTTTAAATCTGTGCCCCATGGTTGTTGACCTCTCTGCTAAGGGAAATAGGTCCTTCCTGTCTACTGTGTCTAGGCCCCTCCATAATTTTATACATCTCAATTAAATCACCCCTCGGCCTCCTCTGTTCCAAAGAAAACAACCCCAGCCTATCCAATCTTTCCTCATAGCTAAAATTCTCCAGTCCTGGCAACATCCTTGTAAATCTCCTCTGTACCCTTTGTAGTGCAATCACATCTTTCCTCCAATGTGGTGACTAGAACTATACGCGGTACTCAAGCTGTGTTTTACACAGTTCCAGCATAACCTTCCTGCTGCTATATTCTATGCCTCGACTAATAAAGGAAAGTATCCCGTATGCCTTCTTAACCACCTTATCTACCTGTCCTGCTACCTTCAGGGATCTGTGGACATGCACTCCAAGGTCCCTCTCTTCCTCTACACCTCTCAGTATCCTCCCATTTATTGTGTACTCCCTTGCATTGTTTGTCCTCCCCAAATGCATTACCTCACACTTCTCTGGATTGAATTCCATTTGCTACTTTTCTGCCCACCTGACCAGTCCATTGATATCTTCCTGTAGTCCACAGCTTTCCTCCACACTATCAACCACATGGCCAATTTTTATATCATCTGCAAACTTCTTAATCATGCCCTCTATAATTAATTAAGTCTAAATCATTACTATATACCACAAAAAGCAAGGGACCTAGGACTGAGCCCTGTGGAACCCCACTGGAAACAGCCTTCCAGTCACAAAAACACCTGTCAACCATTACCCTTTGCTTCCTGCCATTGAGCCAATTTTGGATCCAATTTGCCACTTTCCCTTGGATCCCATGGGCTTTTACTTTTTTGACCAGTCTGCCATGCAGGACCTTGTCAAAAGCCTTGCTAAAATCCATGTAGGCTACATCAAATGCACTACTCTCATCAACCCTCCTTGTTACCTCCTCAAAACAAGGAATGTGACTATAAACACAACAGAAAGATGCTGAAGGGAACAGAGGAGCAGAGAGAGGTGCAAGTACATATTTCCTTGAAAATGTGAGTGGATAAAGCCACAAAGGCATTTTGGGTCATAGAGTACAAGAGCAAAGAAGTGACGATAAACTTATACAAGAAAATGGTTGGGCAGCCATTGTAGAAAGGACATCAAAGTCGTAAAAATTGCACAACATAGGCTCACCAGGATGATACCAGGGATACAAAACTATAATTATGAGAAGAGATTTAAGGTACTGTGACTATTTGCACTGGAACAGAGCTTGCTAAGCTGAGATTTCGTAGAGTTTTTTTTAATTTTGGAGGATTTTGATTGGATGAATGAGGAAAGAGTATTTCCTCTGGTTGGGGAGTCAGTGATGAGGGACAATCAAATTAATTTGTCATTGAGAATAAGGAGAGAGACTTGGAGAAAGTTCTTTACTCGGAGGGCTGTTGGAGCTTGGAATACTGTGCTGCAGGGAGTGGCTGAGACAGAGCCCATTGCATCTTTTAAGAGAAGAGTGGGTAAACATTTGATGCAGAGGAAGATCGTTCTGTGGGAGGAGAATGGACCAGTGGAATTAGTTTTTGGATTCATCTAATAAAGAGTTGGCACAGAAATTGGGCCAGATGGCCGCCTTTTGTACTGTAAACTTTAAAGGTTTTATGGTAAAATAAGACACAAAAGGGTAAATTTTAACCCCTAAGAATGGGTGGGTTGGTGGTGGGTGGGGAGTAAAAATACTTGGTTTTCGGAGCGGGACGGCATTCCGGCTCCAACATGCCGGCTTCTGCATCTAACCCAGGCAGGTTTGTCTGCATGTGGAGGGCAGACACCAGGAAGTCCTGCTCCCACTTAAATCCGGCGGGCCGATACTTAAAAGGGCAATGTACCTCATTGAGATACTTGAGGTACTTAATATTTTGTGTATTGGAATAATAAAATGAACCTTACCCGTTCGGGTTTCCCATCGCTTCGCTTTCACATCAGGTGATAACAGGCGGGAAGGGGCGGATCCATGAGGTGAGTGCCTTTATTGCACTGCTTGTAGGCCCGGAGGAGCAGGAATGCTTCATCCAGGCCCACCAAGCATACCTGGCTGACAGGACCCCTGTGATCGTCCACCCCCACCCCCCTGATGATGTTCCCCTCCCCCCTCACGGTGGACCCCACCTACCTCTGGCTCTTCACCCGACTGCCACGACCTCCGATATCTTTCTCAGCCCCCCCGATCTCTTTTTCATCCCCCACCTGCTCTTCTCCCTGGCCCTCCCACCCCAATTTTCTCCTATGATCCCTCCCTCCCTCTGAACCCCAGCTGTGGCCTGTTGTAGTAGGCCTTCCTGGACGACAGCCAGTCAGCCTGTCAATCAAGCTGGCTGCCAGGCGCGAAACCCGGAAGTGAAATTGATGGGCCTCATTAAGGTCGTGATCGCAAATCGCGGCCCGCCCACTTACTTTCTAGGTTTTGCACCCGGAAATCAGCCCCCTCGCTCCCTTCCCGGCTCTCAGTTAAAATTTACCCCAAAGATAAAGATACTTTAGTGTTGTTTCAACTGCACTTCACTCGAAACTTGATGCATTATCACAGAGGAAGAGTACACTGCACTTTGCTGACTAATCATCCTTCTAAATGGTGGCCGCCTTGACTCGGTGGTAGCACTCCTGCTTGTTTTCACCTGATGTGAATGAGAAGCGATGTGAAACCCGAACAGGTAAGGTTACATTTGTTTGACATTTCCAATACACAACAAACTAAGTGCCTCAACTATCACAATGAGGTATATTGCCCGTTTAAATATCGGCCTGCCGGCTTTAAGTGGGCACGGGACTTCCGGGTTTCTGTTGCGCGTGCATCCAAACGCGCCTGGGTTAAACCCGGAAGTGGACGCGTTGGAGCTGGGATGCCGTCCCGTGCTTGGGGGTTAAAATTACCCCCTTGATCCTTTTATATTTGATGATGTGACAACTCTACAGAACTATAAAAGAGATAAGGAATGAAAAGCAAAGGATACCAGCCATGTGAGCTTGGGGATGGCCTTCTACCTTCCCTAGCTCACTCTCTGTCATCATCCCCAGAATCTCCATGGCCCTCTCCTCATAAAAAAAATCAAGAGACACGGCTTTGGTGATTCTGCCTTCCCCATCTGCATTTATTGCCTCTAGTTATGTGTTATCTCTGCATGCAGATGTCTTTGTCTATGAGCACATATACCTGTGTGTATGGGTGGCACATAAGGATAGGAAGCATGGTGGGATGTGTAGCCGGCTGCAAGGCCTTGATGAGGGGAAAAAGTATTAACTCTTTCTTAACTTAGTTTTTTTGAGTTATGACTGCAGATATTGGAAATTCAGGGGAGTCAAGTGTCAGCCGAGTTCCTGTCAGCCTGCTCAGGTGGATATAAAAGATCCAATGGCACTTTTTTTTTGAAGAGCAGCGAGTTCTCCCAGTGTCTTGGCCAACATTCTTTCCTCAACTGACAGCACCAAAACAGATTAACTAGTCATGTATCTCAATTGCTGATTTGTGGAATCTACAGTTTGTTGGCTGTGAAACATTTTGGGACATCCTGAGAATGTGAAAGACACTATGGGCATGATTTTAAAAGGATGGTGGAATGGCAGTGGGGGGGTGAGCGGGCGTGCGGGTAACCCGAATAATAAAAGCTTACTGTTCCCCACGCGATCGCAACTTAATTGGTGGCCATTAATCTTGTTTCAGAGTTTGCCATCTGAAAGCTGCACAGTGGGCGGACTGCGCACCTGCATGATCTGCTGTCAGTTGGAGTGTCCAGATGTAAAGGGCCATTGCTCCAATGAATTTTGCTGAAACGAGGAGCAAGGAGACACAATGGAGCTGCACAAGGGCAAGGCAGCTCAAGATTCAGCGATGCCCCACTTGAGGTGATGCTAGCCGGGGTGAGGAGGAGGAGGGAACTATTTTACAGGAGGAAGTGCTTTGCCTCTGCCACCAAGAAGGCCTGGCTCAAGGTGACAGTGGAGGTCACGAGTAGGATCAACATATCCCGCACTTGGGTCCAGTGCAGGAAGCGTTTCAATGACATAACTAGGTCAGCAAAAGTGAGTACACTTACTGATTCTCCTGCATTCCGTGTTGCACATCAGCCCCCCACCCTCACATCATTCTGCGCTGCCAAGACTACTCCATCACATCACTCCTCACACTCACTTAAGGCTCATCCTCAGCTTTTCACTTTCTGAGCACTTCCTCACCTCCTCATTTGTGACCCCACCATTAGCATTCACCCCAATCCTGATTCAATGTGATGTCTCTGCCTGATACTAACCCTCTGATGCACCTCTTTCACAGTCAGCCTCACCCATAGCAATGCATTCATCGGCTGACCACTTCACCCTCACTCACTCACGTGTGTACATTCTCCCCTTGTAGGAGAAGAGAGCGCAAAATGCACGCGAGAGGGCGAGGACTGGAGGGGGATCACGACAGATAGTGGTCTTCACAGAGGCGGAGGAGGAGACCCTGCAGATCAACCAGACCCTCGAGTGCCTGTCCGTCAGGGACGCTGAGACTGGCACCGCACAAACGTCTGGTGACTCAACTTTAGCATTCACCACACACAACATGAATTGATGTTAACAATGATTGGCATGTTGAACACCTCAGCATGCTGATTGCAACATGACACATCTATGATGATGCTTACTGTTCTCTTACAGGCCCTTCAATGACTGCAGCGACTGGAGAGGGCGATTCCTCAGAGGAGCTCCCAGCCTCTGAGGGCGTACTGTCACATCTTAGTGAGTCATCCACCAGCGCAGATACTCACACCTCAGTGGGTCCTAGTAATCAGTTAGTTGGGTTGGCACCTGGTGAGTCACCCCACACGAGTGAGCACGAGCAAACACTGGTGGCAGAGGCAGCTGTGGAGACTCTGTGTCGGTGGGTGCATTCCTCTCCAGACTCTGCTCAGCTGGATGCAGATGCTGAATCTTGGAGGCCATCCTTTAAAAGGAGAATGATCGAGGGACAGCTGCACACTGGAACAGGTGCCACGCACTCTCCACAATAGCGCAGAGGATGGAGGAGTCCAACTCCTGCATGAATGCAATGGTGGCACAGGTATGTGAGTGAATCTCTGAGATGGTGTCGTAGGTAAGTGTGGGAATGTCAGCGAGGAGAGAAGGCTAGCCTCAATTGAGCTTCAAGCACGGCTCAGAAATGAGTCCATTCAGGCCCTGACAATGGCCGTTTGGACTCGGGGTGAACAACATTCTTCCGCCTTAAACAGGTAGACAGAAACCTTACAACTGGGCTTCCAAGGCATCATACATGTCCTCCAAACTGTTCTCCAGCAGGGTGGTAGGAGTGATGGGGCCTGGCCCAGGAGAGGGATGATAGTGAAAGGGGAAATGGAAGTGGGGATGCTTCTCAAAGTGCTCCCATGTCTCACCCGTTGTCCCACTCTCAACCAGTATCCGCAATGCTGCCTCCTTTCCAGGTGGCCAAGTCTGCCCCTGCACAGGAGCAATCTTTGGAGGGGCCCTCACGGGCTCCAAAACTCAGAGGGCGTAGGCCGAAAGCATCTAAGCAGTCAGGGCATGAACGTGAGCAACCTGCCACTACCTCTGCTGCAGCCACGGGGGGATGCACCACGTAGAAGTAGTAGGAAGAGAAAGACTAAGGTTTTGTGATCACGAAGGGAATGCACCAGGGTGTTTGACAGACTGTCATGTTTTTCATTTACATGTTTTTTGATATAGTCACATTAAATGTTATCATTCTCACCACTACTGTCACGTCTTGCCCATTCTTGACTGCCTTTTGTGATAGCGCCCTTTCATGTGCTTCATCATGAATGGTAAGACTTGATGCCACCCAGTGGGCGACTTTACAGTGGGTGTATGTGTATTTGTAGGACTGTTTTGTGCGGGGGGGGCAGAGGGGATGTTGTTGGCGATGCTCTTTCCAGGTGGTCATTAGTGACTCCCTGGCCTCAGGAGCAGCCAGGTGAGCCGCTGCTCTGCCGATGGGTTCTTTCTCCTCCTCCTCCTGCTGCTGCCCATCCTCAATGTTGATGGCAGATGTGGATGCTGGATGAGGGCACGGGGCCTCATCAAGTGGTACCCCTCTGTGTTGTGCCATGTTGTGCAGGAGACAGCACACTACTATAATTCGTTCCACTCTCGCTGGTGCATATTGAAGCGTTCCCCAGAATGATCGAGGCACTGAAATTGCATCTTCAGCAGTCCTATCGCATGTTCAATTACAGACCTGGTGGCGATGTGGCTGTCGTTGTATCCTCACTGTTCCTCTCTGATGGGGTTCCTCAGAGGTGTCATGAGCCACGTGTGCTGGGTAACCTCGAGGAGCCAGCCCTTAAGGCTGTTTGCTGCGTGGAAGAGGGTCGGGATTTTGGATTCCCTCAAAGAATGAGTCATGACAGCTGCCAGGGATTCTGGCACACACGTGAAGAAATCTTTTGAGGTGGTCACAAACGAGCTGAGTTTTGATGGAGTGACATCCCTTTCTGTTGATGAACAGTCCTGGCTCATGTGGAGCTCGGATTGCTATATGCGTGTAATCGATTACACCCATGGGAGCCAGCCACAGAGTGGAATTCCACTGCCCTCTCCATCTGGCTGAGATCGCCCAGTTGACGTATTGCGATGCCCTGCGAAATAAATCGTCAGTGACCTGTCTTATGCACCTGTGGGCAGAAGACTGAGAGACCCCGGCAATGTGGCTCATGACACCTCTGAGGAACAGCATCGATACAACAACAGCCACATCACTGGTGGAACCCTGGAACGATCTGGAGGTGAAGAAGTTAAGGGCAGTGGTCACTTTAACTGCGACGGGTAATGAGATGCCACCAGGCCCAGCCGGGAGCAGCTCGGCTTGAAGGAGGCTGCAGATGTCTGTGACCACCTGGCAACTCACTCTCAGCCTCCGTATGCACTGCGCCTCAGAGAGGTCCAGGGAGCTCAGCCTTGGTCTGTAGACCCTCTGACGAGGGTAGTGCCTCCTGCGACGTCGGTCCCTCTGTTGTTCCCCTCTCTGATCTTGTGTAGGTGCCTGTGGCGCAGCACTGTGTTGTGGAGCTACAAGTGGCGGAAGTGCATGCCGTTCCTGGTGAGGATGGTGATGTTCCTTGTCCTCGGATATACTGGTGAATGCAGCCATCGCTCCCCCCATCCTGATGGTGTCAGTTTGAGGGGGTCCGAAAAGTTGGTAAATATG
This sequence comes from Heptranchias perlo, assembly GCF_035084215.1. Classification (NCBI taxonomy): domain Eukaryota; kingdom Metazoa; phylum Chordata; class Chondrichthyes; order Hexanchiformes; family Hexanchidae; genus Heptranchias; species Heptranchias perlo. The sequence goes on from NC_090336.1 coordinate 40,540,928, forward strand.
TGTAAAAAGAACAATTCTGAGTGTAAACCAAGAATTTTCAGTCTAAACACAAAGATCTCCCAGCCAAAAGTTTGTCTGAGAGAACTGAGTGCCCTGCTGCAATAACTGACCTTTTATCCCCATCTGTCAAACAGGGATTTAAATGCCCATATGGCTGCCGACTGAAACCAGACTACTTTCCCATGACGTGCTTTACACAGCACAGGAAACACGTTGAGGCAACGTTGAAATCGCTTGCCTTCATTCTTATTTGGATTTATGGACATTTCAAGTAATTTAAGTAAAGCTGGCGGGACTTATGGGTTCGGGAACGGCGTGCGCACCCAGATGACTCTGGGTCGTGCGCGTTCTTCGACAGGTTGGAGCCGGGATTCCTGCCCACTCCAAAAAAATCGTGATTTTCTTTGCCCCCCGCCCCCAACGCACCCGCACTTTCCTTTTAAAATCGTGCCCTATATAATTGCAAGTTCTTTGTTCTTTCTATAGGAAAATTGTTCTGGTACTTGTACGAAAACAAACAGCAGAATGAGAGACCACCGAGTAATAAAATTTGGCTCAGTTTGCATCCCAACACAATAATTTGTACAACGCAATGGCACTACTAGAAAGTTGTTTGATCACTTACTTGATAACTGTTGCGTTCTCCAGGGTATCATTTGTCACTCCAGGGTGTCAGTTTTTACATTATTAAATACAGTTATCAATTATGTAATTGAACAAAAGGTATTACAAACTGCTTTTTCAGGTAAGTTTAAAAAATTCTTCATCAGTTTGTGTGCATCCTAACTCAGTTGTCAGTGGCAGAAGTCAAAACAATAGATAACAAGAATGTTTCCTGTTACAAAACCACTGAGTTTTGCATAAAGCATTCAGACTGCCTTGTGTAAACATTTTGCACTGGTTCATTTGAGATTCCCTAGAGAACAGATTTGCAGAAGTTGGATTTTTGCTCTATTACAGATTTTAGCTGTTATGTTTTAAAATGCTTGATAGCAGCTTGATGCAGCATCCTGGTTTCCCCACGAAAATTGCAGGTAGGTGCACCAACATGTAGGGATATGGTTGGTGCATCTTGACAAATACCCTCAATTGGGCTGTGCTGGGCTATTGTTAACTGTCATGTAGTGCTACTGAAACCATGGCATTGTTTAACTAGAGTATTTCCAAAGAACTATGCAGTAGTGCGGTTAGTTAGGCATACAAATATCATATTTGTACTGTCACTGCCTGCCTTGGGAATTGGAGTCTTCTCATGCATTAATCCTCTACTAAAGTGAGGATCATACACCTCTCTCTGTAGATGTGGTTGGGATGGTACTGACAGGTGAGCACAGAATATCTCTGGTGCAGTTTGACTTGCCTGCCATCCCTCTTCCCCAGGACTGATTTTGCAAATGCATACTACCAGTGGGACTACCTCAGCTGCTGGCCACACATATTGGGAAATCGAGAACACATTGCCCAAGATTTACCATCTGTTAATTTTAATTGACAGAAAACTTTTGCCAGCATGTCTGCAATTTATTGGTGTGTGCAGCCGCTAGGCTAGACTTCCCACCTGTAGCACGCATTCATAAATTCGGCCCTTATATCTCAGTAATCGCCCTCAGCTTATACATCTAGATGTCCAAAAAGTTTAAACAAATCATGAATTTATTCACTTCTCTACTCTATTGTTCCCCTTCTTGTATAATATAGTATATTCTAGTTACCAAAAATCAATTAAGTTTAGTATTTCTCACCAGAAATAAAGCTAATTTCTCCCCATTGATTAAGAATGGACCGAATATCTAGAAATAGACTATGCTCTATAACTTGTGAAGACTTAGTCACAAGTGGGTTATACACATTTTCTGCGCAAGTGTCAGCTTTGCTAAGTTGGTGGCACTCACCTCTCTGAGCCAGAGATTTGTGGGTTCAAGCCCCATTACAGAATGTGACCCCATAGTCTAAGGTGACGCTTCAGTACAATACTGTGGGAATTCTGTATTCTCGGAAGTGCTGTTTTCTGGGATGAGAAGCTATCTGCCTTTTCCGTTGGATGTAAAATTTAGAGAAGAGCAGTGAGTTCTCCCCCCAACCAATGCCATCATAAAATAGATTATCTGGTCATTCATCCCATTTGCTGTTCACGGGATCTTGTGTGCAAATTGGCTGCCATATTTGCCTACATAACAATGGTGACTGCAATTCAATAGTAATTTATTGGTTGTGAAGTGCTTGGGATCATGATATGGGGCTGTATAAATGCAAGTTTGTTCTACTTCTTTTACAAGTTATCTCCAAGATAACCATTTACAAGATAATCAATATTTCAGCAATCCTTGTTAAATTTAAAAAAAATTATCTTTCACTAAAACTTCTGGGATTAAAATATGTTCTACACCAGGTTAACACTGTGCATTTGATATTATGAAAACTTCTTCCCCTCTTTCCCCCCCCCCCTCCCCCCCACATGTACTTAAAATATCTGTGACTTTATATTTGTGGTATGAAATCATCATTTGTTATATCTTTAACATAACTGCCCCTACACCTCTTTTCTGTTATAGAATAATATCTACTGCATTAGATAGCCCCGATGTGCTGGGATCACAAACTATGGAGGAGGAAGGAATAATCTATGATGCTTTGGAGAAGTTTTGCAGCAGCCATGAGCAAACTTATGATGAATTTCTGGGATTGTTTTTACACCTTAGAAAAGGTAAGCAGTTTTGGGAGATGACAACACTTAAGTACTGGACAAAGACTGAGAAAACGTAGAATGCCTAACTTATTCTGCGGGTGAGGAAAACCTGAATTCGAAGGTGACAAAGCTCATCAAGATCTAAATAAAAACTGGTGATTCTATCCACACGTAGTATAAAGAATTTTTCAAAACACTAGTCGATTTCCTGTGGTGTTGCACACATGGTATGATTTTAGCATGGAGCTGAGTGGGTGGATAGATTATCACATGGGAAACTCGGAAGTCAAGTGAGTGTACTGGAATCTGTGTTCTCAATTCAGTTGAAGGCAATTGATTTTACTTCTGGATTCCCGCGCAACAGTCAGATTGACAATCGGGAGGGAAAGCCGGGGATCGGTTGCCAGGTAAGTCTGAGAATAGGGAGGAGGGGGGAGCTGGAGACACCGCGTTGGTTGGTGGGGGGGGGGGCTGGTCAGCCATCAGTGGGATGTCTCAGCCATCTGGGAGGGGTCTTGGAGTGACTGTAGGTTTAAACGCTAACCAGCAATTTCTGAGGTGGTTGGGGATGAATGAGAATTTGTGATCCTATGCTAGAATTTCTGCTCGGTGGGGAGGAGAAGGTTTGTTGCCTTATGTTGGATTTTCATGGACGTTTACTCTTTGCAGGATACATGTCTTGCTGTATTTTTAAGGCACTCTACAATTCCTTACGTTTACAAAGAACTTTAGGTTTTTTATTACTGACCGTTTGTTGGTGGGGAGAAGCCGGCAGACCAACATATACCAATATTAAACAAGGAAAGACTTGCAGTCAACATACTGAAGTTGAGCAGGGAGTCAGTGGCTGCGCGGGGAGGAGAGCATGAAGAGCTGGCTCCAGATTCAGGCTAGGAATAAAGAAAATATACCAGGGTGAGCAGGAGAGAAGTGATTTGATGATCAGTGCAATATAAGTAACATTCAGATTTTGAAATTCTTAGCAACAGCACCAGCACTAGCATAAACATCAAAAGATGAAAAGCATACCAGAAGACCCTGGCAGTTATTTTCTGTTGCATGTGAGAAATGTGGTGGATTCAATCCAAGGGCCTGTCAATTACTGCTGAGGGAAGACTCAGCTGAGGAAAAAGAAGGATCTTTAGGAACTCTGGTGTGGAAAGTAGATTTATTCGAGCAGATATGACGGTGAAGGAGAAAATTAGAGAAAGGGATGTAGTATTTACTGGAAGTGGGGAGCGAAGAAACAATCCAAATAGTGTGGGAGCCCGAGCTTGTAATAAAAATCTATGTAAAGCCTATTTCCAAAGATGAAGAGAGAGAAAGCCACAAAAGGAAGGGAAGAGTTGGACCACATGCAGACGAAGAATGTACAAGAATTGGAAACCTATTTGGATTGCTATAATTTATATTTGCAACAGAGCCAAGTTGTTATAAAATTTTCTGATTCTTTCAAGCAACTTGATTGCAGAATATTCCAATATTTCCGATTTTGTCATCTTCCTAAAAGTATGAGCTTGTACACATACTCAAGATTGATTCAGGATGTTAACAATTTATTATTTTCTGTGTATTTAATTTAATTGAGTGATGGGTGAAAGAGTGAATACAGACCCAATACAAATAACTCTCAGCCAAACGTTTGCCTGAGAGAACTGAGAGATCAGCTGCCACCGTTTCACTGGCGAGATTAAGACGCCATGCGAAACCTGTGCAGGTAAGGTAAAATTAGTTTCAGGTTTAGAATCCACAACAAATTACCTACCGTAAGTATTTCAAGTAGGTAAATTGTCCCTTTAACAATCCGCCTGTTGGCATTAATAGGGGATGCAACTTCCGGGGTTTCGGCTGCGCGTGCGTATCCAAATGCACCTGGGTAAAACCCGGAAGTGGGTGCATTGGATCCGGGTTGTGGTCCCGCTGATGAAATATACAATTTTGACTATCCACCTTCCCACAGCCCACCCATTCTTTGGGGCTAAAATTACCCCCAGGGAGTCATGACCAAGTGTAGTCTTCACGTGAAGTGTGGTTGGAGTGCAGGGAATAATTGGACTAGTGTACGCAGATGTAATTCAGTCCCCATTTTAAAGTCATACATTCTGTCCTTATTTTAATAGGATATTGATTTTATATTATTCATTGTTAAATAGCAAGACTGATTGCAACTTGGGAAGCAGTACGTTGGAGCATGGGAATCTTTCTGCAGTACAAGCTGAGGAGCTGGAAAACACAAAACTGAAGCTCTAAAGTATCATTTACAGCATGACAAATTTACATAGGCAGTTCCCATTATAAATAGGGGTTTATAATGGGAATCAGTTGACACAAAAGTGTGCCAAAAATGATATAACAGAAAATATGGTTTTGTAGACAGGAAGTGTATGTAGATGTAAGATTTTTAACGTATAGATTACACTAACTGTGGCGAGCTTCAGTGTAAAAATTATGCTGATTCACTAGGATGTTACCAGGAATGAATGGGTTACAGTTTTAAAGAGAGACTTGAGAAGTTAAGCCTTTTTTCACTGGAGCTGAGAAAGTTTAGGGGTAACGTAATCATGTCTTCAAGATTATGATGGGATAAATAATTAGTGATCCATTGTTTCCATTAATTGGCAAAGTGTTATTGAGAGGACACAAATTTATGCTAATCACAAAAAGAATTAAAGGGGAGGTTAGAAAAAAATGAGAGTGTACGGAATTGGAGGTAACCTTGTGACATGGGTCAGTAATTGGTTGAGAAATAGGAGACAGGGACTAGGGATAAAAGGTTCGTTCTCTGATTGGTAGGATCTAACAAGTGGTATTCTCCAGGGATTGGTACTGAGGCCTCAGTTTTTCAACATGTATATTAATGACTTAGATGAAGGAATAGAGAGTTATATATCTAAGTTTGCAGATAACACTAAGTTAGAAGGCACAGTAAGCTGTGTGGATGGGAGCATGAAGTTACAAAGGGACATAGACAGACTAAGTGAATGGGTAAAACTATGGCAGGGAGAGTTCAATGTGGGGAAGTGTGAGGCCATCCACTTTAGATCTGAAAAAGACAAATAGGAATATTTTCTTAATGGTGAGACCAGGAGTTGTGGAGGAACAGAAGCATTTAGGTATCCATGTGTGCAAATCACTAAAAACTAGTGCACAGGTACAAAAAGTAATCAAAAAGGCTAATGGAATGTTGGCCTTTTTCTCAAAGGGGTTGGAATTCAAAGGTGAGGCAGTGATGCTTCAGTTGTATAGATCCTTGGTCAGATCCCATCTGGAGTACTGCATTCAGTTTTGGGCACCGAACCTCAGGAAAGATATATTGGAAGGGATACAGCGCAGATTTACCAGAATGATACCAGGCTTAATGGGTTAAATTATGAGGACAGGTGGCATAAACATGGTTTGTATTCCCTTAAGTTTGGAAGGTTGAGGGGTGATCTAATCAAGGTATTTAAAATAATAAAAGATTTGAAAGGGTAGATACGGAGAAACTATTTCCTATGGCGGGGGAATCCAGAAGAAGAGGGCACAATCTGAAAATTAAAGCGAGGTCATTACACAAAGGGTAGTGGAAATCTGGAACTCTCTCCCGCAAAAGACTGTGGATGCTGAGTCAATTGAAATTTTTAAGACTGAGATTGATAGGCGGGTAAATGGAGTTGAAATTCAAATTAGATGTGATCTAATTGGATAAGGGGCTGAATGACCTACTTCTGTTCCTGTGTTTACACAGAGGGTAATTACAATTTGGAATTCTTGTTCACAAAACTGTGTTTAACTAACTTGATAGAGTTTTTTGATGAGGTAACAGAGAGGGGCGTTGAGGGCAATGTGGTTGATGTGTATTTGGATTTTCAAAAGGCGTTTGATAAAGTGCCGCATAATAGGCTTGTCATCAAGATTGAAGCCCATGAAATAAAGGGGCCAAAGCAGCATAGATACAAAATTGGCTAAGTAACAGGAAGCAGAGAATAGTGGTGAACGGTTGTTTTTCAAATTGGAGGGAGGTGTACAGTGGTGCTCCCCGGGGTCGGTACTACGTCCACTGCTTTTCTTGAGATATATATTAATGACTTGGACTTGGGTGTACAGGGCACAATTTCAAAATTTGCAGATGACACAGAACTTGGAAGTGCAGTGAACAGTGAGGAGGATAGTGATAGATTTCAAGAGGATATAGACAGGCTGGTGGAATGGGTGGACATGTGGCAGATGAAATTTAACGCAAAAGAATGCGAAGTGATACATTTCGGTAGGAAGAACGAGGAGAGGCAATATAAACTAGAGGGCACAATTTTAAAAGGGGTACAGGGAACAGAGAGATCTGCGGGTATATGTGCACAAATCGTTGAAAGTGGCAGGGCAGATTGAGGAAGTGGTTATAAAAGCATACGGGATCCTGGGCTTTATAAATATAGGCATAGAATACAAAAGCAAGGAAGCCATGATGAACCTTTATGAAACACTGGTTCGACCACAACTGGAGTTGTGTCCAGTTCTGGGCACCGCACTTTAGGAAAGATGTGAAGGCCTTAGAGAGGTGGTGAAGGCAGATTCAATTGTGGCTTCCAAAAGGTAACTGGATAAGTACTTGAAAGGAAAAAATTTGCAGGGCTACGGAGCTAGGGCGGGGAGTGGGACTAGCTGGATTGCTTTTGCAGAGCGAGCACGGACTCGATGGGCTGAATGGCTTCCTTCTGTGCTGTAACCTTTCTATGATTCTATGATTTTTGTTCGGTAAGAGTATCAAGGGTTATGGAACAAAAGCGGGTAAATGGAGTTGAGATTCAAATCAGCTATGATCTAAGTGAATAGGCGGCTGAATGACCTACTTCTGTTCCTATGTTTACACAGAGGGTAATTACAATTTGGAATTCTTGTTCACAAACTGTTGAAGAAGAATTCATAAATGGTTTTAAAATTGAATTAGATAGTTGCTTGAAAAAGCAGAATATTGGAAATGTACAAAACCTGGCCAGCGGCTTAAGTTTTAAATGTTATGCACAATTAAAGGTAAATGGCTGCATATGGGGACATATAGGGCATGATTTTAAAAGGGAAGAACGTAGGTTGGGGGCGGGGTGGGGTGGGCAATCAAAATCTCTGTTTTTGGGAGTGGGCAGACATCCTGGCTGGAACCCGCACATTTTTGAATGAGACTGAGGCAAATCTGTGTGCGTGCGTACAGCAGTCAGCAGGAAGTCCCGCCCCACTTAAATTGGGCGGGATGATAAAGGAGCAAATGTGAGGTATTTAAGGTAGTTTATTTTTTGTGTATTGGATAGTTAAAAAGATTTTAACGTTACCTGGGTGGCTTTCCCATTGCTTCCCATTCATGCCTGGTAAAACCAGGCAGGAAGGGCCTGATCTGTGCAAAATAAACTAAATAAATAAATTACATTTCCCATGGCAAACAAATTAAATAAACATACCTTAAAAAACAATGATGCCTGGACACCCCCTTCCCACTCCAATCCCGATGTCCGATGTCCGTCCTCCGATCCCGATGTCCGATGTCCGCCCTCCGACCCCGATGTCCAATGTCTCCACTCTAATCCTTGTTCCCCCTTCCATCCTGCCATCTCTATCCTAACTGTCGATGTGGTCTCTCTTTCTCCTCTCCTCCCCTCCCCTCCCAACCTCGGATGTGTAGCTCCTTTCGGCAGCCAGCCTGTTAATCAGGCTGGCTACCGAAAGGAGGAGGCTTTGATTGGCCTCATTAGGGTTGCGATCGCAACCGCCTACTTCCCTTCTGGGTTTGGTGCCTGCAAATCACCCCCCTCCCTGACTCCTCCTGCGGCATATTAAAATTGTGCTCATACAGTTTCAGTCCTTAGCAAGCTTTAAAATCAATGCTGGTTGACAAAAAACTCCTATGTACTATTCAGCTGTCACTGCTGTCATAATACTATGAAATTTTCCTTTTCATTAAGCACATTGGCCAGGATTTTCTGCTTGTGCACTCCCCAGTCTGCAAAATTTGCTTATTCATTTTAATGGAAGGAAAATCCTGCCTACTTATTCCACTTCTGACGAGTAAAATTCTCATTTTTCGATACGATCGTGTAAGCTTCTCATTAATGGCCCTACGTGGACCTGGGCAATCAACTTTTCACTGATATTGGCTAATCCATTTCTGGAGTGGTCAGAGCAGCACTACATGTGGAGTAGTCCATTAACATTTTCCATTTACATTCTAACATTTATTCTTGTGTTTACTTTTTCACTAAAGTTAGCAAAGGCAGGCATTTCAGTCTTGACATTCAAATTCTGCTTGTCTCAAGGCATCACATCTTCCAATTGCGCTTTGAAGGTGGAATGTAGTTTCACTATACAGATGTTAGTTGAACTCTGTTGTTATTGGATTACATCAAAGACACCACAATGTCATGTATTCTTGGGAAGTTTGCAGTTTGAGAGAGCCTGTTATAAAGCTGAAGTTCTGGAAGTGGTTATTTGAGAGCACTATGTACTCCCATGGCCAACAAGTAGAGAGCCTCTAGCAAGTGGAGAGGTGGCTACCTCTTGGGCCTATTTTGAAAAGATTACCTTGGACAGTACTTGCTATATATTGCACTACAACTTTCACCATTCCTCATGCATTTTCTAAATGTTACTGTTTGAATTTGAAAGCAATTGCTGTTTGGAAAGGCTGTCCTTCGTATTGGTTCGGAGTGCAGATTTGGAGGTCTGCCCGCTTCTTCTTAAAATGGATTATTCAGTAAAAGATACTTTGCATGCTTCTAGATGCAAAATAGCCCCCAGCTTTTTGGAATTGACTTATGAACACGAGTAATTTTAAAGCTTTCCTGTGTAAATTTGGTGGGCTTGCACTTTTTTTCAGAGGACCTGAAGAAACAAAAGGCATCGCCTCCAGAAGTTGGCAGCATAGCAGATGATACTGGAAACAATCTAGTCCAAAGGGAAGTGTCAACAAATTCTATACAGAAAGGAGGAGAGCTGCCTAAGGATGACGAGGAGGCAAGTTTTGAATTATAAGCAGACAGGAGTTATAAGTTAGCAATCAATATAGTGGCAATGTGATAAACTATCAGATCTTTTATGCAGAGAGGCAATTCTTTGGCATACAGGAGGAGGAGTGCATGAGGAGGTTCAGACTCACCATGGAGGCTCTTTAAAGAGTATTTGCTGGTTTCTATTTACCTAAAAGTTATGGTGTTGCTGAGTAATCATAATACTTTGAAATAAACAAAGTTACTATTTTGTAAAGAAATTTGAAAAGATTTACAAAGTACCTCTATTTTGTGTTGTTCACATTTTGTTCTCCTGTGCACAAGGTAATTTGGAAACTACCGGGGGTGATTTAAATAAAATAGTTTGAATAGGACCATGCCCATTACTATTGATTAAACATTCAAAGAAAGCTAGTATGCCCGACTGTGAAAAATCTTTCATTAAAAAGGCCTTAAAATGTTTGACATATGAATTGCATGTTTCTGTTAAAAGCTGTGGGAAATTGGAAAGAAGATAATCCATTCTTACAATTTACATAAAGGATTTGGACTCGGGAATTTGAAGTGTAATTTCAAAATTTGCGGACGACACCAAATTGGGAGGTATAGTCAATACTGAGGAAGACTTAGACAAATTACAAGAAGACATTAATAAACTTGCAGACTGGGCATGCAATTGGCAAATTAATTTCAATATAGATAAGGTGGTGCATTTTAATAGGAAGGTTAAGGAGGCCACATATTCCTTGGAAAATAAAAGTCTAAATGGGGTAGAGGAGCAAAGGGATCTAGGGGTACAGATACACAAATCACTAAAAGTAGCGACACAGGTTAATAAGGCCATAGAAAAAGCAAACCAAGCACTGGGGTTTATTTCTAGAGGGATAGAATTGAAAAGTAGAGAAGTTATGTTAAACCTATATAGAACCTTGGTTAGATCACACTTAAAGTACTGTGCACAGTTCTGGTCTCCATATTATAAAAAGGATACAAAGTTACTGGAGAAGGTGCAAAAAAGATTTACAAGGATGATACCAAAACTGAGCGGTCATACCTATCAGGAAAGACTAAACAGGCTGGTGTTCTTTTCTCGAGAAAAGAGAAGGCTGAAGGATGACCTGATAGAGATATTTAAGATTATGAAAGGGTTTTATAGGGTAGAGGTGAAGAAAATGTTTCCACTTGTGGGGGATTCCAAAACTAGCGGCCATAAGTATAAGATAGTCACCAATAAATCCAATAGGGAATTCAGGAGGAACTTCTTTCCCTAGAGAGTGGTTAGAATGTGGAACTCGCTACCACAAGGAGTAGCTGAGGTGAATAGCATAGATGCATTCAATGGAAAGCTAGATAAACACATGAAGGAGAAAGGAATAGAAGGTTATGTTGATGGGTTAGATGAGGAGGGGTGAGAGGAGGCTCGAGTGAAGCATAAACACCGGCATGGACCATTTGGGCTGAATAGCCTGTTTCTGTGTTGTATATTGTATGTAATTCTAAAAGAGAGCCCCAAGGCTAGACCTAAACTTGAAGTACCTAAAAGATTATCTTTTGTTGACCAGTTTGTATGAGTTTATAGTATTCTTCCAACTATATCAAATGGTATACTACAAGCTCCTGGGGATAATTATTGAATAACAGTAACAGGTTGAGCAGAACTATACTTTCTTTCTCCTTCACCACCCCACCCCCCCCCCACAATAAAGAAAAATAAAGAAAGATTTGCATTAATATAGCGCCTTTCACGACCCCAGGATGTCCAAAAGCGCTTTACAGCCAATTAAGAAGTTTTCAAGTGTAGTCGCTGTTGTAATGTAGGAAACACGTCAGCCAATTTGCGCCCAGCAAGGTCCCACAAACAGCAATATGATAATTAAAGTATACACACACCAGAAGCAGCTCTTTAGCCTCCATATTAAAAACCTCCTAAGCAGGGATTTGTCACTCTGACAGAATGGTACTTAATGTTTTCAAAAAATGTTGTTAAATCATGCTTCCAAACCCTGTCAAGGCAGCTGTTTTGAAGGTGGTGAACTGAAGCAGATGTAGTCATAGAATCATAGAAGTTACAACATGGAAACAGGCCCTTCGGCCCAACATGTCCATGTCGCCCAGTTTATACCACTAAGCTAGTCCCAATTGCCTGCACTTGGCCCATATCTCTCTAGACCCATCTTACCCATGTAACTGTCCAAATGCTTTTAAAAAGACAAAATTGTACCCGCCTCTACTACTGCCTCTGGCAGCTCGTTCCAGACACTCACCACCCTTTGAGTGAAAAAATTGCCCCTCTGGACCCTTTTGTATCTCTCACCTTTCACCTTAAATCTATGTCCCCTCGTTATAGACTCCCCTACCTTTGGGAAAAGATTTTGACTATCTATCTTATCTATGCCCCTCATTATTTTATAGACTTGTATAAGATCACCCCTCAACCTCCTACTCTCCAGGGAAAAAAGTCCCAGTCTATCTAATCTCTCCCTATAAGTCAAACCATCAAGTCCCGGTAGCATCCTAGTAAATCTTTTCTGCACTCTTTCTAGTTTAATAATATCCTATCTATAATAGGGTGACCAGAACTGTACACAGTATTCCAAGTGTGGCCTCACCAATGCCCTGTACAACTTCAACAAGACATCCCAACTCCTGCATTCAATGTTCTGACCAATGAAACCAAGCATGCCGAATGCCTTCTTCACCACCCTATCCACCTGTGACTCCACTTTCAAGGAGCTATGAACCTGTACTCCTAGATCTCTTTGTTCTATAACTCTCCCCAACGCCCTACCATTAACGGAGTAGGTCCTGGCCCGATTCGATCCACCAAAATGCATCACCTCACATTTATCTAAATTAAACTCCATCTGCCATTCATCGGCCCACTGGCCCAATTTATCAAGATCCCATTGCAATCCTAGATAACCACCTTCACTGTCCACAATGCCACCAATCTTGGTGTCATCTGCAAACTTACTAACCATGCCTCCTAAATTCTCATCCAAATCATTAATATAAATAACAAATAACAGCGGACCCAGCACTGATCCCTGAGGCACACCACTGGTCACAGGCCTCCAGTTTGAAAAACAACCCTCTACAACCACCTTCTGTCGTCAAGCCAATTTTGTATCCAATTGGCTACCTCACCTTGGATCCCGTGAGATTTAACCTTATGTAATAACCTACCATGCGGTACCTTGTCAAAGGCTTTGCTGAAGTCCATGTAGACCACGTCTACTGCACAGCCCTCATCTATCTTCTTGGTTACCCCTTCAAAAAACTCAATCAAATTCGTGAGACATGATTTTCCTCTCACAAAACCATGCTGACTGTTCCTAATCAGTCCCTGCCTCTCCAAATGCCTGTAGATCCTGTCCCTCAGAATACCCTCTAACAACTTACCCACTACAGATGTCAGGCTCACTGGTCTGTAGTTCCCAGGCTTTTCCCTGCCGCCCTTCTTAAACAAAGGCACAACATTTGCTACCCTCCAATCTTCAGGCACCTCACCTGTAGCGGTCGATGATTCAAATATCTCTGCTAGGGGACCCGCAATTTCCTCCCTAACCTCCCATAACGTCCTGGGATACATTTCATCAGGTCCCGGAGATTTATCTACCTTGATGCGCATTAAGACTTCCAGCACCTCCCTCTCTGTAATATGTACACTCCTCAAGACATCACTATTTATTTCCCCAAGTTCCCTAACATCCATGCCTTTCTCAACCGTAAATACCGATGTGAAATATTCATTCAGGATCTCACCCATCTCTTGTGGTTCTGCACATAGATGACCTTGTTGATCCTTAAGAGGCCCTACTCTCTCCCTAGTTACTCTTTTGCCCTTTATGTATTTGTAGAAGCTCTTTGGATTCACATGCTCCTTCCTATCCAAAGCCTTAGGCAGCATTTGGTACAGCAGCAGCCCGATTAACTTTCCCTGGCATATCTTCAGTATCTGACCTGGAGAACAGGTAGAGGGGGTGGGACCAAACAATCATTTAAAAAAAAAATCATTATTGGTTTAAAAAAAACTGTGGAGGAATACACTCAACAAAAAAAAACGAAACAAAAATAACCATGAGACCTTGTGAGGAGAGACTTGAGACACTGGCATTATTTCCATCGACGCAGAAGGCCAAGAGGAGACTTAACGGAGGTAAGTAAAATTATAAAGGATTTTGATAGGGTGAATGGGAAAGACTATTTCCCCTAGTTGGGGAGTTAATGATAAGGGAGTAATCAATTTAAATTGTTACTAAGAAAGTGAGGAGAGAGGGTAATTTTTTTAAAATTTATGCAGAGATTTGTTAGAACTTGGAATGCTTTAACAGTTATGATATAGTTGCGATTACGGAGACGTGGCTCCAGGGTGACCAAGGATGGCAACGGAACATCCAGGGGTATTCAATATTTAGGAAGGACAGGCAAAAAGGGAAAGGAGGTGGGTTAGCGTTGTTAGTAAAGGAGAAAATCAACGCAATGGTGAAGAAGGATATTGGCTCGGAAAATCACGATGTGGAATCTGTATGGGTGGAGCTAAGAAACACCAAGGGGCAGAAAACGTTGATGGGGGTTGTCTATTGGCCCCCAAACAGTAGTGGAGATGTAGGGGAGGGCATTAAACAGGAAATTAGAGACGCATGCAAGAAGGGTACAACTATAATCATGGGTGACTTTAATTTACATATAGATTGGTCAAACCAAATTAGCAATAATACTGTGGGGGAGAAATTCCTGGAGTGTGTAAGTGATGATTTTCTAGACCAATACGTTGAGGAACCAACGAGAGAACAGGCGATCCTAGACTGGGTATTGTGCAATGAGAAAGGATTAATTAACAATCTTGTTGTGCGGGGTCCCTGAGGGAAAAGCGACCATAACATGATAGAATTCCTCATTAAGATGGAGAGTGAAGTAGTTGAATCCGAAACTAGGGTCCTGAATCTAAATAAAGGAAATTACGAAAGTATGAGGTGTGAATGGCTATGATAGATTGGGGAACTTTACTAAAAGGGATGATGGTGGGTAGGTAATGGCTAATATTTAAAGAACGTGTGCAGGAATTACAACAATTATTCATTCCTGTCTGGGGCAAAAATAAAACAGGAACGGTGGCTCAACTGTGGCTTACAAAAGAAATTAGGGATAGTATTAGATCCAAAGAGGAGACATGTAAAATTGCCAGAAAAAGCGGCAAGCCTGAGGATTGGGAGCAGTTTAGAATTCAGCAAAAGAGGACAAAGAGATTGATCAAGAGGGGAAAAATAGAGTATGTGAGTAAACTAGCAGGGAACATAAAAACTGACTGTAAAAGCTTCTATAAATATGTCAAGAGAAAAAGATTAGTGAAGACAAATGTAGGTCCCTTACAGTCAGAAATGGGTAAAATTATAATGGGGAACAAAGAAATGGCAGAACAATTAAACACATACTTTGGTTCTGTCTTCACAAAGGAGGACACAAATAACCTCCCAGAAATGTTAGGGAACCGAGGGTCTAGTGAGAGGGAGGAATTGAAGGAAACCAGTATTCGTAAAAAAAAAATAGTGCTAGGGAAATTAATAGGGCTAAAGGCTGACAAATCCCCAGGGCCTGATAACTGCATCCCAGAGTACTAAAGGAAGTGGCCCTGAAAATAGTGGATGCATTGGTGATCGTCTTCCAAAATTCTATCGACTCTGGAACAGTTCCTACAGATTGGAGGGTGGCAAATGTAACCCCACTATTTAAAAAAGGAGGGAGAGAAAAAACAGCGAATTACAGACCAGTTAGCCTAACATCAGTAGTGGGGACAATGCTCGAGTATTATAAAAGATGTGGGGCCCGATTTTACCAGGGGTGCGGGTTCTCGGCGGGTAGGCCAGCGGGTGCGTTGAAAACGCGCCCGGTGAAATTAGTGGGTTGCCCGCGCGATCGTAGCAGGCAACACACTAATTGGAGCCACTTACCTGCTCCTCCGGGTTCCCCGACGCTGATCTGCGCGTCGGGCGGGCTGCGCATGCGTAGTAAGATCTGTCAGCTGGATGCACTCTATTTAAAGGGGCAGTCCTCCACTGACAGATGCTGCCACAAACAGCAAAAATTACAGCATGGAGCAGCCCAGGGGGAAGGCTGCTCCCAGTTTAATGATGCCTCACCCCAGGTATCATTAGATGGGGTGAGGAGGAGGGGGAGGACAGAGATCTTCCCCCCGGCGGGCGGGAGCAAGCGGCCTGCCTCTGCCACCAAGAAGGCCTGGCTCGAGGTGTCAGAGGGGGTCACCTGCGCCACCAACATATCGCCCACCTGCATACAGTGCAGGAGGCGCTCCAATGACCTCAGTAGGTCAGCCACAGTGAGAACATGTAGTCTTTCCCCTACACTCCGTCTGCCACAACACTGCCCCCACCCCACATCTCCTTCGGCACTGCCAACATTACTCTGTCACATGACCCCTCATACCCACTCAAACCTCATCCTCATCTTACCTGCACCTACCCACCTCGCGAGGACTCACCCCGCCACTACCACGCAACCCAATCCTCATACAATCTCATGGCTCTATCCCATACTCACCCTCTCGTGCATCTCTCTCACGGCCAGCCTCACTCAACCTGCCACCACCTGTGCTGCAGCCTAAGGGCATGCATCACATATGTGCAGTAGGCAGCGTAAGGCAAATGTGTCGTGGGCATGAAGGGGATGCACAAGGGTGTTTGAGGGTTCGTCATGGTTCTTACTTCTATTGAATTAAAGAACAACTCACATCACACATTATATTGGCACTACTACTGCCATGTCTTCGCGAATCCTGTCCGGTTTGTGCAATAATGCCCGCTCCTGGGTATCCCTATGAGGACCCACCACTGATGCCACCCAGTGTGTCACTGCAGAGTGGGTGTAGGTGTATTTGCAGGGCTCTTCTGCGCAGACGACTGAGAGACATCGGGGATGTCCCTGGTTGCAGCCTGGAAGGCTGTGGAGCAGAAGTTCGGGAGGGCAGTGGTGACTTTGACAGCGACAGGTAGCAAGATGGTGCACGGGCCAGCCAGGAGAATCTCGGCATGAAAGAGGCTGCAGATGTCCACGGCTACATGTCGACTGACTCTGAGCCTCCGTGTGCACTGCTGCTCAGGGAGGTCCAGGAGGCTGAGCCTCGGTCTGTGGAACGTGTGGCGAGGGTAGTGCCCTCTGCGACGCATCTCTCTCTGCGGTAGCCCTCCCTCCTGCTGTACAGGTGGATGTGTCACAGTACTCTGTTAATGCCTTCCAAGTGTTCTGTTATCACGGGCCCGATTTTAGCACCCGCTACCGGGTGCGTTCTCGGCGGGGGGGCCCCGAAAATCCCGAAATCTAGGTGCGGGACCGGATCGCGCCTCGATCCCGCCCACTTCCGGGTTCCCGATGACGTGCGGGGGTGCGTGCGCAGCCCCCGCTGGTGGGAATCCCGCAGGCAGCCCTCCCTCCTGCTGTACAGGTGGATGTGTCACAGCACTCTGTTGTGGAGCTCCACGTGTCAGAGGTGGACGGCGTGGATGGCGAGGCTGGTGAGGCTGGTGATGCTGTTCGCCCTCCGAGGAGGTCATGACTGCAGCTACGGCGGCCCCCATCCGCAAGATGTACATCTGAGGGGGTCCGCAAGGTAGGTACATGTCTCCGGACCCCGGGGTAAGTGTGCAGGTTGGTGACCTTGACCATCAGGAGGAGGGTGGTGGAGGCCAAACTTTGTCCCAAGTGACAGAGCGGCCTCCTGCAATGGCTGAGGGTCCCCCCCCCACACCTGTCAAATGGACCTTTGTAGCTGCCACAGGCTGACTGCTGCAACACGTCCATTTCAACTTGGAGTGTTTCCCCCAGTGTGTGAAACAGTCCCACGTTTATCCAAAATCTCTCAGTCCCTTAATCAGGTCAGTTAATGACCTGAACAAGCAAAGTAAATACACTCAAGTGGCATCCGGCTGGCTTTAATTGCCTGCGGGATTTCCACCAGCGGGGGCTGCGCACGCACCCCCGCACGTCAGCGGGGAACCCGGAAGTGGGCGGGATCGAGGCGCGATCCGGTCCCGCACCTGGATTTCGGGATTTTCGAGGCCCCCCCGCCGAGAACGCACTCGGTAGCGGGTGCTAAAATCGGGCCCGTGATAACAGAACACTTGGAGGGCATTAACGGTATTGGACAAAGTCAGCATGGGTTTATGAAAGGGAAATCATTCTTAACAAGGCTACTGGAGTTTTTTGAGGATGTAACTAGTAGAATAGATAGGGGAGAACCAGTGGATGTGGTGTATTTGGATTTTCAGAAGGCTTTTGATAAGGTCCCACATAAGTGGTTAGTGTGCAAAATTAAAGCACATGGATTGGGGGGAATATACTGGCATGGATTGAGAATTGGTTGACAGACAGGAAACAGAGAGTAGGAATAAACGGGTCTTTTTCCGGGTGGCAGGCAGTGACTGGTGGGGTACCGCAGGGATCAGTGCTTGGGCCCCAGCTATTCACAATATATATCAATGATTTGGATGAGGGAACTAAATGTAACATTTCCAAGTTTGCAGACGACACAAAGCTGGGCTGGAATGTGAGCTGAGGAGGATGCAAAGAGGCTCCAATGTGATTTGGACAAGTTGGGTGAGTGGGCAAGAACATGGCAGATGCAGTGTAACGTGGATAAATGTGAGGTTATCCACTTTGGTTGTAAAAACAGAAAGGCAGATTATTATCTGAATGGTGATAGATTGGGAAAGGGGGTGGTGCAACGAGACCTGGTTGTCCTTGTACACCAGTCGCTGAAAGCGAGCATTCAGGTGCAGCAAGCAGTTAGGAAGGCGAATGGTATGTTGGCCTTCATTGCAAGAGGATTTAAATACAGGAACAGGGATGTCTTACTGCAGTTATACCGGGCCTTGGTGAGACCACATCTGGAGTATTGTGTGCAGTTTTGGTCTCCTTATCTGAGGAAGGATGTCCTTGCCATGGAGGGAGTGCAACGAAGGTTTACCAGACTGATTCCTGGGATGGGAGGACTGACGTATGAGGAGAGATTGGGACGACTAGGGGATTCTCGGAGTAGGGGGCACAGTCTAAAAATTAGAGCCAGACCTTTCAGGAGTGAGATTAGAAAATATTTCTACATACAAAGGGTGGTAGAAGTTTGGAACTCTCTTCCGCAAATGGCAATTGCTAAATTTAAATGTGAGATAGATAGCTTTTTGGCAACCAAATGTATTAAGGGATATGGGCCAAAGGCAGGTATATGGAGCTAGATCACAGATCAGCCATGATCTTATCAAATGGCGGAGCAGGCACGAGGGGCTGAATGGCCTACTCCTGTTCCTATGTTACTATGTTACTATATTCACTTGAGTTTAGAAGAATGAGAAGTGGTATCATCGAAACATATAAAATTCTAACAGGACTAGACAGACTAGATGCAGGGAGGATGTTCCCGATGGCTGGGGAGTCCAGAACCAGGGGTTATAGTCTCGGGATATGGGGTATGCCATTTAGAACCGAGATGAGGAGAAATTTCTACAGTCAGAGGGTGGTGAACCTGTGGAATTCTCTACCACAGAAGGCAGTGGAGGCCAAGTCATTAGATGTATTCAAGAAGGAGATAGATATATTTCTTAATGCTAAAGGGATCAAGGGATATGGGGAGAAAACAGGAAGAGGGTACTGAGTTAGACGATCAGCCATGATCATTTTGAATGGCGGAGCAGGCCCTAAGGGCCGAATGGCGTACTCTTGCTCCTATTTTCTATGTTTCTATGTTTGCTATGGAGGATAGTTGAGCAGAGACAATTTGCATGTTTTAAGGGAAGAGTAGACAAACATTTGAATCATAGAATCATAGAAAGTTACAGCACAGAAGGAGGCTATTTTGCCCATCGTGTCCATGTGGGCCGAAAAAGAGCGATCCAGCTTAATCCCCCTTTCCAGCACTTGGTCCATAGCCCTAGGTTACGGCACTTCAAGTGCTCATCCAAGTACTTTTTAAATGAGTTGAGGGTTTCTGCCTCCACCACCCTTTCAGGCAGTGAGTTCTAGACCCTCACCACCCTCTGGGTGAAAAAAATTCTCCTCCGCTCCCCTCTAATCCTTCTATCAATGCTTTAAATCTATGCCCCCTGCTAAGGGAAATAGGTCCTTCCTATCCACTCTATCTAGTCCCGAAATATTTTTATATACCTCAATTAAATCTCCCCTCAGCCTCCTTTGTTCCAAAGAAAACAACCCCAGCCTATCCAATCTTTTCTCATAGCTAGAATTTTCCAGCCCTGGCAACATCCTCGTAAATCTCTTCTGTACCCCTCTAGTACACTCACATCTTTCCTGTAATGTGGTGACCAGAACTATATGCAGTACTCAAGCTGTGGCCTAACCAATGTTTTATACAGTTCTAGCATAACCTCCTTGCTCTTATATCCTATGCCTCGGCTAATAAAGGAAAGTATCCTATATACCTTTTTAACCACCTTATCTACCTGTCCTGCTACCTTCAGGGATCTGTAGATATGCACTCCAAGGTCCCTTTGTTCCTCTACACCTCTCAGTATCCTCCCATTTATTGTGTGCTCCCTTGCCTTGTTTGCCCTCCCCAAATGCATTACCTCACACTTCTCTGGATTAAATTCCATTTGCCACTTTTCTGCCTACCTGACCAGTCCATTGGTATCGTCCTGCAGTCTACAGCTTTCTTCTTCACTGTCAACCACATGGCCAATTTTTGTATCACCTGCAAACTTCTTGATCAAGCCCCCCACGTTCAAGTCCACATTGAAGCAGAGGAAGATGCAGGGCATTTGCATTAGTTTTAGACTGCTCTAGCATGGAGCTGGCACAGACATGATGGGGCAGATTGTCTCCTTCTTTGCTGTAAACTTCTATGAAATTCTTTACAAAACACTTAATGGTTTTGTAATACAGTAATTACTGACTTTCCTCTTTTGAGATTTACTGCCCCTCCTGTACTTTGAGCAATTAATATATTAAAAACATTGTTGGTTTTACACAAACTGGATTTCAAAACAGTACAAAATACTGCATGAATTTTTTTCAGATTATAGTTAAAGGCTAAAAAATAGTATTTGCTGTATTTATCTGCTGTACAGACCAGTTGGTATGGGGTGAAATTCCAGTTTTAACATAAAGTGTGAGTATGCCATAATGATTAACCTCAGAAATTTCGTATTTAAAATTTGTGTTTTCTTATGATTTTGTTAACAGCTCATTAGTTCTGGAGGAAAACAGGCATGCTCTTATTTTTCATAGTTTCACTGCCTAGAAATGACAGTAACAAGACTGTATTTTTTCAATATTTTTAACATTTACCTAAAATATTTTTCAAATATCTAATTGTTGCTGTGTCATAGTAAAAAACTGAAGTTTATTATAATCTCTTTGAGAAAGCTGAAGCATTATCAAAATATACACTATGCATTGATTTCCTTTAAGTTATGCCTGGGCATTGTAGATAACAAAACTGTGGCCTGGCTGTTTAAATTGAAGGTAATAAGTGCTATGTAGATTCTCTAAATAACGTTAATCTTTGCATTTGACTGCAAATATAAATGAATGTGCTTTTTTTAAAAAAATGACATTGTAATAATCGATTGCATTCCTAACTAAATATTTACTTTGAGAATATGGATGCTGTTACTCCTGTGTTCAGGCTCTCCTGATATGAAACTGTGACACATTAATGTCTGTTGTATACTAGATTGTGTTACTTGTAGCAAATGTTTCCTGTTTGTGCTAACCATATAGAACAGTTGTTATCTTGTTTATGGTAGAGTGAACAGAATGCATCATATTTCACACAGAATATATTCTTTATTATAGTTTCTCTTAATAACAGTCTGCAGAACTTATTGTAATTATAAAATAGAAATAAAATTTTGAACACTTTATGCACTCACAAGAAAAAAAATGTGAAGTTTTGCTTTTCTGTCTGCCTAATCCTGTTTCAGGATTACAATGTAAGAGAAAACAATCAAATACATTGCAGTTAGGTGCTAACATCTTGCTACTGGGTGTTACAAAGGCTGCTGAGTGCCAGTATTCCAACCTTCTTGCCAAATGGACTGTTTTATTGGTTTCCTGTCTGTTTCAGTTTTTCCACTCCCTTACCCCAGGACAAGCTGGCATCTAGGGCTGCTTGTTCAGGGTTAGTGATGAAAAATCACCTTCAGCTTCGCTAATACAGGCATGCCTCCTACAGGCAGATCTATTTTCTGCCAACTGTCTGTAGACCAGTAAGTTAAGTGGTACAGTGCAATTCATTCACTCTGAGCTTTAAAGTGACCTAGTTCTGAGTGACCAGATCTTCTAGCAGCAAGGTGTTAGCATCTTACTGTAATGTATTTGATTGCTTCAAGATTACAATATTAATAACTGTGTCAAAGAAAACAATTGGAAGAGGGACAGAAAATCATAATTTAGTATTTATTATTCATGTGAATCTTCATAAAATATTCAAAAAAATATTTTGCAAATAATGACCAGGCTAAAGAAATTGGGTTAGGTAAGTTGTTACTGGTTTCTGCTGCACTTTGTTAGTTCTAACAGTTTCTACTGGAAGTGATTTTTTCCCTATTCCAGCACTCATTTTTTGGGTGTTGGTGGACCTAGAGCAGCAGTATTAGAGTGCAATTTGGCTGGTGTGCACCAGGAACCTAGTGCTACATTAATGCTGCAATGGGTATGAATGCGGCACAAAATTCTGAGTATAACTGTAAGGTGAGGTGGAACAGCTTGAAGTTGATTTAATTGAGAATTTAGGTATTTGCAAGTGAGTCAGAGGATTTATTTCTAATCCAGAACAGGTGCTTGAAAGCAATATGTGACTGACACTAAGGCATTTATTTTATTTGGGAATGCTTTAGAAGTAATCTCTTATGTGTAGACGTTAGGGTTGAGTTCAAGATAGACCGATAAGGTAAAGTTTTCACATATGAACTGAACATGTTCGTACCACGTTCCTGTGCATTATCTAATGCCTGCATAAAGGTCGTGCACACAGGAATGTGGCACAAGCATGCTAAACGGTTATATGTGACCTTTATTAATTTAGAGGTTCTACCCTCTCATTTCTATATTGTTAAAAGATTTTTGTGGAAAAGTTTAAGAGTTTCAGTGAATATCGCTTTTTGACATTGCTTAAAAGACTGTTTAAACCTTTAGTATTACAGAAGAAATAGGAAATGGTGTTTTTTTATTTCTTTTCCCATTGCATCTCATCCTTTGCACCTGTGCTTCCTCAGAATATACCGTAGACATTGTAGTGTAAGCAGAAGTTTCTTTATCAGATGATGTAATAATGCCTCTTTGTCGGACTTGCTCTCAGTTTTTCAACCTTTCCACTATATAGGCCCAATATATGGTACTATGCAGCTGGAACACACATTTATAGCTGACAACAAATAGATTTAAGAAGTTTACTGTTTGGTTTTGAAGATGTTCACCGTTGAAGAATTTTTATTAACATTTTGCTTGTCTTTTAACTTATTTAAGGTAGACAATTACATTGACTTTGAGGACATAGACAATAAGAAAGAAACTGAACAACAAAGAGACACTGGTAGGTGTTCAGTATCTTTATATAGCTGTATAAGCTGTGCTGCAATCATTTAAACTGAGAACTTGGTAAATCCATTTATTGTCATTAGCACTTGTCCAGAAGCTCTTCATTTCAAGACTGAGACTTTTCTGTCAGGAAAACAATTTGGCATTTATATGTTACTTGATTCTTGCTGTATTCCCATGTCAGGAAAAGATATCAGCCTACCTTTACAGGTGATTTCTCAGTTTCATATTTACTGAAATAGTTTCTAACCACTGTGGAATTATTTGGCTAGTATAACCCCAATCAATTCCAAATCCAGTCAAAATTAGACCCTGTTCAGTAGTTTCAACATTTGCATTTCAATAATATTAGAAACTATTGTGAGCTATCACTCACTAATGAGAATTTAAATAACAAGAACACTCTGTTAACATGAACTCAATTTACTCGTTATGGCAAGACCACCCTATAAAATATTAAATGATTTTGGTATAATCTTGAATTATGGCTAACATGATTAGTAAGAACATCCTGGAACCAGATTATTAATCATTTTTATGAACTCACATGCAAGTTCCATCCCTTTAATTGCATCACATTGATAGAAGACCTCTCATTTGCAATTATGAATATTCCCACAGTGAACGCATTGATTTTAATTCTTGTCTACAAAACCTTTATATTTATTGAGCTCAAGATGGTTTTGTTTTTGTTTTTGTTTTTCTTTTTCATAATTGAACTTCAGAAAGTGATTAGCGCCCTTTATATTTAAATGCAAGTTATTTGTGATGAGACTAATTATGATTAAAGTAACTGCTGCCCAGGGACTGTCCCTGCTGGGCCACAGTTGCCTCAGACTGGGCTGTTCTGCACCATTGCAGCTCATCAAAACACAGCTGGGCAGTTAAGCAACAAAACAGCAGACACCACTAATGAATATGCTTATTGGTTAAGGAATTGAGCCGATGCTGTAGTTGGGGCATTATGATAAAACCTCTTTGATGTACAGATGCTGTATTTTTTCAAATAGAAGTAAGAAACAAAACTATGCTAATTTTAGCTTGCATTGGATTTGTGCATCATGTCCTCTGTCTGTCTGTTGAGACGTCTCAAGTTTTTGCTAGTCAGTCCTTACTTAACAGCAGCCTATTTATATTAATACAAAGGCTGTGAGGTAATTTACTGAATGAAATTGGTTTCTTTTCTATTAATTCTATTCTTGCTCCTCTCTCCTCCACATTCAGGTAAGTACGGGGGCCTTCGTGCTGGTTAGCAGCACATTGTGCTGGAGCGTTCGAAAATCGAGAACGGTCCTGCAAGAATCGCAGGACCCTAATTTAAATAAATTATTGACACCTTTGAATGTTCCTGACGTGCGCTCCTACGCCAGTGCAACCACCATATCCAATTTGGCGGGGGGCGCACTTTTGGCTAGAAATGTGCACACGCTTCCCACCCGCCATATTGGAGGCATAGGAGGGCATTTAGCGCCTGAAAAGCATACACTGTGCAACCGAATTTCTAGACCCATGTGTCTTAATTTTATTAACAAGCCTCCTATATAGCACCTTCTCAAGCACCTTTTGAAAATAAAGTGATTGCATTGGACATGATGTTTAATCTAGACTCTGCCTGTCCCAAAAGCATTTTAATTATATGTGATCCACTCACATTTTGCAAATGGATCTGACTACCTGCTCCGAAAGCGTGCACACCTCTGTAACATGCCACGAACATACCTTGCATTATATATGTGTGTATTTTGGACTTGGGTATGGGGCACAATATCAAAATTTGCAGAAAAAAATAGGGAGCATGGTGAACTGTGAAGATGACTTTATGCGACTTTATTTATAGGGTGGTCTTGCCATAACTAGTAAATTGAGTTCATGTTAACAGAGTGTTCTCGTTATTTAAATTCTCATTAGTGAGTGATAGCTCACAATAGTTTCTAATATTATTGAAATATAAATGTTGAAACTACTGAACAGTGTCTAATTTTGACTGGATTTGGAATTGATTGGGGTTATGCTAGCCAAATATGCGACTTCAGGAGGACATAGGTTAATAGATTGGAGAGATAGATGTCAGATGAAATTTAATGTGGAGAAATGTGAGGTGATACATTTTGGGAGAAAGAATAAGGGGATAAAATATACACTAAATGGTAAAACTTTAAAAGGAATAGAAGAGCAGAGAGATTTAGAGGTTCAGGTACACAAATCTTCAAAAATGGGAGGGCAAGTTGATAAAGCTGAAAACAAGAGAAGCTTGTGGGATCCTAGGTTTTATAAATAGGTGCATTGAGTACAAAAACAAAAGGATAATGCTAATATAATTTTCAGATTTGGTCACTTTACTTTAGGAAAGATACCAAAGCCATCTAGGATGATATTAGGGATGAGAGGCTTTATGAGCAGAGACCAGAGAAACTGGGGTCTTTTTATTAGACAAGGTTGAGAGGACATGTGATAGAGATGTTCAAAATTATGAAGGGTTTTGATGGGGAAAAAACTATTCCACTGAACGGTGAATTGATGACCCGAGGCCATACATTTAAAATCATCAAAAGAACAAAGAGGTTAGACGAAATTATGATTACTAGGTCATGGAATGCCTTACCAGAAACAGTGGTGGAAGCAGAATGCACAATAGCCTTTAAAGGGGAAGTGGATAAATATTTGAAAAAGAAAAATTTAAAAAGGTATGGAGAAACAGAGGGAAATGGGACTAAGTGCATGGCTCTTTCAGAGAACTGGCACAGATGTGATGGGCCAAATGGCCTCCTTCTATGTTATAAAATTGTATGATTCTTTTCTACGAAAATATTTCAACATTTATTAGAGCGTCAACTTACAAACATTTAAGCAACATATTTCCAAAAATCACAAGACTTATGTGTGTTGATAAATGGCTATACATTACAAAATTCCAGTGCAAAAACTAACTTGTTGTCTGCTGTTTACTAAAAGGTGAAAAGGTGAGGATAAGTAAGTTAGAGAATGAAACTTAGTAAAGTTAAATTCACTGATCCAGAACTCCCAGTAGGGAGTTACACTCAAAGTGCACAGGCCAGGGTTAGGGCTATGACACTGTAGCCTCAATTCTGTGACCCATGTTCCTTTCAAGCATGGCTCCCCAGAAAATGTATCCTATAATTTTCTCAAGTACAGAAATAAAACATTATTGTTTAGTAGAAAATTGATAATTTGCCTCCCTTCACTTATGGTGGCATGCAACCATGATAAAATTAGGATATAATTTAGTTGCGGGATGCTAATGCCATTAAGAACAAACTATCCCTCCTCTTTGCACATAGATATTAGAAATTAAATGCGCACAAATATATTAACTGATCTCTTCCTCTCCTTCCCTGAAAGTAATTCACGAAGGACATCTCCTGAGACTGTGACCGTGCTGCATTATCCCTCCTGTAAACTAAGTGTGTGAGCCTATAAGCTGATTACAGGCAGGCTTATGTTTGTTTTTTATTTGTTCACGGGATGTGGGCGTCGCTGGCGAGGCCAGCATTTATTGCCCATCCCTAATTGCCCTTGAGAAGGTGGTGGTGAGCCGCCTTCTTGAACCGCTGCAGTCCGTGTGGTGAAGGTTCTCCCACAGTGCTGTTAGGTAGGGAGTTCAGGATTTTGACCCAGCGACGATGAAGGAACGGCGATATATTTCCAAGTCGGGATTGTGTGTGACTTGGAGGGGAATGTGCAGGTGGTGGTATTCCCATGTGCCTGCTGCCCTTGTCCTTTTAGGTGGTAGAGGTCGCGGGTTTGGGAGGTGCTGTCAAAGAAGCCTTGGCGAGTTGCTGCAGTGCATCCTGTGGATGGTACACACTGCAGCCACAGTGCGCCAGTGGTGAAGGGAGTGAATGTTTAGGGTGGTGGATGGGGTGCCAAACAAGCGGGCTGCTTTGTCCTGGATGGTGTCGAGCTTCTTGAGTGTTGTTGGAGCTGCACTCATCCAAGCAAGTGGAGAGTATTCCATCACGCTCCTGATTTGTGCCTTGTAGATGGTGGAAAGGCTTTGGGGAGTCAGGAGGTGAATCATTCGCCGCAGAATACCCAGCCTCTGACCTGCTCTTGTAGCCACAGTATTTATGTGGCTGGTCCAGTTAAGTTTCTGGTCAATGGTGACCCCCAGGATGTTGATTGTGGGGGATTAAGCGATGGTAATGCCATTGAATGTCAACGGGAGGAGGTTAGACACTCTCTTGTTGGAGATGGTCATTGCCTGGCACTTGTCTGGTGCGAATGTTACTTGCCACTTATCAACCCAAGCCAGGATGTTGTCCAGGTCTTGCTGCATGCGGGCACGGACTGCTTCATTATCTGAGGGGTTGCGAATGGAACTGAACACTGTGCAATCATCAGCGAACATCCCCATTTCTGACCTTATGATGGAGGGAAGGTCATTGATGAATCAGCTGAAGATGGTTGGGACTCGGACACTGCCCTGAGGAACTCCTGCAGCAATGTCCTGGGGCTGAGATGATTGGCCTCCAACAACCACTACCATCTTCCTTTGTGCTAGGTATGACTCAAGCCACTGGAGAGTTTTCCCCCTGATTCCCATTGACTTCAATTTTACTAGGGCCCCTTGGTGCCTTAACTTAATTAAAAAAAAATATCAAGGAAGAGTCAAAATGATGTCATTGTCATCCTTCCCCTAACTTTCTAAAAGCAAAAATGAAACAAATTTAAGAAAGAATCACCCTCAGGCCATCTTTTAAAAATCTGGTGCAAAGAATAATGATTGAAATTCACATTCTATTGCTTTATACCATACATTTCCATGAGTTAGCAGTGTCCTTTCTGATTATTTGACTTAATTGGAGGTGCTGGATTAGAAAGGTTACTGAGCCTAATGACGCAAGATAGCAGACTTAATGTGCATGGTTTATGTCGACTCATTACTATATTTCTACTAATGTTAATTCAGCTCTACCACAGCTATTCTTAATAATTCCTTCAATCTAGTACTCCAAAGATATTATCAGCACTGATTGGTTAATTTTTTCAAACTTGATTTCTATAAACAAAGACCAGTCAGAAGAAAACAAGGTTAATCATATTTTTTTGTAATATATTTTAAAAGGGGTCCTAATGGTAACATTTTCTGTTTGAACTTGAATTCTTTTTATTTTTTACAATCCAGTGACTA
The DNA here is from genome assembly GCF_035084215.1 of Heptranchias perlo. NCBI lineage: Eukaryota > Metazoa > Chordata > Chondrichthyes > Hexanchiformes > Hexanchidae > Heptranchias > Heptranchias perlo. Next base: position 40,569,300 of record NC_090336.1, read on the forward strand.
TTTTGCATATTACGATTATCATTCAGCCCATTCCATAATTAGAATCATAGAATCATAGATCACCGAAGGAGGCCATTCGGCCCATCATGTCTGCTGGCTCGCTGAAAGAGCTAACAATTAGTCCCACTCCCCTGCTCTTTATAACATGTTCTTTACTGGAAGTGTGATGTTTAAGTGCTATATGCCAGTTGCAGCACTCCCCTGATTTCATCACTGAGCTGAGTGACAATAGAATATTATTACAGTAGTGTATTGTCCTCTCTGTGGACTGACCTTTTATACTTGTCTCAGAGTAATGATTGACCATCCGGAGCAGCCGTTGGATTTTTTTCAATTTTTTAAAATCAATGTCCACATATCACTAAAAGAGGGTGCACTGATACAAAAAGTAATTAAAAATGGCCAATGGAATGTTGGTCCTTATTTGATGGGGGTTGAAATACAAAAGTGAGGAAGAAATGCTTCAGTTGTACAGATCCTTGGTCAAACCCCATCCGGAGTAGTGCATTCAATTATGGGCAATGAATCTCAGGAAGAATATATTGGACTTTTGGGGGTGGGGGTGGGGTGGTATAATACAGATTCACCAGAATCATACCAGGGCTTAAAGGGTTAAATTATGAGGCCAGGTTGCATAAACTTAATTTGTATTCCCTTGAATTTAGACGGGTGAGGGATGATCTAATTGAGACCTTTAAAATGATAGAGGGATTTGATAGGGTAGTTACCTTTGGTGAGGGAATCCAGAACATGAGGGCATAATCTTAAAATTAGGCCATTTAGAAGTGAAATCAGAAAGCATGTTTTCACACAAAGCGTGGTGGAAATTTGGAACTCTCTCCCAAAATGTTGTGGATGTTGGGTCAAATGAAATTTTCAAGATTGAGATCGATAAATTTTGTTCGGTAAGGGTATCAAGGGATATGAAAAGGGTAAATGGAGTTGAGGTTCAGATCAGCCATGAACTAATTGAATGGTGGAACAGGCTTGAGGGGCTCAATGGCTTACTCCTATTCCTACCATTTACTAGAATGGTACCAAGGATGAGAGACTTCAGTTATGTGGATAGACAGGAGAAGCTGGGGTTGTTCTCCTTAGAGCAGAGAAGGTTAAGAGGAGATTTGATGAAGTAATTAAGGAGAAACTGTTTCCAGTGGTAGAAGGGTTGGTAACCAGAGGACACAGATTTAAGGTGATCGGCAAAAGAACCAGAGGTGACACGAGGAAACATTTTTTTATGCAGTGAGTTGTTATGATCTGGAATGCACTGCCTGAAAGGGTGGTGGAAGCAGATTCAATAATAACTTTCAAAAGGGAATTGGACTAATACTTGAAGGGAAAAATTTTACAGGGCTATCGTGAAAGAGCAGGGTATTGGGACGAATTGGTTAGCCCTCCCAAAGACCTGGCACAGGCACGATGGGCGGAATGGCCTCCTGTGCTGTATCATATGGATACTATGATACTAGGATACTATCATCCTATGTTACTACTGTGGAAGAAACATAAGCCTTTTTGACATTAAGAGATTTACAGATAATTTTATGTTAATTGGAATTGAAATCTGTAGCAGTAAAAGTAATGACAGATTATCAAGATTCATTTCTAACAGCAGGATGTCTGTCTGTCATTTGCATTAGTGAATGACCTGTATTAAGAATGTGATGCTGCCAATAACCAAGACAATCTTGTAGATAATTAAAAAGGAACAGCATTACTCAAGCATTTATCGACTAGCATTATTCAGCTGATTCTTCCTTTTCCAGTTAATGGAATCAGATAGAGATAAACATTACTATGGGAACTATAAAAGAGAGGATAAATAATTGGAAGTTACAGAAAACAGAATTTATATTGTGATATTGCTTAATCATATTACTTAATAGTATGTGCTTGTAAATACAGTATCGTAGTACAGGTCATTCTCCTGTTTGTATCCTACTCATTTTTAACAAAAACGTTTAGAAACAAAACTTTTGTAACATTTTGTGATAGTCAGAATGATTGAGCAGAAGTAGGAGACCATCAGTCGTGTCCTGTATACAGCTCTACTCCATTAACCATACAAAAGCCAAGACATTACACCACACTTGTAAAATAAACCACAAGGACAAGGTATGGAAAATAATGAAAAAGGCTAATGGAATGCTGGCCTTTATACCTAGAGGACTAGAATACAAGGGGGTAGAAGTTATGCTGCAGCTATACAAAGCTCTGGTTAGACAACACCTGGAATACTATGTTTAGTTCTGGGCACCGCACCTTAGGAAGGATATTATGGCCTTGGATGGAGTGCAGCGTAGATTTACTAGAATGATACCTGAACTCCAAGGGTTAAATTATGAGGCGAGATTACACAAACTAGGGTTGTATTCCCTAGAATTTAGAAGATTAAGGGGTGATTTGATGGACGTTTTCAAGATATTAAGGGAACTGATAGGGCAGACAGAGAAACTATTTCCACTGGTTGGGGAGTCTGGGCTTAGGGGAATAGCCTAAAAATTAGAGCCAGGACTGAAGTTAGGAAACATTTCCACACGCAAAGGGTGGTAGAAGTTTGGAACTCTCTTCCGCAAATGGCAGTTGATGCTGGCTCAGTTGTTAATTTTAAATCTGAGATTGATAGATTTTTGTTAACCAAAGGTATTAAGGGATATGTGGCTAAGGCGGGTCTATGGAGTTAGGTCACAGATCAGCCGTGATCTTGTTGAATGGCGGAACAGGCTCGAGGGGCTAAATGACCTACTCCTGTTCCTATGTTCCTAAAGCCTATAAAAATGCAATTTTTAAATTTTGGGCTTGTACCGTCTCATCCCCACCTTTAGTCTTTCTGTTTCCATTTTCTCTCCCTTTCTTCTTCCATTCTGTTTGATAATACTTTACTTCATGAATTTGTCCTTATGGATATTACACCCATCTTGATATTTGATTTCTACCACAGGTGAACTTCTCGCTCCTTTTCATTGTTCTTATGTATAGAGTAGACTTTTACTTTGCATGGTACCATGCTAAGTCTGACACAGGAATGCTTGATGCAAGTGGAAAGAGTTCCTTCCCCAGAATTAACATCCCTCACCTCGTTGTCCACAAAATTCACAATCATTTTTTTAAAAAAGGAATGCTGAGAGCCACATGTGAATTCATCTGTGAACGTGTTGTTATCTCCGAAATCCATGCCCATCTTTTCCGCAACTCCTTGTTTGAACCCCTCCAGTCAATTCCGCCCCTGTCACAGCACTGGAACGGCCCTTATCAAAGTCATAAATGACATCCTATGTGACTATGACTGCAGTAAACTATCCTTCCTCATCCTTCTTGACCTGTCTGCAGCCTTTGACACAGTTGTCCACACCATCCTTCCCCAACGCCTCTCCTCCGTCGTCTAGCTGGGTGGGATTGTCCTCGCCTGGTTACGTTCCTATCTATCCAGTCGTAGCAAGAGAATCACCTGCAGTGGCTTCTCTTCCCGCTCTCGCACCATTACCCCTGGAGCAGTGTTCCCTCTAATTTTTTTCAGTCATGTGCGGAATGAATTTGGGTTTGTATAAAAGCTGTGTGTGCCACCGTAAAAAAAAAATCACAACTTTGAATAGAACATTTTTTTTGAAAACACTATTCAGGGTATATAACAGAACAAATATACAAAATAATGGATAATTGTAACAAGGCGAGCTGTCAAGGATTTTTAATTAAACAAAACTGGTTATAGAAATTTCAGAAGTAAATACTGTCACCAGAGGAATGGGGACATCCTGATTGAGACCCAGAGTCTGTAAATGACAGGCCAGATGATGGAGAAGTAGAAGGTGACTCTCTCTGGTTCGGATGTTTTTATTGCGTAAATAAAAGCTGTGGTTCTGTTAGTTACGTGGAGCAGGTATATGCTTTGATGGTTCAGCTCAGTCTAAATGGGGAGGACCTGGCAAATAAAACATCTGAAAAATAATGAGGCAATGAGGTGCAAGTACATCAGGGCTTTACCAAGCCAGGGGTTGTTCAAGCACAAGGTGAAATTGTCCGCTAAAACGGCTATTGGCGTGTTAACTACCCCGATACACGTGCCTTGGAGTTCATTATTTTCATGAGATCAGTAATTTTTTTGTGCCTGATATACAGTATATGTCTTGGATCTCGCATGAGTCCATCACACTTGGGATGTCGCACTTCGGACACCACATTTGCTATGTCAAAGTATAAGAAAAAAGCCAGTCATTTCCTTCAGCTTTTTCTGACCTTCATTATCTTGTCTCCTCCCAAGGGCAGGAGCCTGAGATTTTCTGCTAATATACAGAAACTCCCCTCAATAATTAGCCTCCAATTAACCTCAGAGTCTGCCTATTGAGACCACAGTACAGAAGTTACTGATGTTTTTCAACACATTCAAATGCCATTGTTTCAGCAGTGATTATGTTCCCTAACAGTGATGGAAGCAAACAACCACTGCTACCACCATTGCAAAAACCTAAACATTTGCTACTCAGGCAAGCAGATGCACACTGTTCCCCTTTGAAAGTGGAAGCTGCCACTTTTTCCCCCTTTCTCCCTTTACTCCTCTTTAGTTAGTGACTTACATTGAGGCACAGCTCTGAGAGTGTTAGCTGTCCTCTGGTACCTCATCCAAATGACCATTCTTCACATATGAGTCGGGACAGTGAAGGCTGTGTACTTCTGTTAACGCTACAGAGATGGCCCTGCTACCTGAGGTGCAACTGGAAACATTCACCTTGTTGGTGCTTCCAACTTCGCCAGTGCCACAGATACATGGCACAAATGGGGTATAGCGATGGCTCAGTTATTAATTTCCATTCCTGCAGTGGAATCAAACCATGCATACTAGGTCCCAGGTCCATTCCCTGGTTTGGCCTGTGCAGTGCTGTGTTTGCCGATGGCTATTTGATCATGGAGGAAATGCAGATAAAATTCAGAAATGTCCTTATCTGAATGCACATACACTTTCCAGGAAGAATCGCTGGATTTAAGTCTGGAGCAAATACGGAACCTTTCTCCCCTCCCTAGTCCAGTAACACGGAAGGTAAATGAAGCGTCTGCACCATTGGCTAACTCAACCAGAGAGGGGATTGAACCTGAAAGGATCTTGATCTACAGGACCTAGTTGTTTACACACCCGACACCCGGGACACCCACCCCGACCCCCGGTCAACCACCTTGAACTGATTCTCCACGGTCGTGGGTGCGCACAGAGCCGGATCCGAGCACGGGCAGCAGGCCTGGGAGCAGCTGCAGACACAAAGCACGAGGACAACCAAGGCATGCGCTAATTCCAAACTCCAGCGCATCCGCTTCGCCGGATATGAAAATCTGCCAGACGCAACAAGATCATTTATTTATAGTCACCCGGATGTGACTGATAATGACGCCTCGTGGCCCAAGTTTGGCACGTGGACGGAATGAATAAGTGCGCGGCAAACAACAGACTGCTGTGCGACTGCGCACGCACGCAGCTTAGAGAGAACAGTGCTCTGGAGTCCCCCAAGGATCTATCCTTGGCCTCCCCAACCCCCCCCTCCCCCATTTCTCATCTGCATGCTGCCCCTCGGCGACATCATCCGAAGACAAGTCAGGTTCCACATGTACGCTGACGACACCCAGCTCTACCTTACTTCCACTTTTCTCCACCCCTCTACTGCCTCTGTATTATCACAATGCGTGTTCGACATCCAGTATTGGATGAGCAGAAATTTCCTCCAACTAAATATTGGGATGACTGAAGCCATTGTCTTCGGTCTCCGCTACGAAACTCCGTCCCTGACCACCGACTCCATCCTTCTCCGCGGCCACTGCCTGAGACTGAACCAGATCGATCGCAACCTTGGCTTCCTATTTGACCCTGAGATGAGTTTCTGTCCCCGTATCCGCTCCATCACCAAGACCGTCTACTTCCACCTCCGTAACATTGCCCGTCTCCACCCCTGCCTCAGCTCATCTGTTTTTGAAACACTCATCCATACCTTTGTTACCTCTAGACTCTGCTCTATTCCAATGCTGTCCTGGCCGGCCTCCCACTTTGCACCCTCTGTAAACTTGAGCTCATCCAAAACTCTGCTGCCCGTATCCTAACTCGCACCAAGTCCCATACACCCATCAGCCCTGTACTTGCAGACCTATATTGGCTCCTGGTCCGGAAACACCTCAATTTTAAAATTCTCATCCCTGTTTTCAAATCCCTCCATGGCCTCGCCCCTCCCTATCTCTGTAACCTCCTCCAGACCTACAACCCTCTGAGATCTCTGCGCTCCTTCAATTCTGGTCTCTTGCGCATCCCTGATTTTCTTCCCTCCACCATTGATGGCTGAGCCTTCAGCTGCCTGGGCCCTAAGCTCTGGAATTCCCTCCCTAAATCTCTCTGCATCTCTACCTCTCTCTCCTTTAAGTCGGTCCTTAAAACCTACCTCTTTGACCGAGCTCTTTCTCACCTGACCTAATATCTCCTTATGTGGCTCGGTGTCAAATTTTGTTTGATAACGCCCTTGTGAAGTGTCTTGGTACGTTTTATTATGTTAACGGTGCTATATAAATGTAAGTTGTTTTACCAGTTTAATAATTTGAAATTGTTTTATTAGATTTCAAACAAACTTTATAGATGAATTCCTACCACTAGATACTAACGCGCCCAGTGAAATTGGTGGATTTGGCATGCGATCGCAGCCTAATTGAAGGTACTTACGCGTGCTTCCGGGTTTCCCGTTCCAGACATGCGCAGAGGGCGCACTGCGCACCCGCGTCACAGGCTGTCAGCAGGAGGAGCCCTATTTAAAGGGGCAGTCCTCCAATGCTCCTCCTGCAGCAAAGAGCCAAATTGGCAGCATGGAGCAGCCCAGAGGCAAGGCTGCTCCAAAGTTCTCTGACTCCTCACTCCAGGTGCTGCTCGATGGGGTCAGGAGGAGGAGGGAAACGTTTTCCCCAGCGGACGGGAGGAAGTGGCCTGCCGGTGCCACCAAGAAGGCCTGGCTCGAGGTGGCAGAGGAGGACACCAGCAGCAGTAACATCTCCCGAACCTGGATCCAATGCAGGAAGCACTTTAATGACCTAACCAGCTCAGCCACAGTGAGTACTTACACATTCTCCCACACTCCGTCTTCCACATCACCTCCAGCACCACATAACTCCTTCTGCACTGCCACCACAACGCTCTTGCATCACTGCTCACATCCACTCAACCATCATCCTCACCTTGCCTGCACTTACTCACCGCCTCAGTTCCCATTCAAACACTACCACGCAACCCAATCCTCGTACAATCTCATGGCTATGTCTCAACCTCCCATGCATCTCCCTCACGGTCACCCCCACCCACACCAATGCATGCAGCGGGTCACTATGCAACCATCACTCAATCACGCCTCTCTGTGTTTTGCCTTGATAGGAGAAGAGGTGCCAGAATGCCCGGGAGAGGGCAAGGACCGGAGGGGGCCCGCCACATCAGGTGGTCTTCACCGACGCAGAGCAGCAGGCACTGGAATTAAGCCGTACGCCGGAGTGCCTGTCCGTGGCGGACGCCGCGACAGGGAGCGCACAAGTGGCTGGTGACAGAAATCTAACACTCAGCATTCATGCTAGCGAATTATCTTAACATCACTTGGCATCTGCAGCACCTCAACATCTGTCCACATGCTTAATATTGCTTTCTGTTCTCTTGCAGGGGATTCTGCGAACGCTGTGACTGGAGAGGGCGATTCCTCAGAGGACGTGCTGGCCTCTGAGGGGGCATCGTCACATCTGAGCGAGCCATCCACCAGCGCAGATACACACACCTCAGTGGCTCCCTGTCCTCAGTCAGTTGGGGTTGCACATGGTGAGTCACCACACACATTGTTTCTTTTGCCACTCACATTAAATGTTGTTATCACCATTACTGCCGCGTCTTTGCAAATCTTGTCTGGCTTGTGCAATAATTCCCTTTCCTGAGGATCACCATGAAGACCCACACCTGATGCCACCCATTGTGTCACTGCAGAGTGGGTGTAGGTGTATTTGCGGGGCTCTTTTGCGCAGACGACTGAAAGACGCCGGCGATGTCTCCAGTGGCACCCTGGAAGGATCCGGAGGAGAAGAAGTTGAGGGCAGTAGTGACTTTGACAGCGACAGGTAAGAAGATGGTGCTAGGGCCAGCTGGGTGCAGCTCGGCATCAAGGAGGCTGCAGATGTCCACGACTACATGTCGAGTGACTCTGAGCCTCTGTGTGCACTGGTCCTCAGAGAGGTCCAGGAAGCTGAGCCTCGGTCTGTAGACCCTGTGACGAGGGTAGTGCCTTCTGCGACGCATCTCTCTCTGCGGTTGCCCTCCCTCCTGCTGTACAGGTGGATGTATCACAGCATTGTGTTGTGGAGCTCCACGTGTCTGAGGTGGACGGCGAGGCTGGTGATGCTGTTCATCCTCCGAGGAGGTCATGACTGCAGCAATGGCGGCCCCCATCCGGAAGATGTACGTTTGAGGTAGGTCTGCACACCGGAGTTGAGGTTCCAAGTTTGTGAATTTTATTGTTAGGAGGAGGGTAGTGGAGCCAAACTTTGTCCAAAGTGACAGAGTGGCCTCCTGCAATAAGTGAGGGTCTCCACTCCCCACCCCCCCACCTGTCAAATGGACCTTTGCAGCTCCCACTGGTGGTGGCTGCAACATGTCTGTTTCAACTGGGAGTGTTTCCCCCAGCACGGGAAACACGCTCTGTTGAGATGAAAATCCCACCCCTCCTAAAATATCCTCCCAATCAGGTCTGCAAACAAACTGAACTATGTAATTAATTGGTTTAAGTGGGATCCCGCCGGCTTTAATTGCCGGTGGGAGTCCCGCATGCGGGGGCTGCGCGCACATCTAAGCGCGTCACTGGGGAACCCAGAAGTGGGCGGGTTGGAGCCAGGCTCCGGACCCGCCCCAGGAATCCCCAATTTTAGCAGCACCCCCTGCCACGAACGCACCAGCTCGGCAATCCGAAAATTGACCCCTAAGTTCCTTTTGTAAATAATTATGGTAGAAACTATTTCAGTGGCTCCTCTGATGGCTCAATTGTAACTGCATTGCTCAAAGTGGAAGTGCACCATCCAGACCAGGAAGGTCCAAATTGATCCCTGGTCTCTGCTGGGTTAGGTGATCTCAGTTAGGATGGTGGTGGGGCTGCTACAATTAACCTCAACAACCCTCGGCGAGAGAGGGGAAAAAAAATCAGTTCGGGCTCCTGTTTCTTTCTGATTGCATGTCCAATGTATTTGCATGAATATCGAGTGAGGACACGATTGGACTTAGCTGAGATACCATCAAGTTTGCTGTCACTCACTCCTCCAGCTCACACCTGAAGAATGGCTACTTGGGATAATGTACCAGAAGGTGTCCAGCAAACATGGAAGTGTACACCAGCATTTACCATTGCCTTAAGCTTTGCTCAGTTGATAGGACTCTCGCCTCTTAGTCAGAATGCTGCAACTACAAGCCCCACTGCAGCACTTGAGCTCATAATTTAGGCTGATATTTCCCTGCAGTACCGACGGAGTGCTGCGTTGTCAGAGGTGCAGTTTTTCAAATGAGACAGTAAACTAAGGCCCATCTGCCTACCTAGATGGATGTAAAATATCCTATTTGAAGAAGAGCAGGGACTTCTCCCTTTGACCTGGTCAAGGTTCCCCACTCAGCCATCACCATATCGAGAGGAGGAGGCTTTGTAAACATCCCCATCCTCAATGATGGCAGAGTCCAGCACGTGTGTGCAAAAGACAAGGCTGAATGGTATTTCCAACCATCTTCAGCCAGAAGTGCCGAGTGGATGATCCATCTCGGCCTCCTCCCGATATCCCCACCATCACAGAAGCCAGTCGTCAGCCAATTCAATTCACTCCACGTGATATCAAGAAATGGCTGAGTGCACTGGATACAGCAAAGGCTATGGGCCCCGACAACATCCCGGCTGTAGTGCTGGAGTCTTGTGCTCCAGAACTAGCCGTGCCTCCAGCCAAACTGTTCCAGTACAGCTACAACACTGGCATCTACCCGACAATGTGGAGAATTGCCCAGGTATGTTCTGTCCAGCAGGACAAATCCAATCCGGCCAATTACCACCCCATCAGCCTACTCTCAATCATCAGCAAAGTGATGGAAGGTGTCGTCGACAGTGCTATCAAGCGGCACTTACTCACAAATAACCTGCTCACCGATGCTCAGTTTGGGTTCCGCCAGGACCACTCGGCTCCAGACCTCATTACAGCCTTGGTCCAAACATGGACAAAAGAGCTGAATTCCAGTGGTGAGGTGAGAGTAACTGCCCTTGACATCAAGGCAGCATTTGACCGAGAATGGCACCAAGGAGCCCTAGTAAAATTGAAGTCAATGGGAATCGGGGAAAACTCTCCAGTGGCTGGAGTCATACCTAGCACAAAGGAAGATGGTGGTGATTGTTGGAGGCCAATCATCTCAGCCCCAGGACATTGCTTCAGGAGTTCCTCAAGGCAGTGTCCTAGTCCCAACCATCTTCAGCTGCTTCATCATTGATCTTCCCTCCATCATAAGGTCAGAAATGGGGCTGTTCGCTGATGATTGCCTAGTGTTCAGTTGCATCCGCAACCCCTCAGATAATGAAGCAGTCTGTGCCCGCATGCAGCAAGACCTGGACAACATCCAGGCTTGGGCTGATAAGTGGCAAGTAACGGACAAGTGGCAGGCAATGACCATCTCCAACAAGAGAGAGTCTAACCACCTCCCCTTGACATTCAACGGCATTATCATCACCGAATCCCCCACCATCAACATCCTGGGGGTCACCATTGACCAGAAACTTAACTGGACCAGCCACATAAATACTGTGGCTACGAGAGCAGGTCAGAGGCTGGGTATTCTGTGGCGAGTGACTCACCTCCTGACTCCCCAAAGCTGTACCACCATCTACAAGGCACAAGTCAGGAGTGTGATGGAATACTCTCCACTTGCCTGGATGAGTGCAGCTCCAACAACACTCAAGAAGCTCGACACCATCCAGGACAAAGCAGCCCGCTTGATTGGCACCCCATCCATCACCCTAAACATTCACTCGCTTCACCACTGGTGCACTGTGGCTGCAGTGTGCACCATCCACAGGATGCACTGCAGCAGCTCACCAAGGCTTCTTCGACAGCACTTCCCAAACCCGCGACCTCTACCACCTAGAACGACAAGTGCAGCAGGCACATGGGAACAATGCTACCTGCACGTTCCCTCCAAGTCACACACCATCCCGACTTATAAATATATCGCCGTTCCTTCATCATCGCTGGGTCAAAATCCTGAAACTCCCTTCCTAACAGCACTGTGGGAGAACCTTCACCATACGGACTGCAGCGGTTCAAGAAGGCGGCTCACCACCACCTTCTTGAGGGCAATTAGCGATGGGTAATAAATGCTGGCCTCGCTAGCAATGCCCACATCCCATGAACGAAAAAAAATACAAACAGATTAACTGGTCATTCATCTTGTTTTGCCGTACACAAATTGGCTACCATGTTAGCCAACATAATGATGTCTACACTTCGAAAGTTCATTTATAAATGATAATTCTTTCTTCAGGACATTAGGGGTGAAAATTGAGCAAGAAAATTAAACTATTTCTACATTTGAAATTGGATTATAGCTTAATTTAGTTAGAAAAAATTAAATCAATTGTGATAATGTCAAGATGGAGGAAAGTACTGAGTGGAGTGCCCATGGGCGCAGTATTGGGATCATTGCTGCTTCGAATTTACATCAGTGACTTGGATTCTGAAACTCAATGGAATTAGATCAAATTTGTAAATGATACCAAATTAGGAGGGATAATGGAACCAAAAAAGGAAGCCCCGATATTACAGAATGAGCTAAACAAAATATGTGAATGGGCTAAACAATGGCATTAGAAATTTCATTTGGACAAGTGTGAAGTACTGCACATAGAAAAAAAAATTCAAAACATATATAAAGAAGAAAAAACTTTCATTTATAATATAGCAACTTTCATGACCATAGGATGTTCAAAGCGCTTTATAGGCAATTAAGCACTTTGTAATGTGGGAAATGTGCACAGCAAGGTCCCACAAACAGCAATGAAATAAATGACCAGATCATCTCTTTTAGGTGTTCGTTGAGGGATAAAAGTTGCTATATTATAAATGCAAGTTTTTTCTTTCTATGTGCAGTACTTCACACTTGTCTAAATGAAATTTTTAATGCCATTGTTTAGCCCATTCACATATTTTGTTTAGCTCATTCTGTAAATAAACAAGGTGCAGAAAAGAGCCATGAGACCTGATCCCTTGTGTCAAGAGTCTGAGTTATGAGGAAAGAATGAGGAGACTTGGACTTATCCTCCCGGAAAGAAAGCCCCTGAGCAGTGATATTATAGAGGTATATAAGATAGTAAATGGTATGGAAAAGGTTAATCTGGAATACTACTTTAAAATAAAGTGGAATTAGGACAAGGGGACACAGGCTCAAACTGGTAAAATTTAACTTTAGCACCGGGGCTTCTTTGCGGAGGGAGTGACCAACTCTTGGAATGGATTTCTGGGTAGAGTGTTGGCGGTGAAAGCTCTGGAATCATTTAAGAAACAATTAGATGCAGCAATAGAGGGAGTGTAGGGTTGTAGTGGATGGATGAATTAAGATGGGCTGAATAGCCTTCCTCACTTGTAGGTATCTTGTGATAAAACAATTCAGAACAATTTTGAATTTTCCATTAACTGAATTTGTGGGAAAACCACTGATTTATTTTTTGTATGGAAATTGTCAATGACTGGGTCAGAAAAAGCACTGCATCGCCAGAGATTTGATAATCCAGTCAGCTATGTTCTTCATGTACATGCGTTGAGGCCAGCTTCCTGTGGATGAAAGCACTGACTGATGAACAGGGCACAGAGGGAGATTTAAGGCAGTCATGTTAATTGTTGAGGAATTCATGTCCTGCATCGTCAACTTTTTCAAAGCAGTTTTTGTGTTTTGTTTTAACTGAAACTGTAATACGAATCTAAATAAAAAACAGACCTGACTAACAATCAGATGACATGCCCATCATGTCACACCTTAGCATAAAATGCGATAAAGGCTCAAGACACTTTTTGCTTGGTTGGTTTGAAGCTTCGTGTACAATTTTGGATGGTGCTGTAAGGCACATTGAGTTGTCATGTGGCAGATAATTGCTGTGCCTTGCTGGATTGGCTGTTGGGTCACGAGTGAAAAGGAATCATGACTCATAGGCAGACTTGTTCTCTTTATGGCTGTGCAGAGGCAAAGACTTAGGGGACCGGAGAACAACTGCTTTGTTTGCCAACTCAGCCTCCTACAGTATTGGCAGGCCTCTTGTCACATAAAACATTGTCTATTATTCTAAATTTGCAAGCTTCACAGAAAGGCTTTGTATGCATATATAGAATGGTCATATGTGATGGGGGAGTGAGACTGAGGAAAGTGCATGAGGAATCATGGAATCATAGAATCATAGAAAATTTACGGCACAGAAGGAGGCCATTCGGCCCATTGTGTCTGTGCCGGCTGAGAAACAAGCCACCCAGCCTAATCCCACTTTCCCGCATTTGGTCCGTAGCCCTGCAGGTCACGGCTCTTCAGATGCATAGCCAGGTATTTTTTAAATGAGTTGAGGGTTTCTGCTTCTTCCACCCTCTTTCCTCATTTCCGCTCTAATCCTTCTACCAATCACTTTAAATCTATGCTCCCTGGTTTTTGACCCCTCCGCTAAGGGAAATAGCTCCTTCCTATCCACTCTATCTAGGTCCCTCATAATTTTGTACACCTCAATCAAATCACCCCTCAGCCTCCTCTGTTCCAAGGAAAACAACCCCAGCCTATCCAATCTGTCATAGCTAAAATTCTCAAGTCCTGGCAACATCCTCGTAAATCTCCTCTGCACCCTCTCTAGTGCAATTACATCCTTCCTGTAATGTGGTGACCAGAACTGTGCGCAGTACTCAAGCTGTGACCTAACTAGTGTTTTATACAGTTCCAGCATAACATCCCTGCTTTTATATTCTATGCCTTGGCTAATAAAGGAAGCATTCTATATGCCTTCTGAACCACCTTATCTACCCGTCCTGCTATCTTCAGGGATCTGTGGACATGCATTCCAAGGTCCCTCACTTCCTCTACACCTCTCAGTGCCCTCCCATTTATTGTGTATTCCCTTGCCTTGTTTGCGCTCCCCAAATGCATTACCTCACACTTCTCCGGATTGAACTCCATTTGCCATTTTTCTGTCGCTCTGACCAGTCCATTGATATCTTCCTGCAGTCTACAGCTTTCCTCCTCACTATCAACCACACGGTCTATCTTTGTGTCGTCCGTAAATTTCTTAATCATGCCCCCTACTTTTAAGTCCAAATCGTTATTGCATACCACAAAAAGCAAAGGACCTAGTACCGAGCCCTGTGGCACCCCACTGGAAACAGCCTTCCAGTGGCAAAAAGACCCGTTGACCATTACCTTTTGCTTCCTGCCACTGAGCCAATTTTGGATCCAATTTGCTAGATTCCCTTGGATCCCATGGGCCTTTACTTTTTTGACCAATCTGCCATGTGGAACCATGTCAAAAGCCTTGCTAAAATCCTTGTAGACTACATCAACTGCGCTACCCTCATCGATCCTCCTTGTCACTTCCTCGAAAAATTCAATCAAGTTAGTCAGACTTGACCTCCCCTTAACAAATCCGTGCTGACTGTCCTTGATCAGTCCCTGCCTTTCTAAGTGACAGTTTATCCTGTCCCTCAGAATTGATTCCAATAATTTGCCCGCCACCGAGGTTAGACTGACTGGCCTGTAATTACTCGGTCTATCCTTCACTCCCTTTTTAAACAACGGTACAACGTTAGCAGTCCTCCAATCCTCCGGCACTACACCTGTATCCAGTGAATTTTGGAAAATGATTGTTAAAGTCTCTGCCATTTCCTCCCTGGCTTCTTTTAACAGCCTGGGAAAAAATTTATCCACTTTCAAAGATGTTAATCACCTTAATACTCCTCTCTCACTATGTTTATCCCATCCAATATTTCACACTCCTCCTCCTTAACTTCAATCCCTGCACATCCCTCTCCTTTGTGAAGATAGATGAGCAAAGTATTCATTAAGAACTATACCGACATCTTCTGCCTCCACACATAGTTTACCTTTTTGGTCTCTAATAGGCCCTACTCTTTCCTTTTTTTTTTTTCGTTCATGGGATGTGGGCATCGCTGGCGAGGCCAGCATTTTTTGCCCATCCCTAATTGCCCTTGAGAAGGTGATGGTGAGCCAGCTTCTTGAACCGCTGCAGTCCGTGTGGTGAAGGTTCTCCCACAGTGCTGTTAGGAAGGGAGTTCCAGGATTTTGACCCAGCGACGATGAAGGAACGGCGATATATTTCCAAGTCGGGATGGTGTGTGACTTGGAGGGGAACATGCAGGTGGTGTTGTCCCCATGTGCCTGCTGCTCTTGTCGTTCTAGGTGGTAGAGGTTGCGGGTTTGGGAGGTGCTTTCGAAGAAGCCTTGGCAAGTTGCTGCAGTGCATCCTGTAGATGGTACACACTGCAGCCACAGTGCGCCGGTGGTGAAGGGAGTGAATGTTTAGGGTGGTGGATGGGGTGCCAATCAAGCGGGCTGCTTTGTCCTGGATGGTGTTGAGCTTCTTGAGTGTTGTTGGAGGTGCACTCATCCAGGCAAGTGGAGAGTATTCCATCACACTCCTGACTTGTGCCTTGTAGATGGTGGAAAGGCTTTGGGGAGTCAGGAGGTGAGTCACTCACCACAGAATACCCAGCCTCTGACCTGCTCTTGTAGCCACAGTATTTATATGGCTGGTCCAGTTAAGTTTCTGGTCAATGGTGACCCCCAGGATGTTGGTGGGGGATTTGGCGATGGCAATGCCATTGAATGTCAAGGGGAGGTGGTTAGACTCTCTCCTGTTGGAGATGGTCATTGCCTGGCACATGTATGGCGCGAATGTTACTTGCTACTTATCAGCCCAAGCCTGGATGTTGTCCAGGTGTTGCTGCATGCGGGCTTGGACTGCTTCATTATTTGAGGGGTTGCGAATGGAACTGAACACTGTGCAATCATCAGCGAACATCCCCATTTCTGACCTTATGATGGAGGGAAGGTCATTGATGAAGCAGCTGAAGATGGTTGGGCCTAGGACACTGCCCTGAGGAACTCCTGCAGTAATGTTCTGGAGCTGAGATGATTGGCCTCCAACAACCACTGCCATCTTCCTTTGTGCTAGGTATGACTTCAGCTACTGGAGAGTTTTCCCCCTGATTCTCATTGACTTCAATTTTACCAGAGCTCCTTGGTGCCACTCTCTGTCAAATGCTGCCTTGATGTCAAGGGCAGTTACTCTCACCTCACCACTGGAATTCAGCTCTTTTGTCCATGTTTGGACCAAGGCTGTAATGAGGTCTGGAGCCGAGTGGTCCTGGTGGAACCCAAACTGAGCATTGGTGAGCAGGTTATTTGTGAGTAAGTGCTGCTTGATCGCACTGTCGACGACACCTTCCATCACTTTGCTGATGATTGAGAGTCGACTGATTGGCCGGATTGGATTTGTTCTGCTTTTTGTGGACAGGACATACCTGGGCAATTTTCCACATTGTCGGGTAGATGCCAGTGTTGTAGCTGTACTGGAACAACTTGGCTAGAGGCGCGGCTTGTTCTGGAACACAAGTCTGCAGCACTGCAGCCGGGATGTTGAGTAAGAAAATCTAATAGTCTACGTATAGTATATAAGATGTATGAAACTCCTGTACCACAAGAGTCTCCAACTTTTCTGCGCTAATTGATTTTTGCATTGAAGATTTGAGTTTTTTTCAGCATGCAGCTTTGGAGATGAGGCCAATCACTGAAAAATGTTTCCCAAAGCTCTGCTGTTCAATTACAGCTAAGCATCTCATTACAAAAATCCAATGTAGACCACAAAGCCAACATCAGACATAAATTTATTGGTCATCGGAAATTTTCCAAATAAGTTTACTTTTTTTTAAACTATGAGTAATGAAATGTCAAAATTTGAGCCTGGGGTTCTTGCCTGCTATGTGAAGACACAAGGATTTACTTAACACCACACTATAACCAAGATCATGTTGTAGAAGAGTGTAATACCAGGGGGAGGGAAAAAATGTGTACTATTTCTATATGTATTTTCTAAGAAATTAATTTTCTGAATGGTTTGGTGCAGAAAATTTTAAGGAATTCTGCTGATGGCTTCATGGCTAAATGCACCGTCTGATCCATAGAAACCGGGACGATCCCAGATTTGATCCCGATTCTGTGCTGAATTAGCTGATCTCAATTGGGCCAGCAGCTGAGGCACCTGTGTTGGCCTCAAGACCAATAGGGAGACTAGGCAGGGGGGTGGGAAATCAGCCAGTGTTGCCCCTTCTGATTATTATTCAACCACCCTTGCTGGAGAATGCATGTCAGGACAGGTTTGGGCTCTGATGTGATGCTTTGCATGGTCAAAAGCCTGTCAATGTGCACAAAGTTTAGTCACTGTTGTTTTGTAGGTACAGCCAGGTCCAACAAACAGTAAATGAGATAAATGACCAGATAGTCTGTTATCATTGGAGTTGGTTGAGGAATAAATGTTGGCCAGGACACTGGGACAGCTCCCTCGCTGTTCTTCGAATAGTGCTATGGGATCTTTAATGTCCACCTGAAAGGACAGACAGGGCACCCCCTCAATATTGCATCACTGAGCAGGTGTTAGACTTTAGAGATCTGATGACTAGAGCAAATTAGGGCCGAGTTTGCTTGAGGATCCCCACTGTTTTGCATTTATCTTGTTAATTGTTTGTTCAGGTAGCGCCACCTTCTCAGGGCAGCTAGGGATGGGCAATTAATGCAGCCTTGCTTGCAACACCCACATCCCAAAAATAAATATTAAAAAAGAAAGAATTCAAGGAATTGAATGCTTGTAACTGTTGGAGTAAAAGTGAGTGGGCAACATCATGAATAATCTTCCTCAAACAGAGTTGTGATCTCAGTGCTGAAGATAACATACAACCAGTTTGTCTGCTGTCCAATTTATATATTTTCTTGCAGCGATCTGGCTGCCACTTGTCTTGTAGATGGGAAGTTAACTGTTCTGTGAAGGATAGTATGATCAGCAAAGAGATCAATATTTCTTTGGATTGCACATTCCATATCATTGATGATGATGAGAAACAAACTTTCCTGAAGAGGTTCTGTATAGATGCTGCAATAAGAAGATGAACGCCCATTTATCATCATCTGATGTTTGTACCCTTTGCATTAGTTATATAAACAGTTATCCACTTCCAGCATGTCATGAGAGGCCAACTTCTCAATAAGGCCAGGATGTCATAAACTCTTGAAAACTACAGAAATATTCAGGGCTACTATTTTAACTTAATACCAACTATCATACTTGGTCTGAATTCACTCTAAATAATGAGGAAAGAATCCTCTCATTATTTCTGTTTATTCAGATTTGCTCAGACTTTATTTAATTTGCTCAGTTTACATTGTAACTTTAATGCAATGAGCTTGATTTTCAATTGGCGGCGGGATGGCATGCGCGGCAAATCCGGATAATAAAATCTTACCGTTCCCCACGTGATCCCGAGTTAATTGGTGGCCCTTAACGTGGCTTCCGGGTTTTCTGTCTGAAAGCTGTGCAGTGGGCGGATTGTGCACCCGCATGTCAGGCTGTCAGCTGGAGCGTCTGTATTTAAAGGGCCATTGCTCCAATGGCTTTTGCTGGAGTGAAGACCAAAACGAAACAATGGAGCAGTAGAGGGGCAAGGCTGCTCCAAGATTTAATGATGCCTCACTTCAGCTGCTAATGGCCAGGGTGAGGAGGAGGAGGGAACTGTTTTACCTGGCCGATACGAGGAAGTGCCCTGCTTCTGCCACCAAGAAGGCCTGGCTCGAGGTAGCAGAGGAGGTCACCAGCAGCAGCAACATCTGCCGCACTTGGGTCGAGTGCAGGAAGGTTTTCAATGACGTAACTAGGTCAGCACAAGTGAGTACACTTACTGATTCTCCTGTATTCCGTGTTCCACGTCACCACCCCCCCCCCACCCCAACTCATTCTGAACTCCATCACGTCATTCCTCACACCCACTTAAGGCTCATCCTCAACTCACCTGCACTTCCTGAGCACTTCCTCATTTGTGACTCCACCACCACCACTCAGCCCAATCCTCATCCAATGTGATGTCTCTGTCTCATACTCACCTTCTGATGCACCTCTTTCACGGTCAGCCTCACCCAAACCAATGTATTCATCGGCTGGCCACTTCACCATCACTCACTCACACGCCTGTACTTTCTCCCCTTCTAGGCTAAGAGGGCACAAAATGCACGCGAGACGTTGAGGACTGGAGGGGGACCACAACAAATAGTGGTCCTCACAGACACGGAGGAGGAGGCCCTGCAGATCAGCCACACTCTCGAGTGCCTGTCTGTCGGGGACGCCAAGACTGGCACCCCACAAACATCTGGTGATGCAACTTTAACATTCATCACACACAACATGAATTGATGTTAACAATGATTGGCTTGTTGAACACCTCAGTATGCTCATCGCAACATGATATATCTGTGATGATGTTTAATATTGCCTTCTGTTCTCTTACAGGCTATTCAACAACCGCAGTGACGGCAGAGGGCGATTCCTCAGAGGAGCTCCAGGCCTCTGATTCACCACACACAAGTGAGCACGAGCAGACACTGGTGGCAGGGGCAGCTGTGGAGAGTGCGCATCGATGGGCACACTCCTCTCCATGCTCTGCTCAGCTGGACACAGATGCTGAACCCTGGGGGCCATCATTTAAAAGGAGAATGATTGAGGGACAGCAGCACATTTGCGAGGTACTAGAACAGGTGCCATGCACAATCTCCACAGTAGCTCAGAAGATGGAGGAATCCAACTCCTGTATGAGTGGAATGGTGGCACAGGTACGGGAGAGAATCTGTGATACTGTCACAGGGATGTGCGCAACTGTCTGAGACAGTATTGCGGGTAAGTGCAGGAATGTCTGCGATGGAGAGAAGGCTAGCTTCCGTTGAGCTTCAAGCAAATGAGTCCTTTCAGGCCGTGACAATGGCCGTTCGGACTCACTGTGAACAACATTCAGCTGCCTTAAACAGGCTGACAGATACTTTAGAAGTGGCCTTCCAAGGCATCACACATGTCCTCCAAACTGTTGTCCAGCAGGGTGGGAGGAGTGATGTGGGCCTGGCCCAGGAGAGGGATGATGGCGAAAGGGGACATGGAAGTGGGGAGGCCACTCAAAGCACTCCCAAATCTCACCCTCTCAACCAGTACCCCAATGCTGCCTCCTCTCCAGATGGCCGAGTCAGCCCCTGCACAGGTGTAGGTGGAGCAGACTTTGGAGGGGCCCTCACAGGCTCCAAAACCCAGAGGGCGTAGGCTGAAAGCATCTAAACAGTCAGGGCATGAACATGAGCAACCTGCCACTACCTCTGCTGTAGCCAGAGGGGATGCACCACGTAGAAGTAGGAAGAGAAAGGCTAAGGTTTTGTAATCACGAAGGGTATGCACAAGGGTATCTGACAGACTGTCATGTTTTTCATTTATACTTGTTTTTTGTTAAAGTCACATTAAATGTTATCATTCTCACCACCACTGCCACATCTTGCCCATTCTTGACTGGCTTTTGTGATAACGCCCTTTTATGTGCTTCACCATGAATGGCGACACTTGATGCCACCTAGTGGGTCACTTTACAATGTGTGTATGTGTAGTTGCAGGACTGTTTTGTGCAGAGAGGGGGGTGGGCTGGTGTTAGTGCTGGTCTTTCCAGGTGGTGTGAGGACTGGAGACTTCTCACTTTCTAATCTTACAAGAACCGTTCACAAATGAGTGACTCCCTGGCCTCAGGAGCAGCCAGGTGAGCTGCTGCTCTGCCCATGGGCTCCTCCTCCTCCTCCTCCTCCTCTTCCTCCTCATGGAGGATGGCAGATGTGGATGGTGGATGAGGGGATGGGGCCTCCTCAACCGGTACCCCTCTCTGTTGTGCCATGTTGTGCAGGACACAACACACTACTATAATGTGACCCACTCTCGCTGGTGCATATTGAAGAGCTCCCCCAGAATGACTGAGGCACCTAAATCCCATCTTGAGCAGCCCTATTGCATGTTGAATTATAGACCTGGTGACGATGTGGCTGTCATTGTATCAACGCTGTTGCTCGCTGATGGGGTTCCTCAGAGGTGTTATGAGCCACTTGTGCAGGGAGTATCCCTTGTCCCTGAGGAGCCTGCCCTTATGGGTGTTCGGTGCGTGGAAGAGGCCCGGGATGTTGGATTCCCTCAGAATGAAGGGATCGTGGCAGCTGCCAGTGAATTTGGCGCATATGTGGTCACAAACGAGCTGAGTGTTGATGGAGTCATACCCCTTTCTGTTGATGAATAGTCCTAGCTTGTGTGGAGGTGCTCTGATTGCTATATGGGTGCATTTGATTGCACCCTGTACCCATGGAAAGCCAGCCACAGAGTGGAATCCCATTGTCCTCTCCGTCTGGCTGAGGTTATCCATGGGGAAGTTGACGTATTGCGAGGCCCTGCAAAACAAGCTGTCAGTGACCGCCTTATGCACTTTGTGCAGATGACTGAGAGACCCTGGTGATGTCCCCGGTGGCACCCTGGAATGATCTGGAGGCGAAGAAGTTGAGGGCAGTGGTGACTTTAACAGTGACGGGTAATGAGATGCTGCTTGGCCCAGCTGTGTGCAGCTTGGCATGAAGGAGGCTGCAGATGTCTGCAACCACTTGGCGACTCACTCTGAGCCCCCGTATGCACTGCTCCTCAGAGAGGTCCAGGAAGCTGAGCCTCGATCTGTAGACCCTCTGACGTGGGTAGTGCCTCCTGTGATGTCACTCCCTCTGTTGGTGCCCCCGTGCTCTTGTGCAGGCCCCTGTGGCGCAACACTGTTGTGGAGCTCCAAGTGGCGGAAGTGCACGCTGTGCCTGGCGAGGATGGTGATGTTGCTCGACCTTGGATGTAGTGGTGAATGCAGCCATCGCGCCGTCCCGATTCTGATGGTGTCCGTTTGTGGGGGTCCGAAAAGTTGGTAAATATGAGTAAACTGAAGAATTCTGAGTGGAAACCAATAATTTTCAGTCTAAGCACAATGAACTCCCAGCCAAAAGTTTGTCTGACAGAACTGAGTGCCCTGCTGCAATAACTAACCTTTTATCCCCATCTGTCAAACAGGCATTTAAATGTCCAAATGGCTGCTGGCTGAAACACGTCTCCTACAACATGGGGTGTTTCCCGCAGCACAGGAAACACGCTGAGGCTGAATGAAAATCGCTCCCCTGCCTCAATCACCATGAAATTAACAACTTCAACTACGTTAATAAGTGCTTTAAATATCAGCCCGCCGGCTTTAATTGCCGGCGGGACTTCTGCATTCCAGAAATGCGCGCGCACACAGATGTGTCTGTGTGAGACGCGGAAGTTGGCGGGTTCCTTACCTGCTCGGGATTTTCCCAGCCACCCTGCCCCCCCCAAGCACCCGCACTTTGATTTGAAAATCGAGCCCGATATGTCCTTTGTTCATATTAAATTGAAATCCAGAGCCATTGTGTGAATGATACTAGAAGGGAGATTTCCGGTAATAATTTCACTTGTAATTCATGACAGTTGTTGCTTAATGTTGATGGGCTCTCTCATCATCAGTTTGATTCTCTAGAGGTGATGTGTAATGTCAGAAATCATTGTTGTAGATCACAAAAGACCTTCCCGCCCCCTTTTCCCCTTCCAAAAAACTTTTTTTTAAGAAGTCCTCATAATTTATTAACTTAACTATATCATATCTTTGGGCATCCAGTCGCCCTGAGTACATTATGCTGAGCTCCTGTTGATAATTAATGATTTCAGCTGAGAATATAATTAGTGGCTTAATTAGGATTATAATCCATTATTACAGTAGTGTAGCTCCAAGGCAGTTGTGTGACGCATGATTGGTTATGAGTTGCCCTGTGGTTCATGTGGTATTATCTGCTGACAGCAAGTACTGGTAAGATAAGAACATAAGAAATAGGAGCAGGAGTAGGCCATACAGCCACTTGAGCCTGCTCCGCCATTCAATAAGATCATGGCTGATGATCTACTTCAACTCCACTTTCCCACCCCATTCCCATTTCCCTTGATTCCCTTAGATATGGCGATCCTTTTTCTAAATGGAATTTGTGATTAAACATTATTATTGTGGAATATGAACATCATTGGGGATTATGTTCATTTTCCATATTCTACTTGTAAGAAGATTAGTGTCATCTCTCTGTTGAACTCTAGCTGCAATATTCAAAGATGTACAGTATTTTTATATAATGACCATGAGCTCAAAAGCTACTTCGGATCAAAACGGACTTATGCGTTTGGTGTCAGGAAGTGTTTTGAGTTTTGTGACTACACTACAAAAGTACTTTGTTGGCTGTAAAGTGCTTTGAGACGTCCTGAGGTAGTGAAAGACGCTATATAGATGCAAATTTTTTCTTTATTTCTTGCTTTCTTTAGTGAGTGCATGCAAAGCACACATTCTGTTTTGAATAATCTTAGGCTAAGTCCCTACGTTGACTCTGTTGCATAATTGTGTAGCTGTGTTAATGAATTGCCTGCATTTTTTTAAACTGCTGTCTTCTGTAAGTTTCCTGTTAAAATGAGCAAAGCCATAGTCAGTAGTTGATTGGCTATATGACCCAATTTACGACAGTATAGTTAAGCTTCGTAACCTCCGTGGATTAATTTAATGTCATTAATCTTTTCTGTGCATTCATAGCACAATCTAATAATTCATACAACATGCATACATCAAATATTATAGCATCACTTAAGGCAAATAGCAACAAAATACTTCACCATAACTATCTTCCCCCTCCTGAAATGGACTGGTTCACAGTAGTATTGAAGAGTAGGTGAGGAATATTTTTTGTCAGGAGAATATGAAGCTCTGATGTTTTAATTTTACTTTATTCTTTCCCCACATTCATTCAACATTTTTTCCTTCCATATGTTCAATGGCTCTTACCTCCATCACCTGGTAGCATGGGTAAATGAGCCACTCATGTCTCCAAACATAACTTGTGGCAACTGGTGGGGAGTATACTTGCGCATACTGCCTTTGCTGTGTTTTCATTTGTGCCAACTTGTGGCTTGACTGGCAACTAATAATACTTAAACCAGTCCTGCCTGATCCATAATAAAACCAGATAGCCCTGATATTTTAACTTATCTCTTCCACCTCCCAACTCATAGACATTCAGTGCAGCACCACGTCATTGAGAAAACAGCAACAAAACTGGTATGCTGTCTGATTATTAACAATTTTGGTGCCTATTTCTTCTCCCTTATTCAGTTGTTTTCCAGGAACATTCATCATCATCACTGCAATGCAAGCTAACACAAACTGCAGGCATTAGTGTGGGACACTGATATCAACATCCTGCAGTCCATTTCTGTTTTAGCCCCCTTTTTTTTAAACTAGGTAGTTAATGTCACAAGGTCCATAGAGATAATACCAAATGAAAGCTAGTCATGTCACCATGTTAAAGTGAGATATTTTTTTTTTACAAATAGCTTCTGTTTCTCTTCCCATAGCCTTCCCCATCTAAAAAAAAATTGAATTTGGGAGGAATGCACCCTTGGCTAGATGACATTATCTGTGAAATGTTCCCATTAATTTCAAATTATAACACAACATCCAAACAGGGAGCTATTCTCCGCTCCTTTTAATATTGCTTTTGCACTGTATTAGTACAAGATTTGCATTAGAACCATGAAAAAGGAAATTCAGTGTATTACTTTAAAATTGCACTTTTTCCTCCATTTAGCAGTTCCTATAAAGCTGAAGGGAACTGTTTTTGTTGTTTTTGATGATACTTTCAGGGGTTGGGAGGGAGAATGAAGAAGAAAAGTTTATCCTGAAGGATTGCGTGGCAATATATTTTAATATTTTTATTCCAGCTTTTTTTTCCATATCATGCTTAATGTAATTTTACAGCAGTTCTCTTGCTTCACACACTGATGAACTATGCCTGGTCTAACGAACCTAATTGAATTTTTTGAGGAAGTAACTAAAGTAGTAGACAGAGGACTGTCTATGGATGTAGTTTATATGGACTTCCAGATGGCATTCGATAAGATTCCACATAAGAGACTGTTAGCTAAAATTAAAGCTCATGGAATTGAAGGCAAATTATTGACCTGGGTTAGGAGAGTGGTTAGGTGGTCGAAGACAGGCGGTAGGCATAATGGCTGGAGCCGGGACGGGGGCGGGGATGTCAAATCGTGGATGTAAGGGCGTCTTTTTTTTTGCGGTCGGACAGGCTGGCCTGATTGACAGGACGGGAGCAGAGCAAGAAAGAGGACATGAAAAGGTAAGTCTTCAGGTAAGTCTTAGATTGTATGGATGGGGGGGAGGGGGCATAGGGGGGCACAGGGGCACTGAGGAGTATGGTGGTCATTGGGGGGGGAGTCAGTCTTTGGGAGGGGGGTGGGGGGTGGTCAGTCAGCGGAGGTCAGTCACCGAGGGAGTCAGTCATGAGGGGGTGGTATCGGGGGTCATGGGGGGGGCGATCGGGTATCAGTCACTGGGGGGTTAGTCACCAAGGGGTCGGGGGGGGTTGCGTCGGGATCAGGGGCCATTGGTGGGGGGGGGTCCATGATCTTTGGCGGGGATGTCCTTGATCATTGGGGGGAGGGGTCCACGATCGTTGGAGGGGGCACTGCAGGGCTTGTTGGAGGCACTCCTGCTCCTCCGGGCCCACAAGCTGTGCCAGAAAGGCACTTAACTGCAGTTTCGGGCCTTCTCGCCTCCTCTCATGCAGCATGAAAGAGAAGGCCCGGTAATCCCGGCCTCCAGAGGCTAAAATCACAAAATGGAGGCCCGCAGTCTCCTTCAAAGGTTTTAGTGACCAACCCGCCCCTCATTCCGCAGGTAAGTGTGAGATCATCCATTTTGGACCAAGAATAGGTGGATCTGAGGCTTTCTTAGATAGTGAAAAGCTAGGAACAATGGAGATTCAAAGAAATTTAGAGATCCATGAACGCAGATCACTAAAATGTTGTAGTATAGCAAAGTATTCTAGTGTCAACTTTGGCTCAGAGGTAGCACTCTCGCTTCTGAGTCAGGAGGTCATGGGCTTAAGCCCACACTCCAGAGACGTGAGCACGCAATCTAGACTGACACTTCGGTACAGTAGTGAGGGAGTGTTGCACTGTTGGAGGTGCTATCTTTAGGATAGGAGATTACGTCCTCTTAGGTGAACCTATAAGATCCCATTATTTGAGGAAGAGCAGGGGAGTTCTCCTGGTGTCCTCAACCAACACCGCTAAAACAGAAAATCTGTTCATTTATCTCATTGCTGTTTGTGGGATTTTGCTGTGCGCAAAGTGGCTGCTGTGTTTCCTTACATTACAGCGCTTCCAAAATAATTAATTGACCGTGAAGCGCTTTGGGATGTCTTGGGGTTGTGAAAGATGCTATATGTATGCAAGTTTGTTTTCTTACCAATATTGTTCTGTAGCTGGCTGTGAGTGTGCCCTAAGGTAACTTGCCTACATATTTTTCCTCAATCCTTGTGAGAATATGCCACTCTCTTGCTGACAGCATGACTAATATTCTGAACTTGCCTTGTGAGGAATTGCAAGGGTGAGCAGAGTCCTCCTACCCCAGTACACAGTGTGTTGGAGGTTTGCAGCATGCTATGGCATGCACACCTTGCCACCCTGAAATAGCTTTCAACAAATTTCAGTTACTGAATATAAGTAGGATTGAAGGAATATGTTGAATAAAGAGAGGTCTGGTAGTTCAGCGACTAAACCTAAAACTGAAGTGCTGGTTATTTTTGTGGTGTGAGGGTACAGCATTAATCATCAATTGGTCAATTCCAGTTTTTAAAAAAAAATTGTTCTCGGGATGTGGGCGATGCTGGCAAGGCCACATTTATTGCCCTCGGAAGGTGGTGGTGGGCCTTCTCCTTGAACCCCTGCAGTCCTTTGGTAATAGTGCTTCCAAAATGGTGTTAGGTGAGAATTCATAGGCTTCTTTTAATAGGTAATCATTTATGTTGATAGTAATTGTCTTTCACAAGATAGAAGTTTGACTCCTATAGTGTACAGTGATTTTCCATTGGATTTATTTAGATGTTCTCATTTCTATATTATGTTAGCCAAATTTTGGCCCTGCTTAAATATTTATAAACATTTCCAGCTTGTGTTATTATCTGTCACTGTTCATTGAATCCAGGGCTAGAGGTACTCCCAGGTGAAATAGAAGAGGAGACCCCAGCAGATTATTCTCATTATGTATGTAAGCACACATCACTTGACTTCAAAGTGAATCCAGATGTTCAAGAGTTTAATAATAAAACACATGACCAGGTATGTCAATTATTTAAGACCTTTGAAAAATATTTTAAAGGCTTTACACTGCTGTAGAATAGCTTGTTTCTTTGCTGCATTGTTATTACCCACAGACCATATTTTATGTGGTCTACTGATTTACTCTGACTGAGTGCTAAACTTGGATACTACTCAAATCCAAACTGCATTTGCTTCTACCTGCCTGAACACTTCAAATTCAAAATACTTTGTAGATAAACTGTATCCTGCACTCTGTACGGATGTAATACTTATCATCTTTTGAATTAAGGTACATTCCAAATATCATATTTCCTGCCTTCTCCCTAACAGTTTGTAGTTTTCTAAAGGAATGTAGGTGTTTTTGTTTGCGTTCTTATATCTTATCTGATATAAGAGTTTTTAAGAGGCAAAAATATATTCTCTAGACATTAGTTTGATTCTTAGGAAGTTCCAGTGATCAATGTAAATATGGGGGTGCACAGTGGTTTTATACTGCTTGTGATTTCTAAAAATGGTATTTTTGCTCCCGGTAAGCTCAGCACTGTTTTATGTTGACTCAGGGGTATCCAAATTTTGACAGCTTGGCATATGATAACATAAAATCCTGTGATATGTGGCATTACAAGATCATGTTCCCCTGAATAAGCTGTCAGCATAAAATGTGCTTTTCTTTATTTTTCATCAGGTATTGACAGATGAAGTCCAGCCTTTCACAATGGATGAAGATTTTGACTATGACTGTGTCTATCTCAAGCCCAAATACACTGAAGCTGAACTTAAAACCATTTCTGCCTTGTCAAAACAGCAGAAAGAAAGTGGAGAATTTAATGCAGCAGAGCTAAAAGATTCTGACTCATAATGCAGTTGCCATTTCATGGTGCAGTCTACTTTTGGTTGAAGCAAAATCTGGGAGCGAAATTTTCAATCCCAAAAAGAACATTTATGGGTTGAAATCATGCTATGCAATATTAACAAATGCATTAATGTGTTCTTATGAAATTTGTTTCATGTTTTATTAATGGCATTAACTCTTATTTTAAATCATTAAAATAGACAGAAGGATTTCATATTAACGTATGATGCATTTTTATTAGTCTCTGTGCTACAGAGCACAAGTTCATCCTATTAGACATGTATTGGTATTTACAATACAAAAATGTGCATAAATTTCTTTCCTTCTTCCCACTTCTACTCAGAAACTGATTTTGTTTTTATAAAAAAAAAGAAACATAGGAGTAAGTTGCATGGAAAAGAAATAGCACTACTTTCTCATTGATGGGTACATCAAATCAGCAGTTTGAGATATTTATAAATTAAATGTAAACATTCATTTAACCTTTCAGCGTAAGAGGTAAAGCTCAATGGCAGGTACCTAGATGGTTCACAAAGATAAAAAGCTGACATTCCTGTTCCCAGTTATATAGGTTTGTTTTTATTTCTGTTGTTGGTCACCTTTTGTGGTAACAGCAACTTTCTGCGAATATGCTGGATGTTTTTGTGTTACCCCATTTTCTTGATGCTTCACTGATGTTAACTAAAGAATATTAATGCCTTGTGATCTCATTATACAGTTTCATGGAGACATAATCGCCCGATTACAGAGAAATTATCTGTCTAGTATATGTAGCGTACAGGGTGAAATTTCTCCTGTCAGTAATTTTAACAAAAAAGTCAATATAAGTTTTTTTTTTAAAAAAAGGAACTCTCCCATGGAGAATAATTGATACCCAAGAAGTATTCTCACCCAGAAGTTCAGATAATGACATAAAACGTAAACACAGTTTATAATTGCTCTTTGAACCCTGAGATAAAATTGTAACTTTCAAATCATTCCCATATATCTGTGCTTTTTAAAAAAAGTACTATACAGTGGAGATTAATGAGGCAACTTTATTTCTTTCTCTTAGCTTTGTGCTTTTGTTGCTGATGGCAAATGTCATGCTAGTCACCAGCCAATGTGCTTTGTTACCATTGAAGTATGATGACATCCTCGCTGAAGTACTAGTGACTGTGATTTAATTAGCTCTATGAAATGATAAGCCACATTTGGTTTCTTGGAAGTGGCACAATGTATATTTGAAACTGATGTAGAATGTTTATGGAACTTTGCCTGGAACGTGAGTAATATTAGTATGGTTTATTTTACATTATCCTGTACATTGCAGAATATTGTGCTTCCTTAGAACAGTGGTGTTCAGCAGATTGCTTATGTACTGCATGAAGCTGAGCCTTTTTTATTGCTCACCATTGCTTTAGCTGTAAATCCTTGATTATCCCTAATCGGAGCCATGTTTCATTGCAGTTACTCCAATGTGCTCACCCACATTACCCAACCGTAAGAGCAAAATAGGAAACAATGTGCTCTGCTCATTTTTACTCACCAGCAGCAGCTTGGTGAGCAGAGGACCAGAGCAGAGAAAATAAGGCTTTATTTTCAGTTGCTTATCAAACATAAAAAAGCATTCAAGAATGGCAACATTTTCAGCAATTAAAATGTAGGACAGTAAGCACTGCTTAAGAAATCCACATAGCACTTGGCAGTGTTTAACTCAGAGCAAATAACATTTCTCAAAGATATGAGTAGCTGGATGAGAATTTATTTCAGCAGTTCCTGAACAAATTGAAGATGCATGATTTTTATTCTAGAGCTTTAGATGAGCCAAATAACATAACCTACATCTTAAATTGTTGTATTTATTTGCTTGTGGTAGGACAGCAATGGAAGGAATCCTCACGCTGATACAGAAAAAAGTTTTTGGTGTTTCTTGCCAAGTGCTGAAGAAGTTTCTGGTAGCTCAGAATATTTGCTTGCAAAGGTATAAATGGAACACCTCACAACTAACTGGAAGGCCTAAGCTTATCAATGCTTTATCCATCAATAGGCATTTTATAGCATATTTGTCTCCCTCCCCTCAATTTGTGAGAGAAGCCATGAATATCCTCAGCTTTCTAATGCTGTGTGTTTTTTGACCTTGTTTTTTTAAAAAGGATACTACAGACCATTTTACCATATGAATCTGTGGTTTCAAGTGCCATGAAATGGATTCAGGCATGATTGGTTCAGTGAAAAAAATTGATAGTTATTTAGGGAAATGCTACTTGTTCCAAGAGAGATGGACAGTTCATTAATCTAGAAGCAGACCTGAGTCATCAGTCTCATTTTGCAAAATTCCTGGAATTGATTTGTGAAAACTTTTGACAGATTTGCAGGTTTCAAATGCTGCTGCCTGTCATTGACTTTCTCATTGATCTGTTGCAGATTGGCTCAGATCTCATGGGTCATGCAATGATCAAAGGACTACAATTTTGGAGATGGTGCAGAGAATGTAGAAAGGAAAAATATTTTAAATCATATGATTCATTGGCATCTGCTTAGGATTTGGCTTCCAAAAATAAACAGTCTCACTCGTATAAATCTGCAAGCAAAGTTATTTGTGCTTGCCTCTGTGAGGCTGTGTTTCCAGTGATGAAAGTGGTAAAGCCAAAGTTGCATTACCTTCTAACAAACCAGCATCAGAGAAGTGATGTGGCCATTTATGTCTGATTTCAAAAAGCTAGCTTCAAATGTCAAGGACTCCATTATCCATCATGAATTGCATGTATATTTCTACAACAGCTGTTTACTATTCAAGGGCTGTGATTGTTGAAGTTCTGATCTTGCTTTCCTTCTGTCATCAATTTTATCATTTTCACATAAGTAACTGAGAAATTCTCAGACATTAAATCAAACACTTCAGTGTCATTTATGTAAAACTGCAAGAGCCTTTTGTGGATTTGTTGGATTGTTTTAGAACTCAATACAGATTCCTTCAACATCTCCCTGAAGTCTTAAGATACTGCATGCAGTATTGACGATTTGGTAGCTTAGGCAGGCAATAGAATTTCCTAGTGATTAACTGCAAATTACTAATGAATTTGATGTTATGAGGGCATAGTGGTAATCCTGCAGTATTGCTGCTATCACGTCAATGACACTGAGTAGTCTGACAGCTTGCATTTACACTGACAGCCAAAGCTGACACAAAAATGGACTAAAAACAGGAAGGGGGAATGGGGGTGGCGGTGCTGCAACAGCAGTTATGATATGCTTGCATGCAGAGGGATGTTTATGATCAGAAAATTGGAGTGTTACAAGATGATCTTGACCAAATATGCTAGGAAAGGGGTAATACAGTTACAAATCATACATCTATATTCAATTTTATCTTCTCTTAGCAATGTGTGAGCAACATCAGTATATGTGTTGTATTGAAGTTTCAGCTTTAGTGTCTAAATTTATGAGTAAACTATTTTCCTGTTATCTTTATTTTATCTGACTATAGCTCACTTTCATGAACAACTGCTACATTGGACAGGGTAAATGACGGCATATATTTTGATTGCAATGCACTATTGTACATTGATTGCAAGCAAAGTACCAGCTAGAAAGGAATTTACAGTTAAAAGCAGTGGGACTATGTCATTTGTACCATTGGTAGTTTGTATCACTAAAATTTGCAGTATTTCTTTAAACCAGTGCACAATATGTAAGGTAATTGCAGATGGTTGAAGTTTGCATTTGAAACGAAGAAACCTCAAGCCAAAGAGAAGACCACATGTGTTTCAGTTATGCGCACCACAAAGATTTGTGTGTGAGATTATGGGCTTTCCCACTCCATACCTCTTAGATGTGGGTTAAAATGACAGTTGCCACAGGTGGGCGAGGGTATAGTACATGTGGTAAGAATTACCTCAAGTTGAGGGAACTCTAATGCAATTGGATCATTTCTAGGCCATTATAAGAAGTTACATTCAACAATCTGTCAGGTGCTTAATCTTTCGAGGGTTTAAGTGCAGTATTGTCATCTTTTCACAAAGTTATCTGTGGAGTTAAACAAAACTATCTAAAATATTAACACAAGCCCATGTCATCAGTAAAAATTTGAGTATATGTGAATCCAACAGTGTGATAAAACTGTGTTACTAGCTGAACTGACCACACTCTGGTGATATGCAGATGAAACATCTGTTACAACATTAAGGTACAATACAGTAACTGGTTTCACTTTATTTGGGACAGGAGTAATAATCAATTCTCATTCAGTTATATAAAATTCTATTCACTGGTAATTAATAAACCAATTCACCGTTAAAGCTTTAAGGAATCAAGTAGTATTTTTATATCCGAATGAAAATAATGTGTCTTATTTGGATGATGTTGCATAGTAAAGAAAAATGTTATTTGATTCCATAAGTATGTTAAACTTTAGCATTAAAAAGACATGGTGCCACACCAGGTTATACGTTCTTTCACTTGTAGACTTTAACCTAGAACTATTTCAGGTTGGCACATGTACGGTGAAGCAGGGATTTATTAAATTTACATCTTCAGGCCTTTTGTAGGCCCACATTGGAACCCACACTTGCTCTCAGCAGGTGTAGGACATGCTGGATGGAAGAGGCTAGCAATGGGTGGAATTCCTGGGGTATCATGGGACTATTCCCAGACATGCCCTAAAATGCTGCCAGGACATAGTGGTGTGAAGATGTGAGGCTGACTATGTGTCATTCCCCCACCCCCCCCATCCCGTATTGGAATTTTACAGGTAAGTTCAACAGCACGAAAACCTCGCAGATCCAGGTTCGTCCCAAATTTGAGCCATCACAACTTCTCCTGAATTCTGCTGTACCCTAGGACCACAACTTCTTGGCTAGATTTAAGTTCACTCATACTAATGGGATGAAAGTCTCTCTATGCACATTGCAGTGATCCCAAGTGTAACAAGTTTGGGTAATCTCAACCAGGTTTTAATAGGTATGAGTCCAGAGCACAAAACTATAATTTGGCACTAATGTATACTAAATTTGGAGTCTCACTCAGATAGGGCGTAAGGATGGTTGGTGTAAAAAATGGAAATGTCATTTTATGTATTCAGATGTTCTCAGATGCCATAATTTGTTAAATGTCATCAGGTGACAAGAGGTAGCTCGCCAGTTCCACAAGGATGAAGCTGGGCCGGCTGCAGCCCTTGGGTAGGTCCTGGCAGCTATAGGCAGTGACCGGGAAGGGCATGATCCCGGGGGGGGGGGGGTGGTGGGGGGGGAAGGTGGGTGGGGAGGAGAAGGGAGGGATGTGATCGGGGACAGGGGGCACGATTGGGAGGGAGGGGACCTAGCGGGTGCCAACAACGGTCCCAAATTTGCACTGCACCCTTTTTGAGGGCAATATATCCTTCCTGAGGTATGGTACCAAAAACAGAACGCCAGTACTCTGAGCAAGGCGAATGCGGAAGCTAGGGGGATGATAAGTGAGGATGAGGGGACCCTGTCTTTGTTGTGACAGGAGTCAGTCTGTACTTGATAGCAACAGGTCAATTTCCCAGAAGATTCAAATATTAGAGAATGACTTCATAATGACTTTTTTGTGAATTAATTAATTTTTAGTTTTTAGGTAATATATAGAAGGAACAGAACTGAATGCATGATTGCATTAGCCAGTTCCCATTATACAGTATTTTGGTATACATTAGGCCAATGACACTTTTCTTTAAGTGTGCATGTCTTTATCTGCCACTCGGTATGCTGATGATTTAACAAGCCAGATTTTCTTTACATGGTAAGGCCAAGATTTGCAATTATGGATGCAAATGTGTTCAGAACGGAGAAGTGTTTTGAAAGGACCCTAAGTGGTTTACGGTTAAAGTTGCAGTATTTCCTTTCCAGTGTTCTTCGTGTGAATTTCAATTTAGTTTCAGAAATTCAAATTAAACTTGACAATGATTTATGTGTAGCTAAGATTACTTCTACGTGGTACTGGACTGTCTGTACTGATTATTGTGATAACATTTCTTAAAATTGAAAAAAAAAAGTTTGAAATTATTCAGCTTCAAACAAGCAATAGTAAACAATTGTCTTTGTTTCATGTATATTTTCAGATGAGTTTTCCTCCCTCTCCCAAAAAACACATTTTTCTCTCAACACAAGCTGCTCACTACCAGGCAATCTCCATCTGCCAAGTGGATGGGAATATCCAGCCTAATTATTTCACCACAACAGGTCAATGATTGCCAGCGGGGGTTACAAATTGAATGTGATAAACTGAACCCTCTCAGTTTCTAATTAGATGTTCTCCATCCGGTGGCATAGATGAGAACTGACAAAACTCGCATGAATATCAACCCCTGGAACTCAACGCACTCACCCTTGTGTGACAGAACAGAAATGTTGCATTCAGATTCTGTCATAGTTATTAATTTTTTATTTTACTGACTTCTGATTTTAGCAGATATGCAAGTTAGTTCATAAGAAATATCCATTACAAACATTTAGTAAAATCTTGAAAACATTCTGTGCGAATGTAATCTTGACTCTCCGTCCCTTCTCATCCTACATGGCCTCTTTACCATCTTTGACACTTGACCATTCCATACTCCTCTAACATCTCCTCTGCTGCCCACTTTTTGGCACTGCTCCCCCTTGGTTCTGTTCACACCTGTTGTAATGCATCGCCTCCATTGGCTTCTTTCCCTCTGCCTGCAGGGTTATCTTCAGTGTACTCTTCACCCTCTGTTCACCATTTACCTGCTACCCTTTTGCGATATCATGCAAAAACAATGGATCAACTTCCACACAGTCAACCCTACCTCCAAAGGCTATTGCTACATTTCGCAACTGCCTACCTGACATTGTGATCTAGATAAGCTAAAAATTCTTCCAGCTTAAATGTTAGTAAAATTGAAGCCATCCTCTTTGGCTCTTGCCAGCACCTACTCCATCAGCCTCCCCAGCTTTCATCTCAGGCTGTATCGGGGGGTACTGCTTGACTGCGAGCTGAGCTTCCTCCCCCACAGTCACTCTGTAACTAGGCCTACTTTCTTCCGCCTCATCAACATTACCCACCTCTACTTTTCTCTCTCCCTACCACTGTTGAAGCCCCAGTCCATGTCTTCATTATCTTAAAGCTTGCCTTCACTAATAGTCTCCCAATTGGTCTTCACTGTAACCCTCAAAAAGTTAAAACTATTCCAAAATGCCACAGCCAATCCTAAACTGCATATAGTCCTTCACTGCCATCACTCTTGCCCTCTCCAAGTTCCACTGGCTTCCATGGCTCAGTAAATTGACTCAAAATTCTCATCACTTTCAAATACCTTGTCCCACCCTATTTTAACGATCTCCTCAAGCCTTGTGTCTGCATACAACCTCCGTTCATCTAACACTATGTTACTCCTTATCTCCTACTCCCTCCACGCCACTACTGATGGCCACTCATTTAACCAATATGATCCTGTCTTCTGGAACCCCCTAACCTGGTTCACTCTACCTTGCCAACTCTCCCTACTTCAGAAACCTCTTAATAGCACTTCTTGATTGTTCCCTTTAGCATGTCACCCTGACTCTCTCCGTTAACTCTTCTACATCCTCCCAATTTCTCCTCAATACAAAGTGCTTTGAGATATCTTCCTGTATGTGAGGAACACTGTAGAAATGTAAGTTGTTAGCTGCTGACTGGAATGTATGACTGCAATATAGCTCACCACTACATCTGAATAGTTTCAAAGATCAGCGTCAATCCTTCAGTTTTTTAAAATTACATTTACTTGCTGTTTTTTTGTAGAGGTAGTGTAGTCAGGCTACTGGACAACAGGAGATAGTCGCTGAGAGCATAGAGCATAAAGATGGGATGTGACATAATGACTTATTTTCATACTAGATGATACTTAGGCCAGGATTTTGACTGAGCAGGGGGTGGGGTGGGGGGGGGCGGGTCGGTTCGGGTCAGATCACGGATGGGAAACCCGGGAGTACAGGTTTACCGGACATCCTTACGATTTTATTTTTTAAAATCAGTTTCCTGTTCGACAGGCTGGCCTGATTGACAGGCTGGTCACAGTCGGACAGGAGCAGAGCAAGGAAGAGGACATGAAAAGGTCAGTCTTCAGGTAAGTTTTGTTTTTATTCGTTCATGGGATGTGGGCGTTGCTGGCCGGGTCAACATTTATTGCCCATCCCTAATTGCCCTTGAGAAGGTGGTGGTGAGCCGCCTTCTTGAACCGCTGCAGTCCATGTGGTGAAGGTTCTCCCACAGTGCTGTTAGGAAGGGAGTTCCAGGAGTCTTAAATTGTACGGATGGGTGGGCACGGGGGACATGGGGCACTGGGGTCATGGGGGCACCGATGGGCTTGGGGGTGGTGTCAGTCATAAGGGGGGTGGGGGGGGGGAGGTCAATCATCGGAGGTCAGTCATCGGGGAGGGCGGAATCGGGGGTCATCGCGGTGGTCCACGATGGTTGGGGGGGATCACGATCGTTTGCAATTACAAAACCTTTCAAAATGGAGGCCCGCAATCTCCTTGATCGGTTTTATTTTCAATGTCCCCCTGCCCCCAACCCATCTGTTTTTCACAGTTAAAATCCTGCCCTTCGAGTCAATTGTATTGAGGACAGGTGTCTGACAGATTTGATTTTGATGGTTGTTGATAGCACAGAAAGACCAGGAGAATATATTAGAGTGACAAAAGGCAGGACAGAACTTTTTCATGATTTAGCCTATGTTGCAACAACCCTCGTTCAGCAAGTGATGGCTCTGCATTTTAACTAATGTCAACACAGAGCAGGATTCTAGGTGATGACACTGTCTGGGGCTTGGTCCACAGGCAGGAATGGACTGTTGATATTTCATCCAGGCTTTTTGGATCAAAATGAAATGTTGAGGTGTAACCTCGCATAAACTTGGAGGCTTGTGTTAGTACTAGTAACTCCTGTAGTGTGGTTCTAGACATGATCTTTTAGGGGAGCCCAGATACATCTCTCTAATGTAGAAAATAGATGTTAGCAAGCAGTGGAGTTAAGGGTACATATCACAATAGGGAATATGGCAGTAGTTATTGAAGGAATAAAATAATGCAGAAGAATATACTGCTGTGTGGAATAAAATAAAACAAATGTTTGAATGATAATTGCTCGATATGTTATAATATGTCCTGTGATGAACATCCAAAAACCTAATAAGGTTGTAGCTTTGAGAAACCATGCTGGGCATACCCTTCTCAGTATTAATTACTAGCCTGGTGTTGTTGAAGCTGAAATTCAACATTAAAATACCAAGAACATTCTGCTACACAATATCGGAGAAATTAAGAGGAGAGTTAAATGAGTAAATTACAGATTTAATGAGTGCACGGTGAGACAATGCAAAATTCAGCACAAGTCATGTTTTTCAAAGTTTTCTTGATCATAAGATAATTTAGATTAACTATAATATGAAACTGCATTATTTCACATGATGATTTTGATTTCATTTCACTGACTTCAATTAGACCTCTAATTACAATGATTAGTGGCAATTCAGCTCTTGATGATTTCTTTTTGGAAAACTTTCAGTTTGCTGGTGGCATTGTCATTAAATGAATGAAACAATTATGATGCTAACTGTACTAATAAGTGTGTAGGGATATTAGGATCATTGTGATTTCCTATTTGTTGTTCACTATGGGGCAAACATGAGCACCCAACAGAATTTGACTATTCATAGAGACCCACGTTTTGTTGAATCAGACAATTTTGTGCTTCAATGTAACCGTTCGTTTAAAATTAGAAGTACATGAGTAAACAGATGAAGTGTCCCTCTTCGCATACATGCTACTATTTTAAATCCCTCTCATCCAAAACAAGTACCAGTTAATGTCTGGAATATATGCATATTTCTGTCACATTTACATATGATTGACTAAAATCTCATAGTAATACAACAGTAACAAACCACAAATGAAGAAGTAGGAAATGTACCAACTTTAAGCAGATAAAATCAGTACATGAACTTACGCTAAAAAAACAACTAAAGGTTGTACGAAATCAACTACAAGCAGTCAATAATATTTACCAATAAAAAGATGTGGAGCCAATTAAATTGCTTTAAACATTTTTTGAATTTTCATTCATATGCCATCTTGGAGATCCTGAGATACTCAAATTAAAAAAAAATACAAAATTTACAATAAAATGATTCTACTCATCCATACAATAGAATTTTCTTGTGGAAGAAATTCATCTTAGCAATATTTTCAATCAGAGATCTATGACTATGTGAGAAGCCTAAACCTTGGGTTCATGCAACTTCCCAGATCCATCATTGTCAGGTGAAGAGACTTAACAGGGTAGTAGACTACAGGTCCCAGATTTTGTTGTGATTGGCAGTAAGACTGGCATTTAACAGAGCATGTCAGGGCTTGCTGTTTGTAATCCCTGCCCCACTCCTGCACATAAATGGAAAATTACCGTGGCTGAAAACTTCTAAGAAACCCATTTTTAGGAACTGTAAAAGAAATTGGATTTTTTTTGTGTGGAACATTAAACCTAAGGTACATTGAAGGCAAAATGATACATACTGAATACAAATCGATCTTATGCAACTATAGTTAATAAGTATAGTAAGAGAGCTGTTCACAAATTCAGTTGGAGAAAACCAGCAAATGGGTGAGAGTGCCTCAGAGCAGATGTTTATATTTTGTTACGTATTCTGAAAAGTTACACCAACTACATTTGCTTTACTTATGTTAATCTCAGAACACAAAACCAACCATGAAAGCAAAATGATTTCATATAAACAGTGGCGAGCCTTGGAAGGGCTGTACTATTATTCAAATTAAGAGGGAGATTCTGAACAAAAGTGCTGAATTTAAAGATGTTTATTTAAATATAACCTTTTGGAAACACTAAGTACTGTTGTGAAGATGTTTGGTAAAGGACAGTTTAAGTTTTATATATTTCTTAGCCTCTGCTATGACAACTCACACCCTAAAGAAACAGATAGTAAAATATAATAAACAGCTGCTCCCTGTATTACATGCAGAGATTTATTTATATAAGTATGGCATGTAAGGGGAACAAAATTATTTATTTATTTACTGGGCATTGGGTAAGGAAAATAATATTTTTCCAGGAACTAATCTTAAAACATTTACTTCACTATCTCAGGGGAGATCTCTTACAAATTAAGGATGTGTATCCTTCCCACCTTCTACACCGAGCAACCTATGACCTCCACCTGTAAATCACCATGAGCAATAGCATAGCAAATCTGCTAATATATATAAAGTTTTGAGATGTATATGCCACACTCTAAAAGTCACACATTTGGTTTCTGTATCATACTCAAAAATAAAATTATGAGAAATAGAAAGGTCAGCCATTTCATAGGAACATAGAAACAGGAGTTGGCCATTCAGCCCCTCGTGCCTGCTCCACCATTTGATAAGATCATGGCTGATCTGTGATCTAACTCCATATACCTGCCTTTGGCCCATATCCCTTAATACCTTTGGTTGCCAAAAAGCTATCTATCTCAGATTTAAAATTAGCAATTGAGCTAGCAACAATTGCCATTTGCGGAAGAGTTCCAAACTTCTACCACCCTTTGTGTGTAGAAGTGTTTTCTAATCTCACTCCTGAAAGGTCTGGCTCTAATTTTTAGACTGTGCCCGCAGTCCTAGAATCCCCAACCAGCGGAAATAGTTTCTCTCTATCCACCCTATCTGTTCCCCTTAATATCTTGTAAACTTCAATCAGATCACCCCTTAACCATCTAAACTCTAGAAAATACAAACCCAATTTGTGTAATCTCTCCTTGTAACTTAACCCTTGCAGTCCGGGTATCATTCTAGTAAACCTACACTGCACTCCCTCCAATGCCAATATGTCCTTCCAAAGGTGCGGTGCCCAGAACTACTCACATTACTCCAGGTGCGGTCTAACCAGGGTTTTGTATAGCTGCAGCATAGCTTCTGCCCCCTTGTACTCTAGATATAAAGGCCAGCATTATTTTCTGCACCTGTTCATGACACTTCAATGATCTATGTACCTGTACCCCTAAGTCCCTTTGGACATCCACTGTTTTTAACTTTTTACCACTTAGAAAGTACCCTATTCTATCCTATTTTTGGTCCAAAGTGGATGACCTCACATTTGCCTACATTGAATTCCATTTGCCACAGTTTTGCCCATTCACCTAATCTATCAATATCCCTTTGTAATTTTATGTTTTCATCTACACTGCTTACAATGCCACCAATCTTTGTGTCATCGGCAAACTTAGATATGAGACTTTCTATGCCTTCATCTAAGTCATTAATAAATATTGTGAATAATTGAGGCCCCAAGACAGATCCCTGCGGGACTCCACTAGTCACATCCTGCCAATGTGAGTACCTACCCAAAAGCCCTACTTTATGTCACCTTTCGCTCAGCCAACTTCCTAACCAAGTCCATACTTTTCCCTTGATTCCAGGGGCTTCTATTTCCTGATGATGTCTTCTGCTCCCAGCTGTGGATTTACAAACTGCCAATTTACAATGAAATAATTACTTCTAATTGACTTCAGGAAAAGCCCATGAGTAATTAGCCAGTAGTTGATCTTAGGATGTATCTGTACTGCAATTAGATCTTGTGGTTTCAAAAAGTTGCACTTTTTCAACATAGTAATGCAGTACTGTGATATGGTCTAATGCGCCTGTCCTTATAAAACATCATATTACCTGAGGATGAGCAATACTCCATCTGCTTATTAAGTCCAGTAGGTCCAATTCCTTGCAGGATCTGATCCCTGGGTATCTTGTTGTCTAATGACAAAGTCTGACTTGTAATAACCTAGTTGAGGAAAAGTATAGATGTAAAGTCCCACCAGTCAGTGTGTGAGCATAGGGAGGAAATATAAATCTGATCCTTGGTGACTTCATAGCAACACATATTTATTCTCTAGTTTCCTGTTTGTTGTATGGTCTCAGTTCTCATCAAACTCAAACAAGCATCCCACAGTGTTGGCACTTGCCGCTATGGTTTATGTTTCTGGCATGTATTTTATCAAAGTGATAATATGAAAAGCAAATGGTTGTCCAACAGAAAATATGAGATATTTAGTCAGGCACAAATACCACTCATAACAGCTTAGAAATGACAGAGTTACAAATTCTATTATCAAATTATATTACAGACCTCCCATTAAAAAAAAACTTTAAAAAATATAAAGTCTTCCTTCCCAGAAAATAACCCCAAAACCAATTCCTTCATCTCTGCATCATCTAATCTGCACTCCTCAGGCTTCACTACAGGATGTTATAGCATTAACTGACAGGCAGAGCTACATCATACAATTTTAGCATCATTTAAATCCAACACTTGCCTCCATAATCGATTGGATGCTACAAAGTAAAGAATGCAGAAATATTTAGCATAAATAATTTTTTTTTCATTGAAAATAAAACCTCTGATAATGCCACATGACGTCGTATAGCTCACTTAATTCTGGGACAATTGTCGCTTGGTTTCTGCATCAATCCGTGGCTCAGAAAAACTGATGTTTTTAGGTACCACCACATGGTGGCAATCTTGTATTATGTAGAGAGATGGATGGGCGTGTTAACCCATCATTTCTTCGTGATGCTCTAAACTAAATTCTAAGCTTGCTTACAAGTCAGATACTGGTGACTCGAAATATAACTAGGGAATTTACAACCTTACCATCCCAAATACCTATTAAAGTCACAACGCAGCATAACTAAAATGTTTCCACAAATAGGTAGAAGTTAAAGAAAGATTTCTATGAAAAAGATTCTTCCATTTTTATAATATTTAACTTTTTTTTTGTTTGTAAGGCATATCTTCATTCCAAGATGTTTGCTAATCATAGAATTTGAAACTATCCAAGCACAGTATCAAGATTGAAATTGAAAATGTAGCAAATGCACAGCGGGTGAGAAATTCTACATTGAAGGTGCTATATAAGTTGCTGTTGTATTATGTTCTAGATTTTTTTTTATTAGGCACCTGAGAGTGAACTACAATTCTGGGCACCACACTTTAGGAAGGATGTTGAGGCCTTGGAGAGGGTACAGAGGAGGTTTACCAGGATGATGCCAGGGACGAGGGACTTCAGTTATGTGGAGAGATTGGAGAAGCTGGAATTATTCTCCTTGGAGCAGAGAAAGTTAAGGGGAGACCTAATAGAGTTATTCAAAATGATGAGAGGTTTTGATAGAGCAAGTAGGGAGAAATTGTTTTTTCTGGCAAGTGGGTCGGTAATCGGAGGTCATAGATTTAAAATAATTGACGAAAGAATTAGAGGGGGAAATGAGGAGAATTTTTTTCTCACAGAGGGTTGCTAAGATCTCGAATGCACTACCTAAAAGGTTGGTGGAAGCAGATTCCATAGGAACTTTCAAAAGACAAT
This sequence comes from Heptranchias perlo, assembly GCF_035084215.1. Lineage (NCBI taxonomy): Eukaryota > Metazoa > Chordata > Chondrichthyes > Hexanchiformes > Hexanchidae > Heptranchias > Heptranchias perlo. Next base: position 40,611,847 of record NC_090336.1, read on the forward strand.
TGGATATGTACTTGAAGAGGACTAATTTGTAGGATTATGGGGAAAAAAATGGGGTGTGGGACTAAATTGGACAGCTCTTTCAAATAGCCAGCACAGGCAGGGTGGGCCGAATGGCCGCCTTTTGTATTGTAAGATTCTATAATTCTATGAAAGACTAAGTTCCAGGATAACTATTCATCAGAACCTTGTTTTTGTGTTTCTCTTCATTTCCACGTCATGCTGATTGTTGATTTAAACACCTCGGGGCAATTTTCTACATTAAAGGTGCCATATAAGTTGTATTATGTTCTAGATTGTTTTTTATTATGTAATGGCACCTGAGTGTAAACTACAAATCCAAACTGCAAATTGTGTACTTCATAGTTGCCAACTATCCATTGTTTGAGCAGACAGACAGCTTTTTCTTCCTTCCTCATTCGCAATGCTCACGAGGCATCTACTAAATAGCTTTTCTAGCTCTGGATTACTCTCAATGATAGAGCAGTTCTTGGCACACAGGATTGTGGGTAGCGCAAGTCCCCATTGTTCTCCATTTTAAGATGACAAATATTGACTGACAGCTGGAATCCTCCAAACCTGTGGTTGGCCGTTTGGCCTGGATCGTGGATGTGCGCCACTAATCAATGGAGCAGTGAGTGGGGCAGGTGAGGGCCACCAGGAGATGAATGATTGGAGCCTCTGGGGAAAGACCAAGCAAAGCAGGCCCTGGGACGCAGAGGCAGGACAGGTCAGTGACTGTCTCGGTGTCCTAGAGCATGGTACAGTTACAATCCTGTCCTATGCAACTAAGGGCCTTACACAGTTTTAATCTTTACTTTTTGAAGACATTGCAGTTTTACATACTAATGCAATTGGAGGAATCTCTGTTCACAAAATAAGCCTGAATTTCCAAATCTGTACTCCTAGCAACTCCCTACCAGAAGTGCAAATTTGGAAAATTGGCCTTAATACCTATCAAAACAGCTATACTTACTAGTGTAGGCATGTTAACTGCTAGCCATTCAGATTCAAGTTCAATCTCTGAACTATGCTGTGTTTTTTTTATTATTCATTCATGGAATGTGGGCATCGCTGGCAAGGCCAGCATTTATTGTCCATCCTTTATTGCCCTTGAGAAGGTGGTGGTGAGCTGCCTTCTTGAACCGCTGCAGTCCATGTGGTGAAGGTTCTCCCACAATGCTATTAGGTAGGGAGTTCCAGGATTTTGACCCAGCGACGATGAAGGAACGGCGATATATTTCCAAGTCGGGATGGTGTGTGACTTGGAGGGGAACTTGCAGGTGGTGGTGTTCCTGCATGCCTGCTGCCCTTGTCCTTCTAGGTAGTAGAGGTCGTGGGTTTGGGAGATGCTGTTGAAGACCTCAGCCAGGCCAGTACCACCAAATAGAGAACATCACTGTAAGTGGGCATCAAGATGCTTTAAGATACTCTGATTGCTACCAAGACAGAAGTAAGCTTGCCTGTGATGCTGAATAGTCCACTGACACTCGCTGTTAAGGCTCATTTGGATAAGGTACTGGATGGTGGCTGGTATCCCAATAAGGATTCAACATCTTTAGCAAAAGGGATAGGAGAAAATTGGCAGGAAGAAAAATGTTAAATACTTAAGGTTGCTTGTCATCAGTAGTCAAGAAATGGATAGCTTTTCCCTCTTTAATTGTATCCCATTCATAACCTCCTATAGTGTGATGAGACCTGTTTTGATCTATATCTGGATCTATATCATAGCTACTTTTCTCCTAGCAAAGATTGGTAGATGTTCAGGAGTTGGCTGATTGAGCATTTCTCGGAAGTGTTTTCTCTGTTGTTTGTTCTGTTCGTTCACCTGAGGAAGGAGGAAGCCTCCGAAAGCTTGTGAATTTAAAATAAAATTGCTGGACTATAACTTGGTGTTGTAAAATTGTTTACAACTGTTCCTCTCTGATCAGAGTAATATACCATCTTTATCCTTTACAGACTTTCGGCTTTTTCTGTAGCTTCCTAATATCTTTTCAGATTTTGCTGCTACTTCAAGCTGATCTGCACGTTTCACTTGTTTTTCCTTACCCACGTCTTAACCATTATGTCTTTGTCATTCAGCTGTTACATCAGCTCCTCCTCTTATTGGTGTGAATTTATTTGAAAAGAACTGAAGTCCAAGATCTTCCGTTCTTCTGACAACTCAACTAATCAATTCTTTTTTACATACCTTATTTATTCCAAGCTTCTCACCAACTCTTCTGCATGTAGTCACAAAACTCTTTAGTGTCTTCAATGTCTATCAGTGTCTCAACTCTGTTCCTCAACTCTACTTGGAATTTGGTTCCCACATCACCGTCCTTCAAGATGATTCTGTGAATATGTTTTGACTGACTGCTTCCAAAACACACTGACCAGCTGAAACTACATTTACAACGAAGACTGTTATTCTACTAATATTTAATAAAGTTTTTGGCAAATGGTATTTGCATTGTTGGCAGTGATTAATGTTACAATGCTGACCAAAGATTTGTCCGAAAAAGCTGCAGGTTGACAATCATGCAGAAACAGAATATTAAAAGGGCATCATAGTATCATCTAAATCATGGTTTTGCAGGAATTACGCTGTGTGGTGCACTTTCTTTTCTGAATTTGTTAACTACCTGCTGCTGAATTCAGAAAACAGATACTCTAATTTTACAAATCGCTGTTCACTATGTTCATATTTTTACTGACTGTCTTGCCCATCAGTTTTTTTCCTTTTTCTTTTCTCTCCCCATGGAAGTGCTGACTCATGCTGGGCATGTTTCTATGCAATGCTGGCAGCCTTTCAGTCCTCAATCAAACAACCAATCTTTATGTGTGAGCCTGGACAAAGAGTACTTGTGGGTTATTCAGCTGAACCTGATCTTTTCCTTACCTGACATCCACAAACTAATCAACTTCTGTAGTTTTCAGCTGCATTAAATAGTTCTTTCTCTCTAAAATCACAGGGGTTGACTTTTGTCTTCACCGCCTGGTGGGTAATCTGGCCGAGCAGACCGCCCGTCCTTTATAGAGCCTGCCTGATTTTCATTCCATTGATTTCAATGAGGCGGGTTTTATAAAGAGCATACAATCTGTCCTGCCAGATTAACACGAAAATCTTCCCCTCCATGTCTTTCATTGTAATCACCGTGGCCCCGATGTTAGAGTGGAGGCAGGATGGCAGCGGGGGGGTGAATGGGCGTGCGGGTAACCCGACCAATAAAAAATGTCTGTTTCCCACGCGATCGCGAATCAATTGGTGCCACTAAACGTGGCTTCCGGGTTTGCCGTCTGAAAGCTGCGCAGCGGACGGACTGCGCACCCGCATAACAGGCTGTCAGCTGGTGGAGCTCTATTTAAAGGGACAGTCCTCCAATGGCTTTTCCTGGAACAAACATCCTTGTACCACAATGGAGCAGCACAGGGGCAAGGCTGCTCCAAGGTTCAATGATGCCTCACTCCAGGTGCTACTGGATGGGGTGAGGAGGAGGAGGGATCTGTTTTACCCGGCAGATGGGACAAAGTGGCCTGCCTCTGCCACCAAGAAAGCCTGGCTTGAGGTGGCAAAGGAGGTCACCAGCAGCAGCAACATATCCCGCACCTGGATCCAGGGCAGGAAGCGCTTCAATAACCTAACGATGACTCAACTTACCTGCACTTCCTCAGCACTTCCTCACCTCCCCAGTACTCACTCCACCACTACCACTCACCCCAATCCTCATCCAATGTGGTGTCTCTGTCTCATACTCACCCTCTGATGCATCTCTTCCACGGTCAGCCTCACCCAAACCAATGCATTCATCGGTTGGCTACTTCACCATCACTCACTCACACGTCTGTTCTTTTTCCCCTTCTAAGAGAAGAGAGCGCAAAATGCACGGGAGAGGGTGAGGCTCAGAGGGAGGGCCACAACAAATCGTTGTCCTTACAGACGCAGAGCAGGAGGTGCTGGAGCTCAGCCGAACCCTCGAGTGCCTGTTCATCGGGGACGCCGAGACTGGCACCCGACAAACGTCTGGTGACACAACTTTAACATTCAGTACACACAATATGAATTGATGTTAACATGCCTTTCCATCTTCAGCACCTCAGTATGCTCATTGCAACATGACACATCTGTGATGATGCTTAATATTGCCTTCTATTCTCTCACAGGGCCTTCAGCGACCGCTGTGACGGCAGAGGGCGATTCCTCAGAGGACCTGCTGGCCTCTGAGGGTGCACCGTCACATCTTAGCGAGCCAACCACCAGCGCAGATACTCACACCTCGGTGGGTCCTAGTCCTCAGTTAGTTGGGTTGGCACCTGGTGAGTTACCACACAGATGTGAGCACGAGTAGACACTGGTGGCAGGGGCAGCTGTGGAGAGTCCGCGTAGGTGGGCGCACTCCTCTCCAGGGTCTGCTCAGCTGGACGCAGATGCAGAACCCAGGGGGCCGTCCTTTAAAAGGAGAATGATCAAGGGACAGCAGCACATTTGCGAGGTACTGGAACAGGTGCCATGCGCACTCTCCACAATCGCGCAGAGGATGGAGGAGTCCAACTCCTGCATGAATGGAATGGTGGCACAGGTACCGGAGGGAATCTCTGAGATACTGTCACAGCGACGTGAGCAACTCTCTGAGATAGTGTCACAGGGACGTGAGGGAATGTCTGCGATGGAATGTCTGCGATGGAGAGAAGGCTAGCCTCCGTTGAGCTTCAAGCACGGCTCACAAATGAGTCCATTCAAGTCCTGACAATGGCCGTTTGGACTCAGGCTGAACAACATTCTGCAGCCTTAAACAGGCAGACAGATACAGTAGCACTGGCCTTTCAAGGCATCACACATGTCCTCCAAACTGTTGTCCAGGAGTGATGTAACCCTGGCCCGGGGAGGGATGATGGCGAAAGGGGACATGGAAGTGGGGACGCCACTCAAAGCACTCCCATGTCTCACCCGTTGCCCCCCTCTCAACCAGTATCCACAATGTTGCCTCCTCTCCGGGTGGCCGAGTCTGCCCCTGCACAGGTGCAGGTGGAGCAGTCTTTGGAGGGGCCCTCACGGACTCCAAAACCCAGAAGGCATCGGCCCAAATCATCTAAGTAGTCAGGGCATGAACAAGAGCAACCTGCAACTACCTCTGCTGCAGCCACAGGGGATGCACCACGTAGAAGTAGTTGGAAACGAAAGGCGAAGGTTTTGAAAGCGCGAAGGGGATGCACAAGGGTGTTTGACGGTTGGTCATATTTTTTTTATTTATATTTGTTTTTTGTTAAAATCACGTTAAATGTTATGATTGTCACAACTACTGCCACGTCTTGGCCATTCTTGACTGGCTTTTGTGATAGGGCCATTTCATGAGGTTCACCATGAACGGCGACACTTTGATGTCACCCATTGGGTCACTTTACAGTGGGTATATGTATAGTTGCAGGACTGTTTTGTGCAGGGAGGGGTGGGTGTCCTGGTGTTGGTGCTGCTCTTTCCAGGTGTTGTGAGGACTGGACTCTTCACACTTTCTGATGTTAGGAGAACCGTTCACATATCAGTGACTCCCTGGCCTCATGAGCAGTCAAGTGAGCCGCTGTTCTGCCCATGGGTTCCTCCTACTCCTCCTTCTCCACTTCCACCTCCTCCTCCTCAATGTGGGTGGCAGATGTGGATGGGGCCTCCTCAAGCGGCACCCCTCTCTGTTGTGCCATGTTGTGCAGGGCACAACGCACTTCTAGAATGCATCTCACTCTGGTGTGTATTGAAGCACTCCCCCAGAACAAACAAGGCACCTAAATTGCATCTTGAGCAGCCCTACAGCATGCTCAGTTATAGGCCTGGTGGCGATGTGGCTGTCGCTTGGTGATGCGGTTCCCCAGAGGTGTCATGAGCCATGTGTGCAGGGTGTAACCCTTGCCCCCAAGGACCCAGCCCTTAAGGGTGTTCAGTGCATGGAAGAGGGGCGGGATGTTGGATTCCCTGAGGATGAAGGAATCATGGCAGCTGCCAGGGAATCTGGCACACGCCTGAAGGAATCTACTTGCGCTGGTCACAAAGGAGCTGAGTGTTGATGGAGTGATAGCCCTTTCTGTTGATGAACAGTCCTGGTTCGTGTCGAGATGCTCGGATTGCTATATGGGTGCAATCGATTACACCTGCAGCCATGGAAAGCCAGCCACAGAGTGGAATTCCACTGCCCTCTCCGTCTGGCTGAGGTCGTCCATGGGGAAGTTGATGTATTGCGAGGCCCTGCGAAACAAGCCGTCGATGACCTGCCTTATGCACTTGTGTGCAGATGACTGAGAGACCCCAGCGATGTCTCCGGTGGCACCCTGGAATGATCCAGAGGTGAAGAAGTTGAGGGCAGTGGTGATTTTAACAGCGACCGGTAAGGAGATGCTGCCCGGCCCAACCTGGAGCAACTCAGCCTGAAGGAGTTGCAGATATCTGCGACTACCTGGCAACTGACTCTGAGCCTCCGTGTACATTGATCCTCAGAGAGGTCCAGGAAGCTGAGCCTTAGTCTGTAGACCCTGTGGCGAGGGTAGTGCCTCCTGCGACGTTGCTCTCTCTTGTTGCCTCTTTGCTCTTGTGCAGGTGCCTGTGGCATAGCACTGTGTTGTGGAGCTCCAAGTGGTGGAGGTGGATGCCGTGCCTGGCGAGGCTGGTGATGTTGCTCGTCCTCGGATGTAGTGGTGAATGCAGCCATGGCGCCCCCCATCCTGACGGTATGAGTTTGAGGGGGTCCACAAAGTAGTTAAATATGTGTGAATAGAAGAATTTTGAGTGGAAAGTAAGAATTTTCAGTGAAAACACAAAGATCTCTCAGCCAAAACATTGTCTGAAAGAAGTGAGTGTCCTGCTGCAATAAATGACCTTTTCTCCCCATCTGGCAAAGAAGCATTTGAACGTCCAACTGGCTGCTGGCTGAAACACGTCTGTTGCAACAGGGAGTCTTTCCCACAGCACGGGAAACACGCTGAGGATCCTTCAAAATTGCACCCCGTCTCAATGTGGAGAAAATTAAATAGTTCATCTCATAGAAGTTACAACATGGAAACAGGCCCTTCGGCCCAACATGTCCATGTCGCCCAGTTTATACCACTAAGCTAGTCCCAATTGCCTGCACTTGGCCCATATCCCTCTATACCCATCTTACCCATGTAACTGTCCAAATACTTTTTAAAAGACAAAATTGTACCCGCCTCTACTACTGCCTCTGGCAGCTCGTTCCAGACACTCACCACCCTTTGAGTGAAAAAATTGCCCCTCTGGACCCTTTTGTGTCTCTCCCCTCTCACCTTAAATCTATGCGCCCTCGTCATAGACTCCCCTACCTTTGGGAAAAGATTTTGACTATCTACCTTATCTATGCCCCTCATTATTTTATAGACTTCTATAAGATCACCCCTTAACCTCCTACTCTCCAGGGAAAAAAGTCCCAGTCTATCTAACCTCTCGCTATAAGTCAAACCATCAAGTTCCGGTAGCATCCTAGTAAATCTTTTCTGCACTCTTTCTAGTTTAATAATATCCTTTCTATAATAGGGTGACCAGAACTGTACACAGTACTCCAAGTGTGGCCTTACTAATGTCTTGTACAACTTCAACAAGACATCCCAACTCCTGTATTCAATGTTCTGACCAATGAAACCAAGCATGCTGAATGCCTTCTTCACCACCCTATCCACCTGTGACTCCACTTTCAAGGAGCTATGAACCTGTGCTCCTAGATCTCTTTGTTCTATAACTCTCCCCAACGCCCTACCATTAACGGAGTAGGTCCTGGCCCGATTCGATCTACCAAAATGCATCACCTCACATTTATCTAAATTAAACTCCATCTGCCATTCATCGGCCCACTGGCCCAATTTATCAAGATCCCGTTGCAATCCTAGATAACCTTCTTCATTGTCCACAATGCCACCAATCTTGGTGTCATCTGCAAACTTACTAACCATGCCTCCTAAATTCTACAATCTACTTAATCTATCTAAATAACTGTGTAAAATATCATCCCACTGGCTTTAATTGTTGGTGGGACTTCTGCATTCGGGAGGCGCGCGTGCTCCCAGACTCGTCAGTGGGGAACCTGGAATTCTGCGGGTTGGAGCCGGGTTCCGAACCCCATCGGGATTTTCCCGATTTTCGGAGCTCCCCCCAACCCGCCCCGCCCCATCCCCAATGCACCCACAATTTCCCTGGAAAATTGAGCCCCTTGTTTCTGTTTAGTTAAGGTTCTGACACTAAATTGGCAGCTTTACATCAAAGATGGCATTAAGATGATTTGTGTGGGAAATGGAAATGTCACTCTACCTGGGTTGAGGATTACGGTTCATTGGTGGTGCAGAATAGAGTGAGCTTTACTTCACTCATGTTGTATGTGACCTAGCAGTGCTTGATACGGGCAGTGAAGGCCCAAATTTCCAAGTGTGTACTTGTAGCAGGAAGCCCCGCCTGCCAGAAGCACCAATTGGGAAACCCTGCGCAGAGTGGAAAGGTACTTCAATCTGTCATCCTTTATTTCGATGAGCAAAAAAAATTACAATTTAAAATTAAAATCAACAGAAGTTTAACTGCAGGTGAAAATGCTGTACGGTTTTGAAGTAGATCTGCCCAAGAATATGTATAGCTTTCTCTTTTATCCTGCCTTGATGGTATCCTGCATCATGTCCCTTGATCTGGATCTCTTAATTAATAAAAGGAATAAGTCTTCAATAAATTCAGATTCCAGATTCAGAGGTTCCAAAATTGAAATCCTCCAAAATTTCAGAGTTGTAGCTTTCTGCTATATTGTCAGTATTATTATGTGAGAGATCACGCACATACCCTCCCTCAATTAGATTACCATTCACGGTGCATTCACACTCCAAGTTTAGTGTCGGTTCTGGCTTTGTACCAATGCTGTACTTGTGCGCAATGGGTGAGGCTCCCTACCAGCAGCACAACTCAGATAGTCAGCCCTCCTATGACAGATTCATGAATCCACTAAAAGAGGATTATTTGCCTGGGAAAGTTCAGTTGGGTCTGCTGTAGACATTTTCTTGGGTTAGTGTTAATGGTCTCTCTCACAAGCAGATCTGTGTCCCTCATGTTTACTTTCACTACCTAATATCTAGACTTGTGCAAGAGGCCTGAATTGGAGGAGCACAGAGATCTCGGAGGGTTGTAAGGCTGGAGGAGGATACAGAAGTAGGGAGGGGTGAGGCCGTGGAGGGATTTGAAAACAAGGATAAGAATTTTAAAACTGAGGCGTTGGTGGACCGGGCATCAATATAGGTCAACGAGTACAGGGCTGATGGGTGAACGGGACTTGGTGCAATGTAGGATACAGACAGCAGAGTTTTGGATGAGCTCAAGTTTATGGAGGGTGGAAGATGGGAGGCCGGCCAGGAGAGCATTGGAATAGTCAAGTCTAGAAGTAACAAAGGCATGGATGAGGGATGGGCGATGACGCGTGATTTTACAGAGGTGGAAGTAGGCGGTCTTGGTGATGGCACGGATATGTGGTCGGAAGCTCATCTCGGTCAAATAGGATGCTAAGGTTGCAAAGGTTCTGGTTCAGCCTCAGACAGTGGAAAGAGAGAGGGATGGAGTCGATGGCTAGGGAACAGAGTTTGTGGCAGGGATCGAAGACAATGGCTTCGGTCTTCCCAATATTTAGTTGGAGGAAATCTTTGCTCATCCAGTACTGGATGTTGGGCAAGCAGTGTGACAAATCAGAGACAGGGGAGGGGTCGAGGGAGATGGTGGTGAGGTAGAGCTGGATGTCGTCAGCATACATGCGGAACCTGACGTTATAATAATAAGACCCCCTTGTTATATGAACTGGATATCATGATCCTCACTTGTGCCCTCACATGCGCTTTTCCAATCTTCCGAAAGGTGGACTAATTAACATTTTAGTGAGACAAGACCAGATACAACTTGTTAAACTGTTTTGTTTTACAATTAGTAAGTGAACGTACAGAGTAAGAGTTATGGCAAGTCTCATCTTAATACAAATTAACTTCAATTCCTCTTCTTAAATAAACAAAATGATAAAATTATGCCACACTGATCCTTTTAACGGGCTAAAAAAAGTTTACCTTTTTGGAAAGTCTTTTTCTCTAACTATGTTTTAGGAAACTTGTTTCCTCTCTACCTCACTCGGCAGCCTTGGTTGGAACTGACCCTGAACATATTCCTTTTGTTCCCTCGAAATCAAGAGGCTTGACCTTTGACCCCTCTCCAGGGGTTGGTCTGTAGGGCTGCCAATGCACCCCAACCCTTGGTGGAGACCTAGCCAGACCACCTCATACTGTATATGCATGAGTTCAATTCCTCTCACCTTCAAGTGTGAGTGCCTGCTGGAAGCAGCTGAAATAGGAAAGTGAATCCTCTATTGTCCTAGATCATTGTGGGTAAAAGTTTCAATGGCTGCTTATTACCTCTCATGTGAGCTTATTAACATACCAATTCCCTTTGTCCCAGTGGCTCCAGCATGTGGCTATAAAGTGGATTTTAAACCTTTGGGAAATCATTAACTTAAAGCAACACTTCAATATAAATCATATTCAAATTCTTCACGTAGAATAACGGTCAAAAGTCCCAAAGTGCAACATTCACCCAGAACAGCTGAAAGGTCAAGAAAATTTATGCCCTTAGGTATAGTGCAAGCTGGATGATTGGTTTTACATCTGGTATCATAATCACCTGAATATTCAGGACATGGAACTATTTTCCAAAACATAGTCTCATTATGTTTAGTCTGATAGATGCAGTGTGAAATTGATTGGACTCACCAGATATAGATAACTTTCTAGTTGATGAAAGTGATGTTTGACCTGCTGCTCTATTTCACTGATCCAGAAGCTAAAAATATGTCGACCTGACCAGTGCATCCGTCACCTGAGATAAGCAATGTGAGGCAGATGCCTGGATGATGCCAGATAAATTATTCTGCTGCTGACTGACATTAACTTGAGGCAAAGCAGGTTAATGCTGGGGTGACCTTTACATTGACAGGAACAGCATGACTTCTAGCAGTGTTGGATTTAAGATTCCCCTTTGAACACAAGGCAGAGGTCTAACGCTGCTCTTGCTGTATCTATTCCTTTGCCTAACTTGTGGGAAAACTCCCTCTCCTAGCAAAGGTTGCAGTTGGGGACATGTTGACCATGTCTCCCAGCAAAGGTAGTGGCTGAAGAGCATATTAACCATATCTTCCATCTTGCTGTTAATTGAGCATGAAGGATAGTAAAGCCATGCTATAAGAAAAGAAATCAATAGCAATGCAATATGGTACTCATGGTATTTGTGGGTTAATACCAGAAGCATGAAGCTTCTGTAATTCAATTGTCTGCAAAGTGGCAATTTGAAGATCAGCAGTTTACTGACTAGCACGTGAATGCTAAGTCCATGGCTCCATCTAAATGCTTACGGGCAGAATTCAGCAACAACTCTGCTTCCAAGCACCATTTTTTGAATCCTTAGTTTGTAATTAACCTGCATCAGGAAGAATTCCACAAACATAGCAGGTAAGAAAATTCCCACAACTCTCTGGAAAAATGCTTTTTAACTTAGCTGTAGAAGTTTTAGCCTAAGGCCATAGCTTATACTTAGAACAAAAAGCAGCCTCTTGTACATTTAGTAAAATCTCTGGATGTTGTTAACTTTCTGAAACTCAGTCTCAAGGTGATCAAATGAAAATTTAAAATGACAATTGACCGCTATAAAATAAAATGAAAAATGAAGCCTCGCAGATCACCTGTCAATATAAATCCATTCCATGGGTTAAATTCTGATACTGCAAAAAGATCTTCAGCATTCCTGCTTGAACCTGTGACAGGATCATAACGTTACAGGTTCTGTTACAGAGCAAGCAATATCTTTCTGTACTGGGTGTATGCGCACTAACCATGACCAACAGTGATGAAGCCAAAGAAGCTTTCAATAATCAGATGACTTCTGTCATTTCAAACGCTGACATCTTTATCCTCCTTGGAAAATTCAATGCCTGAATGGATCGAAATCTTTTGAGGTGGAAGGGATTGGCAGGCAAGGCATAGGCAAAAAAATTAATGAACTACTTTTGCTGTCCTTGTTGTCAGGTATTAACTCAATGTCACACATAACGCCTCCAGTTAAGCAGACAAATACAAGACAACCTGGGTGCATCCATATTCCAAACATTGGCACATGATGGACTATATGATCAGTCAAAAAAGACACTCAAGGTATGAAACACGCAGGTCATATGATGTGTCAAATGCTCTACAGATTACCATTCTAGTGTGCTGCAAACTAGTGCTCATGCTACAACTCTAATAATGACACCAGGAAATTAGGATCTCTGAGTATTTTGACAACAAATGACTTCAAAAAATACCCAAACCTTTAAGACTTTTAAAGCTTGTACATTAAAGAAACACGAACTGTTATCAACAATAGTGAACTGCCTCGTAATCTTAGGTTACAGAATTACTGTCAGCTTCAAGCCTTTATTCCTCGCTGGTTTTGAAACTGATTACAGAATCTCTGCTGAACAAATCATCTACTTCCTAGACTGATGCATGACATGCAATACAGCTGCTCTTTGTGAGCTGTCAGTTATATATTCTCAATATTATTGGCTGTTAGCAGCCAAATAGCGTTTGTTGTGTTTTTACACTATTTGCTTTAATTCAGCCCAGTAAAATTATGTGATAAAGCTACAAAATATGCACAGAACACGTAACTGTACCTATGGTGGTGGATGGTAAATATAGAGACGATCAGGTAAACAGGCATCTGATTAAGTAAGTGGCTTGTACTATACAAGTTAAGAACTGAATTAATAGCCATGGGCTTTGCGTAGCATAGGGAACAATTAATTTTGTACAGAAACATCAATTTACTGAACAGATGTTCACTTCTTATTCAAGTAAGATTGGTGCTTCGGCTTCCATTTGATAATTTTAAGTGTCAGTAAAATATGTTTTAAGGAGACACCGTCTTTGGTAAATATAATGCAATACAATGATGCATATACTAAATTAACATGTGTTGCATAATGCAATTGCAATGAAAATAATATGTGAATATTTCAGCTGCTCTCCATCCCCAGCCAGAAAGATTGTGTGCTTCTTTAATTTACTAGAGGTTACCAAATAAGACTTGCCATAAAGTTATTTTCAATCCAGCTGAGACAGATTAATTACTTGCCTTACTTTTTGGTGTCACTTTTGTTGTAATTGCAAATTTCTGCTCCAATGCTGACTGAAGGGTCATTGTCAATGTGAAACTCTACTGATCTTATCTGAGTGATTAGTAGGAGTGTACAAAGTGTTTGGACTGACAGTTCACTAACTTGCAGGCTTTCAGTGTGGACAGCATTCTGTACTTCTGCTTATTGCAGATATAGACCCTGTTGCAGTTGAGTTGTTACGGATTTATAAGGTATAGATCTGATGGCCTTGAAATGATGCTTAGTATGTCCACACAAAATTCCACTATTTTAATGGAGGCATTAATGTGTTTATTTTGAGCTAGTTAATGCTTCTTTTAGAATGCCAAACCAGATAATTTCATACAAATGTGTTGAGTGTCAATACATTAATATGGCACAGCATAACATCAAGGCAAGTGTTTCTAATGTGAGGAATCTAATGTAAGGGACGGGCAATAAAAGCCGGCCTTTTCAGTGACGCCCACATCCCAAGAATGAATATTAAAAAAAAGCCAAATGGGGTCCTATGTGATGTGGCGTTCCAGAATAGGTACTGCATTGAAGGATTTGTCATTTATTTGAAGGTGGGGGAGAAGGTATTGTGGAACATGACAGCAAACAAAGGTATGCTCATTGGGAACCCATACTAGTTCCTGAGAACCTCTCACTGTGGATAGGGGAAAAAATATTCCAGAGTTTCACAGTCCCACAGGTAGTCAGAGGTAAGTCCAGCATTGTTTAGAGACAGGGAAAAAGAACGTTCAAAAAACTCTTTTTCAGCTCCAATAATCAGCAATCAAAGTTTAAACCGTATTCAAGCTCAAAAGTTCCTCAGTTCCGCTAATCTCAGCTGATATTGGCCTTATAAAGCCCATTCTAAGTTACCCCTAGTGCATTGCAAGTGCAACTTCCAAAAGTTCCAGGTGCCAGCACCACTAGGCCTCATTTAAATATATTTAAATTAACTCAATGAGGACTTGGCAGACGGATCGTAGGAAGGCCCAAAACGTGCAAATGTGAGCAGATTGATTTTGGTGTAGAACGTCAACAGAAGTGGCTTCTGCCCCTATTTTCTGGCCAAAAAAAAATTGCCCTGACTACACACCACTGATCTACCAAAAATGGCGAGTACATGTGTGGCCAAAGTGAATAACATAAAGTTATCTTCAATTCTGCAAATGAAAATTGAGGTCAGGAAGTTGGCCTCATCACTTCATTTTTTTTCTATTTCTGTTGCTATCTTATCCAACTGACAAGAAAGAAAAATTCTGTTTCTGGTGTCAAAAGATTAACACGATCATTTCAATGACACAATTGAGTCAATTTTTAATGTTTGGAACATCGAGTGTCTGAGAAAAAAGCTTTTGGAGTCAGTTTTCAGCCAATCAAGGACCATTTTTTGATGGTGTAGTACTCCATTGTCCATGGAAAAAAATGGCTTCTAAATCTTATTCGTGACTTACTAATTTAGTGCGCATGTCCTACAGCTCTTCATTTACAATGCAAGTTAAATAACCTACTTGCATCCATTCCCTTCAGCACTTTATAAATGTGGACCATTGGAAGAATTTTCCAAATCCTTGTCCACAGTATTCCCCTTGATTTTTCCAATCTGCGCTAGCAGTGGGCCAGGTATCTCAACATAGGTGAGCATTTGGAAAATCTACCCTCACGACTCCTTTCAATCTACTCTAATGAACTCAAGTTCAGTTCTGAGTCTTTCTTTATAACTTCACGCCCTAAGTGCAGTAATTTATAAATCATTCCTAAAGCATGACACTCCTTTATGAAGGTAGGGTGTCCAAATCTATACACAATAGTTCAAATGTGGGCTTACAATGACTTATGAAAGGTTATAGGAACTTTTTTTGATTTATAGTCAAATGCACTTGAGATGCTTGATAAAGCTGCAACTTTTTTAATCGCCTGTTTAATTTGTAAATTTTCATTCGAGTCTGCTTCTTCAGCACCATTGATAATAGTTACAGAAGCCACCATAACTCCTTGATTGAAGAACGAGTAAGGTTGGTGCTGAGACAACTGCATGAAAAGGAAAAAAACCTGAAGGTCAGTAATCCCAATCCAAAACTTTTCACTATTCTCTGAAAATTAAATGGATCTTGAAGAAGTTTGTCAATAGATATCTTAGAAGCATCATATTACACATTTCATGCAATGTTTTCTGGAAATTATGGACTATCTCACCATGAAATGTAGTTTTATTAATACATTAAAAGCTAATATCCTTTTCATAGCCCCACTAACCATGTGCTTTATATTTTAACCTCTTTTGAAAGAATTGACAGGAACCTTATATGAAGTGCTGGGATTTGTTAGATTTTTCTCTATTTCGCATTCAGTTCAGATGGACTAAAATGGTATGGGTGTCTTTTTAATGAGAATGTAAATACGTGTATCTTGCTTTTGAGTCACAGAACCAAAGGGAAGCGTCTTATGTTTGTAGAGTATTCCAGCTTCAGGGAGCATACTCTGAGTTATTTTTACTAAAGAACATTGATTTTAATATTCGGTAAACAATATAGAATCCGCTAAAATTCAAAATTCCCAAATATCAGCTATGTTTGTTAAACCTTTTAAAAAAAATTGTAGTTGTTCTTTCCTTCATATCTTCTTTGACTGTACATACTGCACCCCTGCTGAGATAGACTGACTACTGCAGGCAGCTCATGGCTTCCTTCTATGTTGCTTTGTGGCTAGCCAGTGAGGTGAAACCTCTGCAATTGCTGCCGATAGCTCCTCTGAGCCTAGTAACATAGTCAGTAGGGAAAACTAGAATGTGAATGCCAACTGAGACTGGGATTTAAGCTCAGGTTCTGCAGTTCGTGGTATTATATCACCATGATACACCATTGGCTTGCACATCATCACCGTCAAGAGAAACCTCATTATCTCTTTAGAAATAGTTACATTAATCTTCCAATTAAAAGATTTTCAATGTAGTTTTTCTGTGCTGTAACGTAAAGCAAAGTCAGTCTTGTTCCATATAATTACCAATTGTTAATATCAAATGAAGTTACCATAACATTTAAATTTACCTGCTTCGTGGCAACATAAACTTGAAATTGCTGTGCCAAATTGGATACTGTATGTGATTGCTGAAAGTTTGATCTGGGGAACTGTCCTATGGCCTGTTCCAAATGGAAATAATTTACTTTCTTTAAAAATATAGTAAGGTTTAGATTCAAGGAAATCATTAATCAAGACATTAGTTTTGTACTTAATGATAACTCTTTTGTTCAATACTATACTATAGGTGAAACAATCAGTATTTGTGTTTTTGTAAAATGAAATTCTTTATTTTACAGTGTTCTGTCTCAGGATACTGTACGTAGGAGATGCTACTTTATTACAGAAATCACAGTAATAGAGTGCAAAAACCATGACAATCCAATGTTTCATTCTAATTAGTAATGCTGAAAATCAAACTGAATCAAAAATTAGTGCCGTTTCAATACTTCATACAGATATAAAGAAGATGTATTATGAAGACCCATGCATATTAACCATATCTCATGAATGGGTGACCGAAACTGATAAGTGTGTGTGACTTATAGTCAGTGCCACAGTCAGGATATAAATCTTATCCAATGGGCACTTGGCAGCCTCTTCGAAGGAACATATGAAAAAGATGGACAGGAAAAGACCAGCTGGCCAATCAGCCATGTTACAACTAAGCAACACGACCCCCAGTTTTGCCCAGCGACCAGCAGCCATGTAATCTCCTGGGAAGGGCAAAAAACACAGTTTAAAAAAAACCATGGGCCAATTCAGGGAAAAAAGAATTCCAGGAAATTCCTCTCTGACACCCAAACGTGATCAAAGATGAGTTCCAGGAGGTAACAAGCAGTAGTTTCAGTAATTGAAGTATGATATATTTAATGGAAATTGCATAATGTATGACATCAACAACTATACATTTCTAATGTTTCTTTGAAAATTTCCCAGTATTGATAGGTAGAGCAGGGTGAGTAATGACGCTCAGAATTTGAGTGTACCTGAGTGAACCTGGAAATACTCAAACCAATTGCCTGACTCTGGCTCAGTCTAAGATTAGAAACAAACTGAGCCTAAACAGGATTTGCCACATCCATACAGTGCTTTGTCCACCTTTATACACCATAACAGATGTCCTGATCCTTTCCAGGACATGGCTCGTGTATTTTTAAGCATCTGATCTTTTAAGTATTTATTGCCAGACTTGAATTAAATGTTTTATCACCAATGACTTTTCGAAAGCTTCTTTGTGAAAATATGTGTGTGTCCCCAGACTGAACTATGATTTGACAGTCCCAGTCTGGTCAGTTAGCTCTGCCTCCTTAGAACTGATGTGTTTGTTTATTTTTTGCCTTTTGTTTTCAGATGTTGACATAGGTTGACCATGAACTGGCTCATTTACCCATCTCTACCTCAAAGGAGGTGAAGGTAATAAAAGCCACAGAACTGAACCTCCTGTCCACAAGTCATGAAACAGGATGGATGCAGTAATGCAAAATCTATGGCTTACATCCCCTCAGATTTCCAGCTTGAGGAAAGAATGTGACAGATGATTTTTTTTCTACGACAGGACAAGGGCAGCAGTAGTGGCAGTCGCATAAATTAGATGTGCAATGATGTAAAGATGTGAATTTTCAAATCTATAGAAGTTGTTAAGTAACTGCAATTTTTGGCACTTACTGACTAGATGATCATATTTTTCATAGCCGTATTGGCTTGGGGTTCAGTCATCCTAAGTGATTCTATTTTACGTAGTGCAAGTCCAATAGTGGAGTAGAAAACAAAAGGACTCTCTAATGTAAGAAAAAAGCTAAAATTGGGGATAGGAATTTAAATGAACTGTAAAAGCTGCTCAATCTTGTCATTATAACTCCTGGAATAAAGTAACCACCTTCGACTTTTGGGATAATTATGCTATCTGCCAAAGATTTTTTCACTATATTGTGCTCTGACAGCTTGTGATAATAAATTTGTTTTTATGCACAAAGACTTTAAAGTCACAGCCATAATAAATTATGCTTATACCAATGCAATAGGACCTACTTATACCAGAAGGGTCAGTATAAAAACTGGAAAAAAGTTATTTCGTAATTAAAATTGGAAATATATTATCAAGACAGACCCAAAAGTTAGCACTCCACTGTTGCATAACTCTCACCAATAAAATAGCTTGACATTAAAACACCACAGGATGCATTTCCAACTTGCCGCCTGGATGTAAAACTGGCATTGAGGATCGGCCACCCGTTAATGGAAACCGTCTGGTTTTCATCTCCATAATGGGTGGCCGATCCACAACATCAGGCGGCGAGTTCAATTTCTACCCTCATTTGTTGGAAACAGTTCCTAGTGCAGAAGTGTTACATTTGCAAACTCTTTTAATCATGTAAAAATGGTATAAAAGGATGACATGCTAGAAGTTGACCTGAACAAAATTAATTCATGTGCAAGGAAGTCAATTTAAAACTTTGTATACTTTCGTTCTTTGAACAGCTTCCAACCTTTGGTTTATTCTCCAAAGATTGCCATTAAATAGTTTAATATTCAACAATATTTCATAAATCCACACATCATAATACATAAAAGATCTAATTTTCTGCTTGAGCAAAACTCTACCATTTTGTTGATGTGAGGTTGAGTGGTGGTTAGAACAATATCGTGTATCCCAGGTGATCGCTATATTCTAAAATTCACATCAGAGGACACATGACTTTTTTTTGCATTGAGTTTCCAATTCCAAATGGAATTATGACTACTTCAAGAGAAGAATTAATAGAATCATTGAATTTCACAGCACAGGAGGAGGCCATTCGATCCATCGTGCTTGTGCCGGCTCTTTGAAAGAACTATCCAATTAGCCCTACTCCCCTGTTCTTTTCCCAGACTTTTGCAAATTTTTCCTTTTCAAGTATATATTCAATTCCCTTTTGAATTGACCTATTCTCCATCAATGAGATGAAGCACTACATTCCATTTATGGACAAAAGTACATTTCTGCAGAGAATCCAGCCACATATTTCTGTATTCATAACAGCTCTTTATACATGAGATGCTTAGAATGTATTTGATGATTTAAATATCTTAGCGGGTTTTGAACAATAGAGTGTAGGGGGGGGTGTTGGTGTGTGTCAGCTTCACCTCTGACTTCTGAGCGGTCCGAATCGCTCCCACTCCCTGGGTTCTAGACCTTGGACTTATTTGGGGGTTGTGACAAAGTGCAGCAGACAACTGGTTTTGGTGCAAGAAACTTTGACCTTTATTCAAGAGAGGAAATACAACACAACAATCTTAACACTCTAATAAAATGGGGAACACTTCAGTACACACGAGGGAAATTACAGTCGAAAAGATACCTCACCCCTCCCAATCCCACTTTACTAGCTAAGTTGGACTCTAAAGGGCCAGAGATAATGCTCACCAAATGAATCTTTGACAGTAATTCACCCAGAGGTAAGTCAGAAATAGATTGCAGAGTGGAAACTTTGCGGATCTTCGGTTTTCTCCCGAGTTGGTTTTCTTTGGTCGCGGTGGCCCAATATTACCCGGTTGGTTGGTGGCAATATTCGGTTGGTTGTTTCGTAAGGCCCTTGTTGCCGCGAGGTGTCTGATGGTCACTGGGGCTGTTGCTCTGGTTTCTTCTTGTGTGTCGGCCTGATTCTGGAGCTGCTGACCTTCTCTGTCCAATTGCTCTCCTTGCCTTGTTGTTCGCTGGAAACTGCTTTTCTTCCAGAGACAGGCAGAACCAACCCAAGCAGCCCACCAGAGCCAGCAAGCCAGAAAGAGAGAGAGAGAGAGAGAGAGAGGGAGAGAGAGAGAGAGAGAGAGAGAGGTTACGAGTTTCCACTTGTGGATGTCTCTCTTACAATTGGTCTTCGACACTTTAAAAAAAAACACTTCATGTCTGTTTAAACAGTTCTTACAAAGTCCTTAAGAATCTTTGATGGCCTTTTGATGGTCCCTCATCATGTTGCCATTGCTTCTCCCGATGGGTCATTGTTAATTCCGATTTTGCAGATCACCTGGTATACAGGCTTCCTTTTGTATCCAACGTCCAAGGTGTTGAATAGGTTTTGCATTAAAACAAAAACATGGCCCCACCATGTCTGGAGCAGTTGCCTCTTTCAATGGCCGACTGCCTTTCGAATTTGTGCTGAGTGTCGACCACCTGCTGTCGGTTTTGCATTAAAACAGAGTCTGAAGCATTAATTCTCCGAAGTTCCACGGTGTGTGTGTTGTTGATTTCGTCTGGTGACCTCTCACCTATCCGTCCATTTTAGGATTATAGTCAATGGCCAAAGTTTTCCCATACTCAGGGTTTTTTAGGGTTTTTCTCCGAGTTTTGGGGTATCTGTGAATTTTGAGAATCTTACAAGAGGCTGCTCTGTTAGAGTTTTAAGTTCACTTTATTGGATCATAATTTGCTGTGGCAGGACATCTAACGGCATCTGCCATTAGTTAGATTTGCCCTTGCACGTTTAGGCTTTTACATTTTTTGAGTGGCAAGTTGTTGAAAGTGCGAGCTGATAATGTCGCAGCGAGGGAAACTGGGCATCTGGACCTGAGTGAACAGGGCAAGCAACTGTGTATCTCCTTAATCAATCAGATTGAAGGATTGTGAAATAAACAGCGCAAGGAAGTATAAATTAGAGTGGGTGAATTCAATGTCAAATCAGGTAAAGAAAGAGAAATAAAGAGAGGGAAAGAAAGATTGGATTAAAAGAGAGAAGAAAAAGAGACAGAAAGGAAATGAAAAAAAAAAATTTAATTTAAAATTTTACATTTTTAAAATCTCCAACAACAATTAATACCTGCAGGAATGAGACTCCACCCTTGTATTAATTAATTTTCAGTGCTAGAGAGGTTGATTGGCAGTCATTAACACATAGTATGTCATTAGACGGGTACTTAGACTGGAATGGATACGACTTAACTTTCTGTGGCAAGTTTAGTTCGTATCCACCGCCCAAATACAGCAACTTCATGCCATTCAATACATTTCAATGGTGAGGCAGACAGCGAGATGCCGTTTTTGCAAAGCGGCGCAACTTGGACAGCAACTTTTGGATATTGCATCTGCCCCTCACCTGAAGTTGCTGTACCAATTACGCATAAGTAACAGCGAGCGGCATTGGCCTCACCATTACATTGACAGCAAAATTTGGCCCATTAAGGTTACATTTTAATTTGAGATAATAAATAAGAAGATAGGAAAATAATTCAACTAGGAAAAGTATTATGTTTTATAGGTTTCCAAATCATAGCCTTCTCACTTGACCTTAAAGACCATAACCCTGAATTACTTTGCCCTTCTGCTGGGCTAATCAGCAGAAGATTCATAACATTGTTCTTCATCTCCCTGAGGGGAACCTGATATTTTCAGTATAATACAACCGAAAAGGAGGCAATTTAATTTGAATAAATTGGATCTGTTTGAAATGCATCAGGTTTGAACCTGAATTAGCTGGCGCTTGGTCATACTAAAGTGATTTATCTAAATGTATTTTATAGCCCATTAATCTTTCAGAATTAACTGTATGAGTGCTCACAACCAGCTGTTAAGTTGCAGAATCACTGAAAACTTATGCTTATTTGGCTTGGTGTCTAGTTTTTCCTGGAATCTAGACCTGATACATCCCCATCCAATTTTAGTTTTAATTGATTAATGGATTAGAACAATATACAGTACACACTGTTTGAAAATGCTAATTGACTGTGTGCACTATATTAGTTAACCAACTATAGGGACAGTTCAGCTAACATGTTGGAGTGTGTGATGCACATATCAATGAAGTTGAAGAATGTTTATGCTCAGGTTTGGCAAATGCAATGAGAATGATCTTAAACTATCTGTTGAAACATATCACTTGCATCATTTGTCTGTCTTTTTTAAAGGTACTGGCATGGCAACTGGAAATTACATTGAAAATATTTGTGCTTAAGAACTTATCGCAGCTACTGTCAAACAAACTTTCTTAATGGTCAACATGACGGCTTCAAAGCAGAGCTTTCCAAGCAGCCTGTCCAATGATCTGAGTTGCCTAAATTTCCCACAAAGAGCAATAATGGCCTTGGATATTTTCAGGAGTGTAGAGGATCTGATAAAATCATTAAATTCCACCTGGGAGGATTATGTATGCCTCAGTTCCAAAATGAACAGTCAGACTACATCTCACAAAATAATTGTGAAGGTAAACTCCCTCTACTCACCCATTAGCTGAGGTACTATTGGTATTCCAATACACTGCACCTCTGCATTATGCTACTTAATGATAAATTTGTACAAGGTTAGGCCACAATTTGAATGCTGGGCTCTATTTTTGGTGGCCCATTAGTGAAAGGATATTAAAGCCATTGAAAATGTACAGCATAGATTCACCAGAATTATACCAGGGATGAGCAACTGTAATTATGAGAAGGACTTGTGATACTGGGATTATTTCCCCTGAAGCAGAGAAGATTTATTACAGGTTTTTAAAATTAAGAAGGATTTTGATAGGATGAAGAGAGAAAGCTTTTTCCTCTCGTTGGTGAGTCAGTGATGAGAAATCACCAAGATAAAATTGTCGCAAAGCGAGTGAGAAGGCAATTTTTATGCAGAGAGTTATTAAGGCTTAGAATGTTTTGCTACAGGACCTAAAAATTTGATGATGCTGCACCCGTTTTACAGGTGTAAAACAGGCACAATAGCAACCAATATGGCGGGCAGCGTGTGCATGCACATTCTGAGCCAGAAATGCGCCACCCACCATATTAGTAAAGGCATCAAAAGAGGCATCTAGGCCTGTGCATTTTTTTTTTGCATATGCAAATGACCTAATGTCTGTTTGATGCTCCCTTTATCAACTTGGGAGTTAAAATTCCCTCCTTTGCCTTTTAATCAGGTCCGGGGCCCAATTTCGGATGAGCCCTGGGCCTCCAGCTACTGGTGTGCACTCTGTGTGCCGACCATTCTGCGCCCAAAAATGGGTTGAAACCAATTTCTATGTCTTAGCCTCATTCTTCATTCAAGCTCTATGGATCAGTGCTGATCTACGGATAACAGATTTCACTATACCTGTGCTAAGAAGTTTGCAAGTCGAGGGCCAAAGAGGGAGTGAGCATCGTCCAAGTATAGTATATAATTAATCAAATATAATTTTAAAGAACTGATATTCCAAAAAGTTGTTTATTAATTACAATGCAGAAAAATCAGTGATTCATTTATTGTTAAAAAGCAAAAGCGAAACCAAATCTTTTGGTGGTCCCATGTAATTACCTTCAACCAAGTTGAGCTTTCTTAGCATATCATCAAAGTCCAATTAATTCACAACTTAGTTATTCTTGTTTGTGTTGAAGGCCAAAATAGTTTTCAAATATTATCAATCATGAGGTTTTATTTCTTTCTTCCAGCAGATATTTCATATTAATACTCCAATGGGACTTGCTGCCAGTTATGTGCAACTGGCTGAAAAGATTTCCATGCTAAAAGGAATTTACATGTTTTTGCTATAAGAAATGAAGTAAATATATATTTCGAACATTATTCTGCAGAGAGATACCTCGTCAGTATGTAAATCCACAGACACCGGGGAATTGCTGAAGCCAGCATAAATCAGCTTTCAAATGACTTATTAAGCTGTCCCCTGGCCTATGAAAAACAGCCCCCACAATCTTATAGCACCATCAGCATTATGATAATTACAATTTCATATGAAGTGTGATTGAGAGTTAAATAAACCCATCATGGAATTTTTTCTTACTGTATGAAAATGAATCTTGCATTGAACCGTGGCGAGCGCATTAATTCAATTTTTTTCCAAATGGATTAATTTATTTAAGTTTTTCCATATAAGCTAGGTAGCCCTTGCCCCAAAAATACCAGGTGTGACATTCTACTGTAATTTAGAGTGCAATAAAACCCAATAAATTGTAGTTGACACCACCTGCAGTTGTCACCATCTGCACCAGACAAGTGCCAGGCAATGACCATCTCCAACAAGAGAGAGCCTAATCACCTCCCCTTGACATTCAACGGCATTACCATCGCCGAATCCCCCACCACCAATATCCTGGGGGTCACCATTGACCAGAAAGTTAACTGGACCGGTCACATGAATACTGTGGCTAAAAGAGCAGGTCAGAGGCTGGGTATTCTGCGGCGAGTGACTCACCTCCTGACTCCCCAAAGCCTTTCCACCATCTACAAGGCACAAGTCAGGAGTGTGATGGAATACTCTCCACTTGCCTGGATGAGTGCAGCTCCAACAACAGTCAAGAAGCTCGACACCATCCAGGACAAAGCAGCCTGCTTGATTGGCACCCCATCCACCACCCTAAACATTCACTCCCTTCACCACCGGCGCACTGTGGCTGCAGTGTGTACCATCCACAGGATGCACTGCAGCAACTCGCCAAGGCTTCTTCGACAGCACCTCCCAAACCCACGACCTCTACCACCTAGAAGGACAAGAGCAGCAGGCACATGGGAACAACACCACCTGCACGTTCCCCTCTAAGTCACACACCATCCCGACTTGGAAATATATCGCCGTTCCTTCATCGTCGCTGGGTCCACCTCCTCAAGGGCAATTAGGGATGGGCAATAAATGCTGGCCTCACCAGAGACGACCACATCCCGTGAATGAATAAAACAAAACCTCAGCAACCAGAACGAGCAGCAGCCGGGCCTGTTAGAATGCAGTAGATGAGGGGAGCAGCTTGTTGAAGGCCTTACCCAACCCACAGGGACCACCAGAAATATCTTGATCACACCATTGGGCATCATGAAGCTAAGGTTCTGGTGCCTCAATCATTCTGTGGCCTCCTGGCAATACGGCCCAGTTAAAGTGGGTCGTATCATAGTAGTTTGCTGCATTCTGCACAACATGGCTATGTAATGACGATTGCAGTTGGAGGAAGCACGGCAATTGCAAGAGGCATCATCCGATGAGGAAGAATTTGTTGAAGGAGAGGTAACACAACGCCTGGCAGGCAGAGAGGTCAGGGAGCAGTTGATCTGGTGACATGTGGGTGCTCGAGCCTGAGGGCCTGGCTGCACACTGCTGCACTTTGGCCTCTGTCAGGGCAGTCTGGCCCGGCTGGCTTTCTGGCACCGTACAGGGTATTGGTTGAAGAGGTGGTGAGGGAGAAAACATGCTGACATCCTGAGAGTGGTCAACACCTGCCACTCCTGCTGCACCAATGTCACTCCCATGGAGCTGGGGCTTATCACTTCCACTGATCTGCAGAAGGGCAGACTGCAGGAGATAAGTAGCTCCTTGAAAGACCCTAAATGCTTGCTCCACCAATATGTCCAAAGTGGACATCTGCTTCTCCAAGATAGGCATTTGTCTATCCAAAGCAGAGCACAGGTTTGAGTCCAGAGTCTGCAGGGCAGCTCTTTGAGCTTCCACTAAAGTGGCAGACATCTGTTGTGAGGGCTTGGCTTCAGCCTCCCTGGAGGTGTCCACACTTTCCAAGGTACACTGCAGAGGGCTGATGCCATGTGAGATGACACCACTCGGGCTGGAAGTAGATTCCTCCATGCTTTCAGCCAAGGTTGTGAAATTCCAAGGCAGGATTTCCAGTACCTTGTACAATCGCTTGTGAGTGGCAGGCAGTTTTCTTCTCATTGCTGGGCCCCTGAAGTCCCTGTCACCACTACCTGCTCCTGCTCACTCGTTCTAGGTGCATCACCACTGCAGACCCCGCTACCTCACTCTCTAACCCAGCTGCGGTGCCAAACTCTGTGGTGGTGCTTGGGAACAATGGATTGCAGGACAAAGCTAGGTGGGAAAGTAAGCTGTGAGAAGGACACAAAGAGTCTGCAAAAGGATATAGACAGGTTAAGTGAGTGGGCAAGAAGGTGACAGATGGAGTATAATGTGGGGAAACGTGAGGTTATTCAATTTGGTAGGAAGAATAGAAAAACAGAATATTTTTTAAATGGTGAGAAACTATTAAATGTTGGTGTGCAGAGAGACTTGGGTGTCCTCGTACAAGAAACACAAAAAGTTAACATGCAGGTACAGCAAGCAATTAGGAAAGCAAATGGAATGTTGGCCTTCATTGCAAGGGGGTTGGAGTACAAGAGTAAGGAAGTCTTACTACAATTGTACGGGACTTTGGTGAGACCTCATCTGGAGTACTGTGTACAGTTTTGGTCTCCTTATCTAAGGAAGGATATACTTGCCTTAGAGGCGGTGCAGCGAAGGTTCACTAGATTAATTCCTGGGATGAGAAGATTGTCCTATGAAGAGAGATTGGGTAGAATTCTCTGGAGTTTAGAAGAATGAGAGGTGATCTCATTGAAACATATAAGATTCTGAGAGGGCTTGACAGGGTAGATGCTGAGAGGTTGTTTCCCATGGCTGGAGAGTCTAGAACTAGGGGGCATAGTCGTAGGATAAGGGGTCAGCCATTTAAGACTGAGATGAGGAGGAATTTCTTCACTCAGAGGGTTGTGCATCTTTGGAATTCTCTACCCCAGAGGGCTGTGGATGCTCAGTCGTTGAATATGTTCAAGGCTGAGATCGATAGATTTCTGGACTCTAAGGGAATCAAGGGATATGGGGATTGTGCAGGAAAGTGGGGTTGAGGTCGAAGATCAGCCATGATCTGATTGAATGGCGGAGCAGGCTCGAGGGGCCATGTGGCCTACTCCTGCTCCTGATTCTTATGTTCTTAGGACGGTGCCTCTTCAGAACATGTTTTATTTGGGATGCTTTGGCTGTTGAGAAAGACCTAGAGAAAAGGGAGCAGAGTTAGGATGCTATAGGGAGGCTGCACAGTTGCAGAAGATGTGCATTGCAATGTAATTTGTAATTTGTAGTCAAGGTGGCTGAATGTTCATTTATCCAGTGCTTAATAAAGGGGTACGAGTAATTGTCAGAGACCCCGTTCAGTGAAGCCCCTAGCCTCAAAATAACCGATGCGCACAGATCTGGCAACCTACAAATTTCCATGGCTTGCTGCTTCAATTCACTCAGGATCATGGGGTTAGGGTAAAGAAAGAATAGTATTGATTTGGGGAAACAATATTAATATCATCCAGGTCATAGATCATAATAGATTATAATATTCAAAAATATGAAGCTCTACCATGATGATTGCAACATATGTGTACCAGGCTTTTTCTTATGCCTGTGTTCACTGTACTCTGCTGAATGCAACATTGCATTCACAGGTACTTTGCACTGCTGAAAACAAACCTGCACCACAATTATAACCCAATAACACAAGTGATGTTGGATAAGTAATGATAATGCGCTCGTGTATTTTATTTATCAGGAATATGAAAACTGGGGGAGGGGAACTGGATTTTTAATATCGGTTCACCTAATGTGCAGATGACCGCAGCATACTCATCCCTTTGATTGACAGCAGTGAAATTCTGATATCAGTGCCTTAAAACTGTCGGTATCACTAGAGAGGGGAAATAACTGGAGAAGAGATATTACTATTAAAAACCACAACGAAGCAGGGAAATACTGTTTGGTTAGGAAAAGTCACACATGTGTAAGTGACTTTGACATTCTGCTGTTTTGTTTTCTCATTAATGAAAGAGCAAGGACTCCAAAAAGCAGTCGCTTAAATGCTCACTAGGTTATTACTGCAATTAACACCATGCATTTTGGAAACACAAACAATTATTATTAAGGATAATGTGGATAGCCTCATTGCTATTCATAAACAGAGGTCAAACCTAACTTCTTTGAGAAGTTGTGTGGCAATAATTGGATCACAAAGTTAAAGTTTTTTTTTAACAATCAAGCAGAAATGTCTGGAAAATGACTTTTTAATGAGTGGAATATGCAATTAGGATGGAAGAAAGATTTAAGATACTTTTTAGAAGCAAGCCCTTGGATAACTAATTTACACCTGAATCATAAGATAAAATCTTTTCCATTTATGGAATGAGAGGCAGATTACACTACTGACTGCATATTACCTCTTACATGTTGCTTTAATGGAATTATAATAAAAGCATATTAGCTGTTAGTATGAAGAGCAGAAACATTTCTCATCCGTTAATGTCTGTATTCTTACCACAAGATTAGATGAAAATATGTACCAGATCTTGTTAGGAAGGAAAGTGAATGCTTCAAAGTGCACATATTAGGAAATTGCACAGCAATTCCCATTATTTGTCAAACAAATGGCTTTTTGTATAGATTTGTGCCTATGATCTGTGAAGAATATACTGTCATGTGTGAAAAGGGCTCATGCTGAATCTTAATGTAATTGTGTAAATGATCTCCTCATTCAGCTCACTTACACTATGTAGGCTGTAATGGTGCAAGAATTACTTTTCTGAAAGTAAGGCTTCCTACAGGCAGCACAAAAGATTTTTGACAATTACTTACTCCAAGCCATCACAGTACGACACTGGACTGCTTGATTGATTTCAAGATGTGGAGGAATAAAGATGGTAATTTTATTGTTGCTTTATTATTAAAACTATGTGGTAGCAACTGTTGTGACAACTATTGCCAGTTCTAGAACAGGACATTCATTGGATGCCACGTGCCTATGGTACTACAGCTCTTTCTTTCAGTGAGGAAAAACAGACGCG